>NC_067398.1:491242843-491605343 GCF_016432865.1 Antechinus flavipes | reverse complement strand
CTCTTCTTCTATATACACTTCAGAATTTTGGGGTGCATGCCATCTGGCCCTGGAATTCAGACATTGTAATTTCTTAATCACATGTTATATTGTGATCTCTATTTCCCTTTGGATTTTTTCTTCCTCCCCTAGAAATTATGTTTTGCATTTATGCATACTGAGACAGTGAATTAATCTAATGCCCAGTATTCCCATTTCCATGAAATGTCAGAGTAAAGAATGAAGAAAGAACAAATTGTATATGAGAATGCAGGAAATACACCTGCCGATGCATTGATTTCTTGTGTACCCTGTAGAAATAAAACACTAGAATGCATATCAAGTATTTAAAGCAATCAGAGAATAAGAAACTTGGCTTTAAAATATTGGGGGTAGGTCTCAATCTACAAAAAAAGATGCTGTATGAAAAGTTAAATAATGTAAACCATGAGGCAACATGGGGTATATAGTAATAGAAGAGCATTAAATAATAAATAAAAGTATTGGACCATAAGGCCAGGAATAGAGGCAAAGCGATGTGACCTAGGAAAGGAAAGAGAAAAGTATATATTTTTAAGATGAGATTAGAAAAGATAGAGTCAATGAAACATTGTTAGTTTAATAGGCCAGCTATTAAATTGTAACAATCTATGTTTAAACTCTACACTAGTTTTGAGTGGGCCTAAAGCCATGGAACACTGAAGAGGGCAAAATGAAATTTTTCATTAAAAACTAAATTCTAGCACTCAAATTTAATGCACTATGGAGAGGAGAGATTCTTGAGACCACAGGCTATAAAAAGGATATGTCTGTAGTAGAACAGAGATGAAAAGGTTTCAAAACACTGATCTTCTGAAAGAGGAAAAGTGGGGAGGGGCTTTAATCTTTTTTTCCCCCTCCTTCAAAAGGTACTAAGAATGAGATAAAGAAAAGTATGGTCATGTGGGATCTTGGTTCATTTATCATTCTGAATTAGGCAAGTGCTACTTAATAACTGACCACCAAACAGACTTTTGCATTAAGCTTAAAACAGCAAAACCAGTATGCTTTAAATTTCAGTGTTTGCAGCCCACCTGATAATAAGCAGTTGATATTCTTCTCTAAATATTAATGAAGAGTTTTAGAGGCTAATTGATTTCATTTAATCTATTTGGAGACTTGACACATAATGGAGGCTTGATTTGGCCATACCTCCTGTTTAGTTGGTTAATACTGCATGAAAAAGAAGATACCACAATTCATTTGGGACTTTCATACTTCTTTCAGTAGTAGGTTCAAAGTATTCCTAAATGTAATTATCAAGTTTTCCCCTAGTATAGATGATCAGGGACTAAGATTCTTTTGATATTTTTATTCTAGGGAAGGCAGTGAGATATAGGGGGTAAAAGGGTAGAAGAATCAGTAGCAAGAAATACAAGTTATTATAATTACAATAATAAAAGAGACTTTTTTTTTTTTGCTAAGCCCACAGGTTTGTATTTGAAATTATTGTTCACAGGAAGAACACAGGAAAGGGGGGAAAGCATATGCATATGTATATTGTAAGTGAGGGAACTGAAGAAAAATAGTGTCTGGACTATAAGCTGTATTTGGAATGAATGAAATCACACCAGTTTTAGGGAAAGGGAGGGGGAGTATGCGTCACTATTATGGAGTACACCTTTAAGTAGACAGTCAGAGTGAAGGAAACATTATTTGAACTGAGGAAGAGGGCTAAAGGGACAGCCTTGATGAAGTAACATCACTACTGTCATGTTCAGTCTCCACAAGTTCACAAAACTCAGATTTCATTCTCAGTGGCCTTCTGTCATGGGAATTTACTTGGCTTTCTGGGTAGAACTCATTAGGCCCTGAATTGGTTGAGTATAAAGAATGTTGTCTAATGATTAATTTTGAGAGTTCAAAGAATTTCTGGTTACATATAGGTTTTCAATAAATTTCTTTGAGAGGGTGATAGATAGTGACTTTCTCTAACTTATTTGTATAAGTTTTATGGTGTATGTTTTTTTTATTTCAAGGTTAGTAAATCATTATGATTTTCTAGTATAAACTGTACAGTTTCAGTTAAGAGAGTTTAATGATAGTAACTTATTTATAATAAATATGGGATTTTAAACTAAAGAAGGGAAAATTATTCCAAATAGAGAGGTAATATTTCAGTATAATGATTGTTTAGTTCATAGCAAGGATCATGTCTGTGTTTATGAAGGTGAGCATGTGATCAGATCTCTTCCATCTTTGTTTTTGAGATCAACTCCATAGTGGGAAATTATCCTTCCCTTACACAGAAGTAACAGTGCATGAGCTTATATGTATTTATTGTCACTTTTTATTCAGTAATTTCCACAAGAATATATGTTCTGTGGCCAAATAGTGGGTTCTGATAAAGATGCCATATAGGTATTGTTGGTCCTTGATGCAGGCTTGTTTTGGGTTCCTTATAGGAAGTGGATAAATCTTTCAGGCTTGAATAATCTCATGTCAGCACTAGCCTCAAAGTGTATAATGCTGTTCTAATCATCTATTCCAAATATTCTCCTCTAAAGAGCTGCCTTTGATCTATTTTGACCTTTTAATTGGTGGAAAGGTATGATAATGATTTACTTTCTTGCTTCTAGATTTTCCATTTAGGGATTTTTTTTTTTTTTGGCCTTTTGGTTTAGGCCTTGCTTTTAAGAAGGGCCCTTGGCATACAGCCTAGGCTTTTGTAGCTTTGGCAGAACTCTCATATTATAGGAACAAAGTATTTTTAAGTAAGTAAAAACTTGAATGATATAGATCCCTTTCCCTTACTGGTAGATTGGGAAACAAATGTCTCAAAATGGTTTTGTATCAGACATTCCAGAACCTTCTTAAATTGTAGGCTAATGTGAAGACTGCCTATATAAGTACTTAAAAGAATCTTTTAAATGTGGCGGAGAAAGGAGAAAGGAGGGTTTTCTTGAGCAGGATATTCAACTAGTTACCAATGAGTTGTATACACTCTGAAATCCAGAGTTTAACTAATATTATTACCTTTTAGACTTTAATATTGATTTTTATATAACTTCTCATTCACAAAATGAAATCCTTTTCCCACTGTCTTTCTGGTGTGGATTTGACCCCAAGTTATATTTTTCTTTTAAAATTTTTTTTTTTTAAATTTCCAAAGCGCATGCATGAGTAATTTTTCCAACATTGATCCTTTCAAAACCTTTTGTTCCAAATTTTCCCCTTCTACCCCCCATGCCCTCCCCTAGCTGGCAGGTAGTCCAATACATGTTAAATATGTTGAAATGCATGTTAAATCCAATATATGTATACATATTTATATTATTTTGCTGCACAAGAAAAATCAGATAAAGAAGGAAAAGAAAAACTGGGGAAAAAAATGCAAATAACAGAGAGTGAGAATGCTATATTGTGTTCCACTCTCTGTTTCTACGGTTCTCTCTCTGGGTGTAGATGGCTTTCTTCATCACTGCACAAGTAGAACTGGTTTGAATCCTCTCATTGTTGAAGAGAGCCACGTCCATCAGAATTGATCTTTATA
Source organism: Antechinus flavipes (assembly GCF_016432865.1). NCBI lineage: Eukaryota > Metazoa > Chordata > Mammalia > Dasyuromorphia > Dasyuridae > Antechinus > Antechinus flavipes. Next base: position 491,601,832 of record NC_067398.1, on the reverse strand, counting down.
TATTATAGTCTTCTTGTTGCTATATACCATAATTTATTCAGCCATTCTCCAATTGATGGGCATCCACTCAGTTTCCAGTTTCTTGCCACTACAAAAGGGGCTGCCACAAACATTTTTACACATATGGGTCCCTTTCCCTCCTTAATCTCTTTGGGATATAATCCCAGTAGAAACACTGCTGGGTCAAAGAATATGCATTGTTTGATAACTTTTTGAGCATAGTTTCAAATTGCTCTCCAGAATGGTTGAATCCATTCACATTTTCACCAAAAATGTATCAGTGTCCCAGTTTTCCAAACATCCCCTCCAACATTTATCTTTGCCTGTCATTTTTGGTATCTTTGAGTTGTCTTAATTTTCATTTCTCTGATTAATAGTGATTTGGAGCATCTTTTCATATGACTATATATAGTTTTAATTTCATCTGAAAATTGTCTGTTCATATCCTTTGACCATTTATCAATTGGAGAATGGCTTGAACTATTATAAATTTGAGTCAATTCTCTATATGTTTTAGAAATGAGGCCTTTTATCAGATCCTGTGGATATAAAACTGTTTTCATAGTGTATTGCTTCCTTTCTAATCCTGTCTGCATTAGTTTTGTTTGTACAAAAACTTTTTAGCTTAATATAATCAAAATTATCTACTTTGTAGTCTCTAGTTCTTCTTTGGTCACATTCTTTCCTCCTCCACAAATCTGAGAGGTAAACTATCCCGCATTTTTCTAATTTGTTATGATATCATTCTTTATGTCTAGATCATGAACCCATTTCAACCTTATCTTAGTATACAGTGTTAGGTGTGTGTCTCTGCCTACTTTCTGCCATACTAGTTTCTAATTTTCTCAGCAGTTTTTGCCATATAGTGAATTCTTATCCCAAAAGCTGAGTCCTTTAGGTTTGTCAAATACTAGATTGCTGTTGTCATTGACTATTTTGTTTTGTGAACCTAACCTATTCCACTGATCAATTTCTCTATTTCTTAGCCAGTACCAAATGGTTTTGATGACTGCTGCTCTATAATATAGTTTTAGATCTCGTACAGCTAAGCCACTTTCTATTTGCTTTTCTCTTCATTAATTCCTTTGAATTTTGTTCTTCCAGATTAATTTTGTTGTTATTTTTTTTAGGTCAGTAAAATAGTATCTTGGGAGTTTGATTGACCCCAAGTTCTTGAAAAGTTAGGCCAATGGAATACTATCCTAAAAAGAAGCAAAGTTTTTGTGTCTCTTTAAAGAACTGCTAAACTAAATTCAGAGAAAGCCATCACTAGATTGGTTGTAGGGTGTAGACTTGATAGAGTAATCAAATGTATGAAACTTCATATACTTGATGTAGTCTAGCAAATTATTCATTATGAAAGTTTTTTTTTAAAGACTTATTATTTCTCTTAATACTTGTATTATGTGCCATATTCTTACAACATAATGGGGTTTGAGTTGAGGTCTGGTTATAATTTTATTTTAATTGAATCAGTTCTACTCTTAATACTGTTTCATCATATCTTGTATTGCCAAAGCATTTGCCAGCTTTCCAAAAAGGCTTTAGATATAGATTTAGACTAGTGATGGACTTGGTCTATCATCTCTGTCCTCACTAATTTTGGAGAACTCATTACTGAAAGATTGGCTACTGAATCTGACTTTTTTTTTTTAAGTCATAGCAACTTGGATTTGTTGTCTGCCAAGACAAGCATAATTGTGTTTCATATTGGCCGACAAAATAGCCACAATGTCAAAACTATTGTTATTTGAAATGTATAGATGAATATTGAATAATAATTTTGTGAAAGATAGACTTGTGTGATTCCAGTAATTTTGTTTTCCCATCTTTTACTTCCTTTTTATTTTAATATTTTATTGATGCTTTTAAAAAATTAGTTCTAGCAAATCTTTCCCCACTTTTATATAAAATGCATTCTTAAACAATTAAGAAGATAAATCATTATTATCAGCTGTGGCTAACAATGTATTTAACAATCTATATACACAATTTCCCACATCTTTGAGAGAAGGGAAACACTTTGTCAGTTCTCAGGAACATTTCTCACTATGCTTTTTTTTTCCTCTGCCAGTAAATAAATTGTAATTTTAAAAAAATCACAGTATTCAATACAACTTCATTTAGTGAGAAGTGAAAATTTCATAACATTGTTTAATCTTAATTCTGATGTTACCCACCTTGACCCACAGTACAAATGAATCTGTTTTTTTGGGGGGAGGGGAGAAGTAACATGGCTAGTTTTTTTGCTTAGCTATGCATATTTGTTAAAAAGGTTGTTTTTGTTTTTCAGTGGAGAGGAATTGGGGGAACAAACAATAGATTTTTGTTAATTTTACTTATTTATATATTCTGATATCTTTTGTGTTGCTTTAATGTTATTGTAATCATTATATATGTTACCTTGGTTTTGCCTTCTTTACATGGCATTAATTTAACTTCATTAATTCATACATATATTTCTACATCCTTCTGAGTTCTTATATTTGTTTTTATATTTTATCTCCTTTATACAAAGAGAAGATTATATGCCTTAGTGCTTTCTCGTTCAACCTTCTGTCAGCTTCATAACTGATGATTCATTGCTTCTAATTGGGTGTACCCAAGTAGAAGTTGGGTCTAGGAGAGGCCATCATGTCACCTATTCCACTCGTATTTGACTTATTTCTTCTAAAAGATCAGTTATTATTTCTATGGTTCTTTTAAAACTAATCTTCATTTTTTCCTTATCCTTAGTTGTCTTTGAAAGATATTAATCCTTTTTATTCAGAATTTCCTCCATAGAGCTTAACTTTCAAAGCTTGTATACTTTCTGAACTAATCCACTTCGCACCATTAAGCCATAGATCAAAACCATAAATTTTAATTTAGAAAGTAGGAATACAGTGCAAATCCTAGAATAGCAGAGATGGGAATATACCCTATTGTAATTGTCCTACTCTTCTCACCCAGTTCTTTTTGGCTGAAGAACTTTATATCTAGAGCATTGATTTTAATTTCTTTGTGTCTCCCTATCTTCTTTGCAATTATACTTTAAAGAATTGCCTATAGCATTGAAGAGTTAAGTGACTTGCCAGAGGCTATCTAATCTGTGTGTCAGAGGTCTTCCTGACTCTAAGGCTATCTTTCAATTCATTATGATAAAATATGCCTCTCAATATATAATATTCCTCTTCCTACTATGCAATACTTAATGAACACTATTCTTCTTGGTTAGCTCTAGCAAATTTTAAGGACATGTAAAAAATACATAGAGAAATTGTGATCTGTGTTGGTGGAGGGTGCATCCACACTGATGAAATGATGGATCCTGAAAGTCTATAAAATACACACCAGTATCCATTGATCAGCGTATGTGCAATTTAGCTGACCTTAAGTTTTGCTGAATAGTGAATGGTGAGAGTCAGTCACTGAATATATTTTACTAGGAACCAGTTATAAGAGCTCTGGTTAAAATACCTTAAAACTGAAGTTTGATAGGACTCTTATTATTTTAGCTTGAGGAATCAAAAAGAGAGTTAGTTGTAAAAGATGCTGATATGTGAGAATGGCCGAGCAAATGAAATTCCCTTTCCCCAGGGAAGCCTGTAGCTCTGTTTCTACTGAAGTAAACTTACTTGTTTAAATTGTCATTTTCACTCACTGTTGATATTAGAAGTACCTGAATACCCTTTGTTCTTTGCAGTCAAAATTACTGGATTTAAATAAAAAATCTTTCTGCTTCAAGAGATATGTTTATATGTGGTGGATATTTTGCAGTTGGTTATTTTTGAGAAACTTTCTCAAAGGTTTAGATTTAATATGCCAGCCAAAACAGTGGTCCATTACTCATTCTTTTGGGGTTGTGAACTTTGTAGAAATGTTGAGCATGAAACATCAGAAAACTAAGAAACATATAATTTGCCCATACCTTGAGAAAAATAATTTACTAGGTAGAATATGAAGTAAAGAACAGAGGTCAATTTTAAAACCTTTCATTTTTGTATGATTACAGCTATATTGCAAATGCCATTTCTCTATAGGAAAGGACTTAAAACATACCTTGCCGTTTGATTTCTGCTTCAGGTCAGATTAACTAAAATGGTTATTTTGTCACATAGAAGTTTCTGGCTGTGGCAACATCAGACTTTTAAAACCAATTTTTTTTTTATTATTATTAAAAAGGCCAGCAGCAACAAAGGGTATTTTACAGCTTCTGAGACATTTTCTTAGCAATTTGACTCTCCTACTTCCTTCCATTCCCCCCCCTCTCCACCCCACCATATACACACACTTTTCCACTAGACAGAATGTGTTTTTTATTGTTATTGTTTGTTTGTTTTTAAGAAATCTACCATAGCTTTTGGAGCAAGTAGAAGATGATATAGTGTCTTTTCTAATTCTTGTTTATGATCTGATCTTGTACCTAAGATTTGGGGGGGTATTATGAAAAAATAAAAAGGTTTGAACTTTATTGTTGTTAACATTATTATTTGCTAATTATGTATGGGGTTCTCACTGTTGGTAGTGAATGTTATGTTTTGATAAAAACAGCATGAAGACCAGACTCAGATATTTAAGGATCTGTGATCTCATCTCTCTGTAAATCACAACCCGCCCAATGTGTCTCTCATCCATATCTTTCCCATAAAATAGCCATACTACTCCCCTCACAGGGAGTCTATCAAATGTGTTGGTGGCAGTCGCAATCATTTGATCCTAATATCCTGCAGATACCAGAGTAGCATATAGTTTGTGAAGGGGAACAAATCTTTCAAAGTCACAAAGATGGAAGATTGAATATCATGTAAAAAGTAATAATTACTCCACTTTGGCTAGGATGTAGTCTGTGTGGAAGTGATGTCCACTAACCATGGAAAAAGTAGACTGATGACAGATTGTGAAGGACTTTAAAAAGCTAAAGCCAGTGATCACCATCCTTGTCTAGAGGTTCATGAGGTACCACTGTCAGAAACCTGGAGACATTGCTAGAGATTAGGAAGAACTGGACAAGGAATTGACAGTTTTAAGGGCATAGGTGGTGTTCATCATTATTGCTGATTCTTGGTAGGAACTGTGGAAGAAAATTTTGCTTTTGGGATGTTCCCAACATGTTAAATGAGATGTAGTAACAAAGATTTAAGATTTTATTTCTGAATCCTGACTTGTGGTACAGGGCTAATATTAGCCCATACCTCAGCATTTTTATTTTATACCTGAATATTCTTAACAAGGGTTGATTTTAAAATATATTTGCCTAGAGACTGGAAAAATCTGATTGAAAGCTTTACATCAAGAATAGAGAGTTCAGGCACAATTTATGTCAGATACTACAGAAGGTATCAAGAATGACATAGGAAGAGAAATATTAGTAGAGGAAACAGGGAATTAAAGGAGGCACAGTCTAAAAAGAAATAGCTATTACAGACACTAGAGCTGTTATTTTAATAGGAAAGTGAACACTTGGATAAGAAACTCTTTTACCAATGCAGGTCAGCACTTTTTCTACAACTTAAAGTTTTAGAGAATTGTTTAGAGTATTGAAAGATTAAATGATTTTTCAAAATCACATAGCCAGTTTGTATCAGAGATGATCCTTGCTTCCAAGAATAGGCACTCTAATCACTATGCCCCATTGCCTCTTCAAAAAGTGAGAGCACCAGTAAAACCAAGATTTCATAATAATATATATTAAAATTGTGCCAATTGTGAATTAAAAATACAACTAGATCTCGATTTGTGGAAATGACGAATCCTCCAGACTAGTTGCAACAATTGAAATTGCACTGCCGATTTCTATTAGATTAAAAGCAGTATATGTTACATAATTATAACTTCAAATAGTGTGAATTTAAACACATAAAAATGCTTCACTGAGATTCATTATTTATGTTAATCACGATCTGCTTGTAAAAACAAGGAGAATGAGAGATTCTTATGCAAAAAAGATAAATTTGATCTTATAAGTATCAATGGGATTTTGTGACAATATGAATCATGAAGATGATGATTGTAATAATAACTAACATTTCTTTGTATATCATCTTAAGGTTTGCAAAAGACTTTACATGTTGTATGATTTGATAAATTGATGGATCATGACTAGAATAAATTTTTTGTTTCTTCAAAAGTAACAAAGTAGATGAAAGGAGTGATAAAATAAAATATATTGATTATGAATTCAGATAACTTATTGAATCTGTGATCACAATGAATACTCAGTCCAATAATGCAGCTGTCATCCACAGACTGTAAGAGAAACAGAATTGTAGGTAGAACTTTTGGCTCAGAAACACTGGAGGTTAAAGCAAAAACAGTATTATGGTGAGAACTGTATACTTGTCTAAAATGAAGAAATCTAATGATTAGTTTGAGAAACAGAAAAACCCTAGTAGAGGAACTTATTTGTCCAATAGTAATGATGATAGAGGATGTGTATGTGAGAGAGAGAGGGGGGAGAGGGGAGAAGGGAGAATGAAAGAGAGATCTCATTTTGAGGTCTCTTACTATGATTTCATTTCTCAAAAGATAAAAAGTAAAAGAGGAAACTTGTCTCTAGGATTTCATTCTAATCAAGGAAGAACTTTTCTGCTAAAGTTGAGATATTTAAAAGTAACCCACTCTACCTTAGAGTTTATGAAATATGAGCGATTTGTATTCAATCTCCATTCAATCTTAATTCACCTTGACCCACGGTACAGATGAATCCTTTTTTTTTTTTTTTTTGGAAAGGGGGCAGGATGAAGAGAAGGAATGTGGCCAATGCTAGAATTTTTTTTGCTTAGCTATGCATATTTGCTATAAATAAATAAATAAAAGCTTGTTTTTTTAAAATGAGCAAACAATCAAAGAGTCCTAACCATAAAAGGCTATTATGGTGACATAGAAGATGAAAATACAAACTCAGAAGAGGACAGTAATGGCAAAATGCCTACATGTGAAGCTTCAAAGGGGAAAATAAGAATTGACCTCAAGCTCAAAAGATTCTCTTGGAAGAACTCAAAAAGAGTTATCAAATTATCAGTAAACATAAAACTGTCTAAAAGAGGCAGGAACCAAAAAAGGTCTTGACACATAAAATGGGCTATTTTCATAATGTGAAATTAATAGCAATAAATAGAAAATTATACATTTTAGTTAAAAAAATTAATTTTAGCCATTCAAAAATGGGAATGTCATGAAAGAATGGAGACTTCAAGAATGCTGAGCAGTTGAAAATTCTAAAATGATCTTTTAAATACTTAGAGACCCTGAATGTCCAGAATGATAGAAATGATTTTCTTCCTAAGTTCAAGATCATAGTTCAATTCTAGATACTACTTTTAGAAAGATATAATCCATCCAAAAAAGGGTGACTGTGAGGGACAGGGATATATCTTCTGAGGGCTGGGTGCAGAAACTGGTTATATTTGGTCTGAGAACTTTTTTTGTGAGTGAAGCAAGTCACTGCAGATATTTTAAAGGTTATCCACTTGGTAAAAGATTTAGATTTGATAGACAGAACTAGGAAAAGTTGGGTGAATTTACAAAAGCAGATTTTGACTGTGTAAGAAACTTCCTTGCCTATAATCTGGTCAATGATCAATCATGAGAAGTTCAGTCCTCTTTTTTTATGTACTCTCTTCTTCCCTTCTTTTTCTCCTCTGTCCCAACTCTCACTATCATCACAAATGGTTACTTACTAAATATAAAGCATATTCTCTTGGTAAAGGTTAATTTAGATTCATTGGTTTATCCTGTTCTCATCACTTCTGAGCTCCTTTTCTTGTATCATTTTTTATAGCACAGCATTTAACATCTCAACCATGATGAAGTGATAAAAGCAGAGTGCTAATATCTGTTTCCCAGTTTGGCTGTTTTTCCTCTTGGACTCTAATGGTACATTTCTCCCACGTGCCCCTGAATCTAGTTTTGCTCTAGTAGCTTAGCAGACATATTTCCCTAAAAATGTCAGTTTGTAGGTGGGTACGCAGTGAATTTTTATGTGATTGATGCTATTCAAAATAGCTATATATTTTTCCTGTTTTTTTTTAAGATCATAGAGATAAATATTAAATAATTTCCTTCTCTGGATCACATTTTGTATCAAAGCACAGAATACAAAAATGAAATGTGGTTTTTTTACCCATTTCAGAAAAGCTTTGCTTTTGAGCTTTTTATATCTATTGTTTTGACACTTTTCCCTATTTAAACCTGAATTCAAAATTGGCAAAAACTCAGGTAAAGAACTATATTCCTATTTTTTACCCTTCTTCGCCCTTTCTTATCCTCAAAGATTAAGCTTGTGTTAAGAAGGGAACCTAGGAAAAATTGGGAATGTTCCCTTGATTATTTTGTTTAGATTCTAATTCAATTCTTTACCCTTGGTAATCTATTCTCACAGGACAGCAAGGGTAAGATGGTGGATAGAAAACTAGATCCAAAAATCAGGAAGACTCATCTTCCTGTGGTCAAATCTGGCCTTAGAAATTTAATAGCCACGTGACTCTGGACACACTTAACTCTGTTTACCTTGGTTTCTTCATCTGTAAAATGAGCTGGAAAAGGATATGGTGAACCATTCCAGTATATTGGACAAGAAAATCCTAAATGGGACAGAAAGAGTTGGACATAAATAAAAACAACCTAACAATAATAAAATTCCAATCTCATTTTTCTTGGGTGTTGCAGAGTATAGAAATAACCTTGATGGAAGAATGCTTTAATATATTAAAATAGTTGTATTGAAGTCAGGAGGGATGGATGGGAATTAGATGACATTTGCTCAGGTGATTATATTTCACATTCAATTTCCTTATATTCTAGATGCAGCAGTTAGAATTGGCACAGATGCAGCAAAGAGATGCCAATATCACAGCCCTTGCAGCCATTGGACCAAGGAAGAAGAGACCACTGGACTCTGTTGGATCTGGAGTTGAGGTATTAAAATATACTGTCTTTTTAAGAAAAAAAAGGCAAAAGTGAAATGAACATATATGCAGTGCATGAGCGATTTCTTGTACAAAACAGGTACTCAATAAATACTTTTGAATTCTGAGATACACTTTTGATTACAGGAATCTATAGTGATTCTCCATTATTTACTATAGCAGATACTAATTTTCAAGACTACCTTCTAAAATGGATCCTTAATTCTCTTACTGATATTTATACCCAACTATTCAAAATTATCCTAGTTTCTAGGCATACTGATCACATACTATCTTCTTAAAACTACCTAATTGCCCTTATGAGTCTTTGTTTAAACTATCCCCAGAACCTAGAAGAGGCATTTGTATGGGGTGCATGAAAGAACACAATATTTTTTACTTAAAAGGAACAATTTGAGTTTAAAACCATGGTAAAAGTTGATAAATGTAGTCATTGTTACATTATGCCTTTTTTTTTCCTTGCCTTAATTGCTTTTAAGTCAAAAATGCCATTAAAATGTCCTTATTTTATTGTCTAAAACCATATTTCTTATCCTGCCTTGCCTAGCCTCAGCCCATCTCTGGTTACTTGTTCTTTGTTAATATGCTGCTTGCCTAATTGACTCCTTCATTTATCTCCATTTTATTTTGAGTCATCTACAATTTAGAATCTTCAGAGATTGAGTATCTTATGGTTTGTGGTCCTATATCATAAGAAAAATATTAATAATAAAAAGATAAATTTAAAAATATTACATGGATTTCAGCCTGTTTTCCTCCTCCAGGCATAGCTACAGTACTTTTCCAAGACAAGTGTTTGCTCACGGCTTTACTTAATGATCTGTACCTCATTTATTCTTTTTTTTTTTTTTTCATGACTTATCTGATCTTTTGACTAGCTGTGGATTTTTATTTTTTTGATAGTACTTTATATATATATAAAATAGCTTTTTATTTACAAGATATATGCATGGGCAATTTTTCAGCATTGACAATTGCAAAATCTTTTGTTCCAATTTTTTACCCTCCTTCCCACCCCCTCCCCAGATGGCAGGTTGACCAATACATGTTATATATCTTAAAGTATCTTAAAGTTAAATACAACATATATACATGTCCATATAGTTATTTTGCTGGTAGTACTTTATTTTAATAGGTTATAAATGTGCAATCATAAAACATTTTCATATTAATCATATTGGGAAAGAAAAACAGATTAAATGGGGAAAAACAACATGAAAACAAGACATTGAAATTAGTATGCTGAATTTGAGTAGCATTTTCTTTGGAATTATCTTGTATCATAGTATTGCTGAGAAGAGCTAAGTCATTCATAGTTGATCATGTTACTGTTACTGTATAGTTCTCCTAGTTCTGTTTGTTTTGCTTTGCATCAGTTCATGGTAAGTCTTTCCAGGTTATTCTAAAATCTCCCTTTTCATCAATAATGTTCTGTTACATTCATATACTGCATATGGTTTAGCCATTTCCAAGTTGATTAGCATCCCCTCAATTTCCTTTTTTTTTTTTAAATTTTTTGCACCAAAAAAAAGAACTGGTATAAATAATTTTTTACATGTACATCCCTTCCTCTTTTTTATGATCTCTTTGGGATACAGACCTAGTAGTGATATTGTTGGATGAAAAGATACGCATAGTTTGATTGTCCTTTGGGCATAGTTCCAAATTATTGCTATGGATTTCACTGAGAAGGTCAGCCATAATATCTTGGGATGAACAATGTCATTACAAACTGGAACACTTGGAGGACCTCACTCATGCAGAGTTTTACAGGTCATTTTTTATGACATGGTAAAAATATTTGGGGACCATTTCTGATTTGTTTCTTGTTATTGATTTGGAGGAGCAATAAGGAGACTTTTCACGGTTGTGCTTATTGAGGAGTCAAATGATATTAATATCTATATGGCAGACATCTTGGTGGAGGAACAGTCTTCTAGTCTGTATTATTATTATTACTAACCAAAGGCTTTTTTGTAGTCATGAAACCATAAACAGAATAAGGAACAGAATTCCAGTCAACTTTGAAACTGAAAGTATATTTTGTTGTAGAAGGTAGTCTATCAGAACCTTTCTAATACTCATCTTCACAAATGAGTGAAAAAAGTTCTTATTAAGTGTTTTACTCTGTAAAAGGATTGTGCTATGGAAGCCAGTCCTTTCTCTTAAGGAGCCTTAATTTGAATAGTGGGAAATAGCACAAATAAGGAAGGTCAATCAAAAAACATTTATTGTTATTCTTGGGGTGGTGGTGGTGGGAGTAAGGGGGGGTAGTAGAGAAATAGGAGGATGAGAAATATAGTAGTATTTATCTTGCACAAGGAATAATAGATTGTCTATATGTCTATAATAGAGTCTACATGGGATGACTTTGTTGACACTCATTGTAAAAGTAGAGCATTATTGAAATGCTCTAAAAATTTTCTGTTGAGTTCTGTATCTGTTGTTATTGATTCTGGTTTCATGACTAACTGTAGGAGCCAGGTGGCAGGATAGATGTTTCTCTGGACCTGGAGTAAGGTCCAAATTCAAAAATTAGAAGTTGTATGACTCTGGACAAGTCACTTTACCTCTGTCTACTTCATTTGTAAAATGGGAATAATGCTAGCACCTACCTTCCAAGGTGGTTGTGAGAATAAAGTGAGATAATGTTTGTATAATGCTTTGCATATGTTAAAGTACTTTATAAATGCTAGTATAAATGCTAGCTATTTTTGTGATTGTTATTGTATGAATCATTTAGCTTATCCAGATCACGCCAACTTTCTGTAAATGTCTTTTCAATGTTTTATACGTTGTCTTCTGCTGTACCTTGTCTTAAGTTGTTTTCAAACCATTGCTTGTATTATCCTTGACTACCATATTTCTCTACTTGTTAGTAGATTGTGTTTTTTCTGGCTAAGATAAAATATTTGAAATATCTAGGTAATATAGTCTAAAACATTTTATAAAATAATATATAATATATAAATGCAGGCTATTGATTACTAATCTCAGGTGGGGAATTGGGGGGAGGGTTTAGAGAAACAAGCATTTATATAGTGCTTTATTATGTGCTGGGCAAAGTGCTAAGCACTTTAAAGATATTATTTCATTTTTTTCCTTAGAACAACCCTGTGAGATAGGTGCTGTTATTATCCCCATTTTACAGTTGAGAAAATTGAGCAAACATGGAAGGCTTTTTTTGCCTTTTTTTTTTTTTTAAGTAACTTGCTCAGGGTCACACCAATATAATAAGTATCAGGTTGGATAATCGGGTCTTCCTGATTTCAGGCCCAAGCCTCTATCCAGTACAACTCCCTACTGACCAGTGATTTCATCTTCAGTGTTAGGTAACTCTTCAATTTGTAGAAATTCTCTCCATTGATACATATCAGCAGCTCATCATGAACTTATATTTAGAGATCAATGCCTTGTTCTCTGAGAGTTAAAATAACTTTAAATGACTCATAGGTTGACTTGAATGCCATCTCTTGCTTTCAGAGTTGGGAATCTATTTATTATTCCATATTTTTCTCAATTGCTTTATTCTCTTTGTGTGTGCACACATTTTAACAGTTAATATGAATAGGTTATAATGATCAAGATTTAAGATGGTTGTGAAATTTGGATAGTTAGTTGAAGTATTTATAACCTCGTCTGTTTATTTCTCAGTCACAACTTTGAATCAGTATAACTATCTTCCAAACACATTGGCTTACTTCAAGTTCTTTGAACTAAACCCATCCTCCTCCTCCATTTATTAAACCTGTGTTAACTGTCTCGGTGCATTCTACTTCATCATTTTCACTGCTTAGTTTTCTTTGCTTCTTTCAAGATTTAGCTCAAATCCCATTTCTAATATAAGGTTTACCATCATCAAAAAGCATTTTCCCCCCCAACTATCCTCCCCACTCACTCCTCCTGAAATTAGATGAACAGTTTTTCGTGGTTTGAAAAACTAAACTGTTATTACTCTTTTTTGAGATTTGTGGCTTGCATTTGTGGCTTCAGAGATTTTTGTCAGAAGCTTGGTACATACAAAAATGTCAAAAGGTATTTAATAAATCTAAGAATTATTTTGTTACTCCTTAATGATTATTTCTTGGGAATAAGGGTAAAAAACAAGTACTTTCAAGTATAAGATTATGATACAAATTACTTTGCATAACTGACAGATCTTGTCACCAGCAATGATATGAAACTTCATTTTTTAAAAGTATGGCTACTCACAGGATAGAGGGGTAGAAATTGGTATTCTATATATTCCTTATTTTTTGTTTTTAAGTGACAACATGAGGCTTCTTCCTGTCTGAGTCATTTTACTATAGATGACTTTGATATGGACTTTAAGTCTCCTATTTCTCAACCAAAACCTCATAACTTATCTTTGAGATTCAGGTCTTTCCTAGCAAGCATAAAGCTTTAAGATCCAAATCAAGAAGTACCTTAGCCTCTTTAGCAGATGTGGTAAGTACTATAATAGTAGCTTAGCTTGTTTCTTTTTAGATTTGAAAAGTTATTTCCTTCATAAACGTGTAAGGATGGTGGATAGAAAATTGTTCTTGTACCCAAGCTAGTTTCCAGTATTGCCTCTGACACATACTAAATGTGTGACCTTGGACAAATCACTTTACTTGATACTGCTCTGGGTGACTACTGAATAACATGTGTTGAATAGAATCTGCTGACATGTTTAGGGAAAGAGTTTCCTTACCTGGAAATTTTCTTTAAATTGAAAATCCTGAGTCTAATGTCTCACCTTTAAAGTATCCGTTAGAGATAGTGCGAATACCTTTAACATTTAACTAATGAAAAAATAGTCTTAAAAAAAAAAACTTAATTTATTATTTTTTAAATTAATAGAAAATAGAAAGAAAAGAAAAATAACAAATCAGAACATTGTCATGTGCCAGCAGCATGTTAGGGAGGATTCAAAATATAACAACATATTTCCAGTTTAAGAAAGGATGTATAATAATAAAAGAAATTACATTCATGAATTTCCATCTTTTCTTTACATCCTTATAGTTTGCTCTTTTGTTCTCTGCTGTGTATTTTTTTTAATGTGCCCCAAGCAGGCTATAGTTAAGTGCAGCTATATTTAATACATACACATACATACACAAAACACACATACATACTCTGCTCACACACACATATACATTCACACATATACATAGAGCAATATGCATGTGTATATATATATCTACATCTATTCAAACACACACACACACATGCATTTACCCATATGTAAACATGCATTGAAAATAATATAATGTAAATTTCTTTCAACTAGATCTTCAAGCTTGACTATGTCTTAAGATCGATGACTACTAGCCTTATTTTTTTTTCTAATAAATTTGACTTCTGATATAAGTTGTAATGTTTCTGCTCTAGGTTGTAATATTTATAGACATCTCTTCTTTCCTATCTCTGCTAGGTCTTCTACTTTAATTCTGCTCCTTAACTTGCCTTGCTATTACATTAAGCTCCCCTTAACCATGGATCCCTCCCTTTTTTTCCCCCTGCCCTTCTTTGCATCCCTTTATGCCTTTTTCCCCTTTCTCCCCTTCCCACTTATTTCTTTATAGATTTTGGAGGATGCTATACTCTTCTTGGTATATATATGTAATGTTGACTATTTAACCCATTCCTAATGTGAGTAGGTGGTCAGAATCATGAGCCCTCCTCCCCCCATCTAATGCCTTTGTGTCTATTCTGTACCTCATTTGTATAAATCTTTCTTTTGAGCTACCCAATTCCTGATGTCATTTGTAAATATGTGGTATACATTTCCATGGAAAAAACAAACTATTTGTCCATGTTGAGTTCCTTAAAATTAATCTTGGAAATTGGCACTTAATGTTTATTTACTGAGTTCTGGTTTGGTTGATAGAAAGTCCTGAAAATCTGCAAGTTCATTGACTATCCTTTGTTTTTTTTTTTTTGTTTGTTTGTTTTTTTCATTGAATATTATAGATAATTTTGTTGCATATGATATTTTTGGCTATAAGCCTAATTCTTTTGATTGTCAGTGTACGTGTTTCCTGGATCTGCAATTTTTTTATTTGGCTGCTGATAAATCCTGTACAATTCTAATTGTAGCTCCAACATATTTGAATTGGTTTTTTTTTTTGTTTCTTGCAAAATTTTTTCTTTTATCTGGGGGTTTCAAAATTTGGTAATAATATTCCCATGTGTTTTCCACAAAGGAGCTCTTTAAGGTGGTGATTGGTGGGTTTCTTCCTATTTCTACTTTTCCCTCATGATCTTTCAGGACATTTTTCTTGGATTGTTGCTTTCATTATTGTATCAAGGTTCTTTTTTTGGTCACAGCTTTCAGATAGTCCAAGTATTCTTATATTTTCTCTTCTTGATCTGTTCTTTAGATCCGTTTTTCTTATAAGATGTTTCAAATTCTTCAATGTTGAAAAATTATCCATGCATATGGTTTATAAATAAAAAGCTATAATTTAAAAAAAAAATGTTTCAAATTCTGTTCTATTTTTTTCATGCTTTATATTGTTTTGTTATTTCTTGGTCTCTTTTAGCTTCACTAACTTCCCCTTGCCCAATTCTAATTTTCAGAGAGTTATTTTCATCTTTAAGATTCTGTATCTCCTTTTCTAGTTGGATAACATTTTTTATGTAATCTTGTTTTTCTTGGATGATTTTTATTTTTTATTTTTAGTTTTTCTAACTTGATTTTAAAATTTTGTTATTTGAGTTCTTCTACAAATTATGGTCAGGGAAAAACAAGAAGCTCTTTTTGAGCTAATTCAGTTTCAGTTGATCAAAGATGGACAGAAGCAGCTACACCCAAAGAAAGAACACTGGGAAATGAATATAAACTGCTTGCATTTTTGTTTTTCTTCCCGGGTTATTTATACCTTCTGAATTCAATTCTCCCTGTGCAACAAGAAAACTGTTCGGTTCTGCACACATATATTGTATCTAGGATATACTATAACCTATTCAACATGTAAAGGACTGCTTGCCATCTGGAGGAGGGGGTGGAGGGAGGGAGGAGAAAAACCGGAACAGAAGTGAATGCAAGGGATAATGCTGTAAAAAATTACCCTGGCATGCGTTCTATCAATAAAAAGTTATTTAAAAAAAAAAATAAGAAGCTCTTTTTTACTTCAGTGTCCTCTGAAGATGAGCCTTGGTTTTTTTCTATTCCCATAGTAAATTTCTATGGTTGGGTTCTTCTTTGCTGGTTCATTTTTTTGTTTACACTAATACTTCTCATTTAAAAAAAAAAAAAACCAACAACTTTAATCATGGAATGCGAGGTAATGGTGCCTTTACTTTCACTTCAGCTCTCCCCTCCTATCTGGAATCCCAAACCAAAGGCTCCCCTCTCCTGCAAGTGCTCATAGCCAGTGTCCCTGCCGTGCTGCTTCTGCACTTTGCTAATTCCTTCTTGTCCAGAGCTGTGTCTCTGCAGCACAGCTGGGTCTAGTATTCCCAATCAACCAAGGATCCCTCAGTCTATCCAGACTCCAAGCAATCAGAGAGGTGAAAACTCTGTGGTTCCTGCTGAGATTCCACCTACACCCAGCTGGCCCAAGGGCCCCCCACTTGGTGTTTCTGTGGAGTTAGTCTGGAGGATTTTATATTTTACATGGATTAATCCCAGCCTGAAGTCTTCAGATCTTCTTGGGTTATACTAGGAGGACCCTTACCCTACCCCAAGTGTTCTCAATCTTTCACTCCCAAGTCTCTGTAATTTACATGTTCAGAGGAACAGGGAAGCAGCAACTAATTGGTAGCACATAGTTTCTACATAAAACATATAGATTACTTGAGCTGCATAATGGTAGGAAACTCTTTATATCAATCCTCTCATTCCATAGAAGGATTTTTGACATCACTTGAGTGACCTGAGTTAAACATTAAATAGTTCTAGTGTCTAAGCAGAAAGTTTGTTGTTTCAGCCATGCCAGAGTTCTAGGTTCAGATAATTCAAAACATTAAAACTTTTTCTATAGTTTGCTCCCTTTTGGGCTTTAAAGAACCCAACATTCCTGTACTGGAGAAGCACACCTATAAAAGCAGAAAACTAAAATTAAGGTTTTAAAGAAAGTTCTAATTTTTAAAAAAATTATTCTTCACCACAAATTCAAAATAGAAAATTTAAAAATTGTAAGGTATTTCATACTTTCATCTTGTTATAGAAGTTCAGAAATATTGAATGTTGTAACAAGATTCATTATTTAGATAAACTTTTGCTATTTATCTGCACTAGTTATACGTATTTACTATGAAAAGAAATTGAGGAACATAGTTATAACAAAATCAAGATTGGCTTTTCAAAAGCTCAGAGTGAACTGATATCAGCATATTACGATAAAGCTTCTTTACCTTTGTTGGATTCCAGATGATAATCATAGTTAACATGTCTTTTGGATCAGCTAATTATACTGTAAAAATTGTTATACCTTATTCACAGGGTATCATAACCAGGCTCATAATTACCTAGGTGGGAAATTTTCTATTGGAAGCTTAGTGAAAAGATCCTACTATTATTGCATTTGCAAAAGTTGTCTTCTCAATCTTTCCAGGTATAGATAGCTACTTGTAACAGTTCTCAGATTACACTTCTTTTGAGCAAAACCTGGCATTTCTCTTGAATGGTGGATTATTGGTTTAATGACAGTTCAGACAACCATACCTGAAATCAGAACTCAAAATAATGTAAATTAATAGTCCCAAGAGATTTTACCTCAAATAAGGAAGCTTCACTAATCATAGCTTAGGGTGTGGTATAATTATTGTTACTATTTTTTCAGGTAGTTGCAATATCAAAATGTCAAGCACATACAAGGCCTTATCTTATTCATCCTTAAATCCAGTTTAAAGCCATCCTGAATCAGAAATTAATCATTAGAAATTAAGATGATAATCACATTCTGGAGTTTCACACTACAGTAGATACATGATAGTATACTCAAAACTTAGAAAAACATTGACTTTCATGTCTGAAGTTAGTGCATAATTGACCCCTGAAACAAAAATAAAATCCTTAAATATGGAATCTGTCAACACTAATTTGACTGAAACATGTAATTTTGATGTATCCATCCTATTCCAGGTGAATTTTCATAAATAGTGGCAAAACGATTAATTTGCCAAAAAAAAAAAAAAAAAGGCCCTCTATTTCATTTGTAAGAGATCCTAAAATTTAACTGATAGCATTGATGGCCCTCACAAAAGAATTGTACAAGAAAGCTCTTCACTGCAGACAAGATTAGAAGGAAGGAACAATGAATGGATCCAACCATTCTGGAGAGCAATCTGGAACTATGCTCAAAAACTTAGCAAACTATGCATACCCTTTGACCCAGCAATGTTTTTACTGGACTTTATATCCCAAAGAGATCTTAAGGGAGGGAAAGGGACCCACATTGTAAAAATGTTTGTGGCAGCCCTTTTTGTGAAACAAGAAACTGGAAAGTGAATTTATGCTCATTAGTTGGAGAATGGCTGAATAAATTATGATATATGAATGCTATGGAATATTATTGTTCTGTAAGAACTGACTAACAGAATGATTTCAAAGAGGCACCTGGAGAAACTTACATGAACTGATCCTAAGTGAAATGAGCAGAACCAGGAGATCATTGTACACGGCAACAAGAAGATTATACGACAATCAATTCTGATGGATGTGGCTCTCTTTTAACAATGAGATGATTCAAACCAATTCCAATTGTTCAGTGATGGAGAGAACAACCATCTACACCCAGAGAGAGGACTATGGGAACTGAATGTGGTTCACAATATAATATTTTCACTCTTTTTATTGTTGCTTGCTTGCATTTTGTTTTGCTTTTTTTTATTTTATTTTTTTAATGGTTAGATTTGATTTTTCTTGTGCAGCACAATAATTATATAAATATGTATGTATACATTAGATTTAACATATATTTCTACCATGTTTAACCTGCCATCTAGGAGAGGGTGTGGGGGAAGGGATGGAAAATTGGAACACAAAGTTTTGCAATGGCTAATTGTCCATGCATATATTTTGAAAAAATAAAAAGCTTTAAAAAATAATAATAAAATAGTGGGGCAGTTAGGTGGTGCAGTGGATAGAGCTCCAGTTCTGAAGTCAGGAGGACCTGAGTACAAATCTGGCCTGAGATGCTTAACACTTCCTACCTGTGTGATCCTGGGCAAGTTACTTAACCCCAACTGCCTCAGCAAAAAAAGAGAAAAAAAGTTCATCGCTGATAACCATTATAGTGTGGTTACTGATCTAGAGCCAGACATGTTGGAGAATGAAGTCAAATGATAGAATTTCCAGCTGAGCTACTTAAAAACCTCCAAAAATGATGCTCTTAAAGTCCTGCTTTAGTATATCTTAAAATTATTAAAACGGAACGATGGCCACTGAATTGGGGGGGGGGGGGGGGGAATTTTTAGTTTACATCCCAATCCCAAATTTCCAGTTTGAACTCATTTCACATGTCAGTGAAGTTATGTTTAAGCTTAATTAATATTTGCTAACATTTTCTACATGGAAAAAGGGAGATCCAGAAAAAAAAAAATCTACTTATATTTCATTGACTATGCTGAAGCCTTTGACTGTGGATCACAACAAAATATGGAAGACCTCAAAAAGATGGGAGTACCAGATCATCTTAATTATCCCTTCAGAAATTTGTATGAGGGCCAAGAAGAAAAAGAATCAAAAATGGAACAACTGATTGGTTTAAAATTGGAAAAGGAGTATTTTTTACAACAATGCTGTATATTTATTTAACTTATTAACCTTATTTAAATTATATGTAGAGTGCATCATATAAAATGCCAGGTTAGATGAATCAAAAACTTGTGTTGCTAGGAGAAATAGCAACAAACTCAGATATGCAGATAAAATCACAATTTACAAGGAAGTTAGGAGCCTCTTGATTAGAGTAAAAGAAGAGAGTGTAAAAATTGGCTTGAAGCTTAATAACACAAAAACTAAAATCTTGGTGACTGGTCCCATTATTTCCTGGCAAATAGAGGGAGAAGAAATGGAAGCCATATCAAATTTTATATTCTTTTGCTCAATGATCATTGCAGACAATGACTGCAGCCATGAAGTTTAAAGATTCTTGCTTCTTTGAAGAAAAACTGGCAAATGTGGACTGCAGGCTGAAAGAGGAGAGATACATTACCTTTATGACAAAAGTCTTTGTAGTTAAAGCTATGATTTTTCCAATGACAGTGTATATTGCATGGTAAGGAAAGATGAGTACTGCAGAATTTACTTCTTTGAACTATGGTGGTATAGAAGGTTTGGGATTCCCATGTTTAACAAGGAGATCAAAAGAAATTAGCACAGCTCTTTTCACAAGATCAAATGCTCAAGCTGAAGTTAAATGCTTTGGCCATATAATGTTAAGATGTGATTCATTGGAAAAGAACCTGATATTGGGAAGATTAAAGCAAAAGGGAAAGGGAATGGCAGTCAAGATGGGTTGATAGTATCATGTAAACAACAAACATTGTATAAATCTCGAGAGATAATGGATGATAAAAAGTCTTGCTGATCCCATGGACCATGGTACCCTAAGATTTGGACATAACTGAAGAATAGTAGTATTGCCCCCAGACCTCTTGGATGATCAGCCCAAGAGGACTATTAATTTGTCAATAAAGAGATCTAGGTTAATTGTAACTCTGTTATGAGTATTTCTGAGTAATTCTGCAGGTTAAGGTACCACACAGTCTCCTAGATTTTACTATATTCCACCTGAATCCTAAGGTTACTCATCTGGTTCTCACCATGCAGATTGATCTTGTATAGATCAGTTCTTCCTCCTTCAAACCTGAGATCATAGAGACTTATTCAGCATTAGTCTTGGAGATTCTTTCTTATGGGCCAGAATTCTGAACTTGAAACAAAGGATTCTTACAAAGTACCAAGTCAGTGGAATTGATAGAGACAATAGTTATCTAATTTAGCATGGTTCAGTATGATTGATGTAGTCCTACAAGATGTTACGGGCCAGAACTTGAAATAAGATAATAAGTGAAATTGAAGAGACAATGGTTAAATCTAGTTTAGCATTGATTTAATCTTACAACAAATAATGGTTTTCAATGGTAAATAATTGGTTTGTACTCAGTGTGTAGCATATAAGCTAGCCACCTCAGCCAGAGAGATTCAGAGATATTTGGAGAACGGACAGAAGACTGGAGACTGAAGGCTTGGACTCAGACAGATTCATCCCATCTCACACCGCCTTGGTGGCAGGCTCTCCTCCTTCACTTCTCCACAGAAACCAAGACTCTGGAAGGCCTCCAGAAAACTAGCCGAGTCCATGTGAAGGAGATAAGACTTTGAAGCAGGCAATAAAGGATTTGAACTTTTAACACCTGGCTGTCCTTTTGGTGATGACTGAACTGAAACTAAGGCTGCCTCCAGAGACCCCAAGAAAACCTCAACAGAAAACATTACATTTTAGAGAGAACACAACAATTCTTGGGTCAACCATTAACCAGAGATCCCACTTCTGACACCAAAAATTGTCAGTCTCTTAGAAACAAAACCCAGAATTGAAAAAAAGTTTTTAAAAGGCGTCTGTAAGTCATCCAGCAGAGGGGAGAGCCAAAAAAAGAGGTAGTTTGCTCCTAAGCCACGGCGAGTTTTTTATCATATAAAGTTAAAACAAAGGGACAAGAAAACAATGCTGATTGACCAGCACAGAGGCAATGTCTAGATAAGGCACATGGGTTATTTGAGATGTATAATAGAAGAGAAATTTTATAAATCCTTATATTGATCTTTGCCTCCCCAGAAGGGTTTTTGTCAGCATTACCTGGATGTCCTGAGTTAAGAATTAAACAGATCTGGAGTCTAAGGTGAAAAAAAAATCTGCTCTTTTAGTCACATAAGACTTAAGTTCAAATACAGCAGTAAAATTTTCTTATACTGTTTCTCGTTTTTACTCTTTATCATTTTAGACAGAGAAATAAAATAGGAGTTGAATAATTCTATTTTCTATGTCCAATGTACATAGAACTGTATTTTTTATACAATATTTAATAAATTAGGTTTGAAAGGGACCATAGATAATTTAAATTCTTTGACCAGGTGAGAAAACTAAGAAACGGAGAGAAGCAGAGAGGAGACAGTAAACAGATTAGTAGTATTGGGGCTAAAACTCTGTGATGTCTTCCTGTTTCAGTTGGGCACTTTTTCCTCTCTGCTGTGTTAATTTGCTTCCTGAACCTCCTATTCTGCAGTAGACCTGTTTTTCCTTTCCTCTTTCTGGAACATAGAATTTTTTTTTTTAAGCCCCTTTTGCAAGATTTAACTCTCTGAGCCCTCATCCTGATGCTCCTCTTTTTGGTTTGTGTCTCTTTTGTCATGTTCTTTCAAAGTTGTTATAGAAACAATTTATGATCAGAGAACCTTGGCAATAGTCTGACATAAACTTTTTCCAGATCTTAAGTTGTAGTCACTGTATATTGAAAAATCGAATTATGTCAGCATTTTGGATTGTGTTAATATGAATTGGAAATATTCCTGTCTTCTTAAAGTCATCATTAACCTAACATATAATTCACTTTTGCTTTAGTAGTTCTTTATATAAACTTTTTCATTCATCAGTTTTCACATTCATTCTTTTTGAAGATTAAATGTGTTCTTTGGAGTTGGGGTTTTACTTTCCACAAACAAGAGTTAGAGAAACCTTTCATTTTATGTATATTTTTATTACTTTAATATGTTGTATTACTTGCTCCTTTTTACTCAGGTTTCTCCTTTCAGTGATTGTCATTACATCAGTCAGTGTTTTTAGAAGGACTTTTTTCCTACTTGCTCTCTTCCCCACATTTTCTCGCTTGTATAAGATATTAGTGATGTTGCATCTGACAATATTTTTTCATGATGTTTTGTTTCCTGGGATTGAAGGTTATGTTTTTCATTTTTCATTCCACATCCAGATGTGGACTACAAGTATATTGTATTCAATATAAATTTCTTAGAATGAGCATAAAATCCAAAAGGGAGAAAAAGCTTGCTTCTTAGAAAAGCAATTTATAAAATGCAGATTTTCTTTTTAAGAAACAAACAAACAAAAAAAAAGTTGAATGGAGTTATTGTTAAAAATTAAAATCCTAAAGAATAACTAATGACAATTTAGAACTCTGCTGTTGCCATTATTAAGAGCATACTTTTAAAAATTGTTTTGCTCTTGGTCAAGAAATGTTTTGATTTTGCTGCTTCACCCATTTTTCTGCTGGATTGATTTGCCCACTTTTAGACTCCAACTAACTGGTTGTAGTTGGAGCTTAGCTGCATCCAGGTCTAAATACTAACCACAGTTTTTTCCATGTGATCAATAATTGCAACAATCTCTCTTGTGTTTCTCCCACAGTACAACATTGGCTATAAGGGAGGAAAGTTTAAGACTTAGGAAAATATTAAAATAAATCCCCTAAAATTAATCTATATACTAATTATGCATTTTATACAGACAATTGGTTGTACAGTTTTCAAAAATTAATTGGGATTTTGCAGACATTTATAAAGCCAATAAGAGTTTTGCTTTGGTCAGACTGTCAATCTTGCCCCAATTTAAACCAGCTTTAGTTTTCTGAATTTTAACTTAAATTTAAATTCCAGTTCAACATTTTAAGTCCCTGTGTTTGGGATACAGAAACAAAAGTAAACCATTATCTGCCCTCAAGATGTGTAATATTCTTTGGGATATCACTTATTTGCAGAAATAAATATTAGGTAATTTGAAGTGGCAGAAAACACTTAAAAGAAAGAGATTCTGAGGAAGTGAGGAATAGTGCTTTATTTGTGGACAGAGAAAGAAGAAAGGATGGTGGCAAGGACAGCCCAGGAACAATTAAGATAAAAGATCGAATGTCACATTCAGAAAACAGCTAAATAAGTCAGTTTGCCTGCATGTGCTTTGTGTGAAGGGGACTAATAGGAAATAAATTTTTAAAGGTTGGGTGGAAGCAGACTTTGGAAGGCTTTTTTTGTCATTTTTTTTTAAATTAAAGCTTTTTTTTCCCAAAAAAATATATGTATAGATAATTTTCAACATTTTCCCTTGCAAAACTTTGTGTTCCAAATATTTTTCCCTCCTTTTTCCACATGTGCAGTTCTTCTCTACATATTTTCACAATTATCATGCTGCATAAGAAAAATTGGATTAAAAAGGAAAAAAGAAAAAAAATTCAAGCAAACAACAAAAAGAGTGAAAATACTATGTGGTGATCTACACTCAGGCCCTACAGTCCTCTTTCTAGGTGCAGTTGGCTCTCTTCATTACAAGATTATTGGAACTGGCCCCAATCATCTCATGGTTAAAAAGAATTGATAAAATTGTAAATTTTGTAATTTTTGAATTGTAAAAAAGAATTGATCATTGTATAATCTTTCTGTTGCCATGTACAATGATCTCCTGGTTTTGCTCATTTCACTCAGCATCAATTCATGTAAGTCTCTTCAGGCCTTTTTGAAATCATTCTGCTGATCGTTTCTTATAGAAAAATAATATTCCATAACATTCATATACCATAACTTAATCAGCCATTCTCCAACTGATGAGCATCCACTCAGTTTCTAGTTACTTGCCATACAAAAAGGGCTGCCACAAACATTTCTGCACATGTGGGTTCTTTCCCCTTTTGTTATGATCTCTTTGGGATACAGGCCTTGTAGAGACATTAATGCTTCAAAGGGTATGCACAGTTTGATAGCCCTTTGGGCATAGTTTTTGGAAGGCTTTAAAAAGAATATAAGGAGTTTGTGTTTTGTTCTGCAGCTAATAGGCTGCTCCAGTAGATTTGAGCCACATGATTTGACTTGCTCAGACTTTGCTTTAATAAGATTATTTTGACAGGTTCTTGAAGGCAAGATTGGAAAGTTGAGGGACCAGAAGTGAGAAACCGGTTAGAAGATTATTATAATATTGTCACTGAGAAGTAGTGATGGTTTGATCTTGCTAGTTAACAGATGACTAAAGAGATGGAACAGATGGGCAAGCTCTTGATGAAGTAAAATTCATAAGATTTGGTAGCCTGTTTGACATGTGGGAGTGGATTTGAGGGAAAGTGGAATTATTAACCGAAATAATGGGGTTTGGAGGAGGGAGATACAGTTAGGAGAGAAATTATTTTAAAATATTTTGGATATATTGAGTTGGAATTACCTGTGTGGGGCATCTAGGTATTGATGTCCAGAAAGCAGTTGTTAGGGTTTATAATGGGGAAAGAAATGAATATATTGGTACTTTGTGCCAAATACTGTATTAAGCACTTTATAAATATATTTTCATTTGATCCTCATAGCAACTCTATGAAGTGGATACTGTTATTACCCATTCTACAGTTGACGAAACAGGGCAAATAGAAGCTAAGTGATTTGTCCAAAATCAGCAAGCAGTTATCTGAGGCCAATGAACTTGGGGTCTTCTGGTTCCAGTTCTAGCTCTCTCTCTATCATGCTACTTAGCTGCCCCAGGAGGGGAGAGTAAGGCTGGAAATAACTATTTGATAATCATATGCATAGATATGACAGTTAAATCCTTGGGTTCTGGTGAAATCAAGAAAGGAGAAGGAAAAAAATCACCCAGGAAGGAGCCTTAGAAGGCAGAAGGCGGATAGTGATGCAGTCAGAGCTGCTAAAGAAGAGCAGTATGCTACATGAGTAAAAAGAGAACAGTGTCACAGAATATAAGCAAAACAAAATAGACTTCAGGGAAGGAAGAATTGATAGCATTAGAAGCTGTGGCAAGATCTGATAGGATGAGAATCAGAGTAAAAGCCACAACAATTAGCACTTAATGAGGTTGTTGGAGAGAACACTTTCACTTAAGCGCTTAGATGACAGAACCTGTGCTGTGGGGCTGTAAAGGGAAAAGGTGAAGAAGTAAGTCCAGCATGATGTGTGGACTACGCTTCCCAGGTATTTGAAATTTAGTGCAGTGTCACACAAGTAGTTTAGTTTTAGCTTTAGTTTAGTTGAGTGGGGTAGTTGGTGGGGGGGGAGTAGTTACTCAGAAAATGGACACATCCATTTCTTTGTCTCTTTAGTAATAGGAAATAATTTTAGGGGTTACTAATTAGATATAATTAGAATTATCTGTACCTTATATTTGGAACATATCAAAATAAATTTCCTTTTAAGCTCATTATATCAAGAGGAATGACATGAATAAGTATAAAATCTACTTCTGATATATAAAAGTACAAATTATAGAATGTCAGCCTGCAATTTTATTTTAAGGGCTTTTTCACTAATATAAATAATGAAGCCTCCTGAAAAAATTAAATTATTCAATTGAATATAAAATGTCTACATTTAAATAACATGAAGTAGTTGAATATATTCACAATACTAAATCAGAGCTATACTGTGATTACAGTATTAGTGAACCTCATGCTTTTTGATTAAAACAGCAATCATTTGCTAACAAAAATAACTCTTCAGGCAGATAGAATGCAAGTCCTTATTCTCTGAAAGCAGGTACTTTGCAAATCTCATCCATGACATTAAGCAGAAGAATGAGTTGAGTGCAAATTCCAGGAAAAATCACTAGATGAAAAACAATGTTAGAAAAATCATTATTAAGCAATTGCTGGTTATGTGGCATTCTATTGAGTGGATTTGGGAGAGAGAAGTGAATTTTTTCTTTGCTTGTTAAGATTTGGTCTCCTTTATTCCAGAGAGTAATGCTTAGGTATTAATAGATATTTAGAATGAATTCTCTCAATGGTGAGTGAGATATGATCCCCTAAATTCATTGTTATAATTCTTTTTGTTTTATTATCCCCCTGTAAGGAAGATAGTAGAATGCTTTCCATTTTGTTTTGTCTTGGTAATGTACTGACTTTGTACTTTCTTAGAATGGTTGTTCACATGTGAACTAGATAAAGGATTAAACACATGCACACATATTTGTCCATAATTAATGGAGTTTGTCCATTAATTAAATTTTTTTTAAAAATTATGAAATATATAAAAGGAAAAGTTAAAGGGAAATAATAATTGAATGAAAAACAAACTTCCTACTTAAAAAAGAGAGATTAAAAGAGAAAATAAAAGCTGAAATTTAAGGGGGTACTTGCCCATCAACTGCAAACTATAGACACGTTGTGAATATAATTCAATGTTATTGTATGGTAAGAAATGATAAGAAGATCAAGAATATTGTGAGGAAAACCAGAAAAACAATCCAAATAAAGACAATAACATTAAAAAAAAAAAACAACTTGTAGTGTTCTGATCACAGCAATAATCAGTCATGTTTCCAGGGGACCTATGATGACAGAAATGTCCAGTAAGTTCATTATGCATGAATAAAGCATTAATTAAGTGCTTACTATATACAAAGCACTGTTCTAAGCAGTAACTGAAAGAATTAAGCACAACCAACTAGCAGTCTTAAAAATAACAATGTGGCATTTGCTATATACCTTTTTAAAAAACAAGAGATATGGAATAAGGAGATTCTTGTTTTTTTCATAGTATGTTTTACTCTTTGAGTTAAAAGTGCTTTTTTTTTTGGTGGTCTACATTTTTTATTTTAATAACTAAACATAAAAAAATTGTTCAATTAAATTTGGAAATATTTAATAGAAAATAAAATGATTCAATACACATAAGCTTTGGAAGATTTAAGGCTTGGACATAAGTGGAAGGTAAGCTAGATGATTGCAGGGATTCTTTGCTTTTGTCTTTTGTATTGATAACACTTGATAAAAATGAAAATTTATTTTGAAAACATAAGATACTTAAAAAAGAAAGATTCTTTCTATAATTTTCCATACTCCATGCAAGATTAGATTATAATTCATTAGATTAAGTCATTGATATATCTCTTACTGAGGGGAGCTTAAAAAGTAGCTAACAAAAGTAAGAGAATAGGACTGACTATCCCAGAATGAGATAGGTAGAAGGTTATTACTAGACTTTTTCTATATTATGAATCATTAAATGGATGGATAGTGTTGGTTTTATGAATACAAAATGATAGCAAATTCTATGAAAATAATAGAATTAGGCATGTTCTTGCAACTTTTCTAGTTATAAGTTGGAGATAGAAGTTAACCTGAATTTTTATGATTACTATTCATCAGTACTAA
This sequence comes from Antechinus flavipes, assembly GCF_016432865.1. Classification (NCBI taxonomy): domain Eukaryota; kingdom Metazoa; phylum Chordata; class Mammalia; order Dasyuromorphia; family Dasyuridae; genus Antechinus; species Antechinus flavipes. Next base: position 491,573,831 of record NC_067398.1, on the reverse strand, counting down.
TTTATAAATAGTCCCTTTTGTCAGTCTACTATGCCCCCCACCTCCTACTTTTTTTTTTTTCCCTTGAGTTATATCTTGAAGCATGGTATTTTATTTATTGGGAGGCAGGAGATATTATAAGCTCGTGGAAACCAGAGATTGTTTTTTATTCCTACTTCCTTTTAATGACTAACATCTATCCAATGCATATGTGCAAAAAAAAAAAATTACAATGCTAAATGTTTATTTGAATTCAGTTAAATTGAATAATGAAATAAATGGTGCCAAAAAAGAACCCACAGCAATTCATGATTTCTAATAATTTTTTCCTGTGTGGGTGGCGGTGGTGGTGTTCTGTCCTATATTTAGATTTAGTAAAATACAACTAAATAACTCAAACCAGCTTCATTTGATTTGACAGCCATAATATCCAAAGGAAAAAATTAAAGTAAATGTCAGCATTTGAATGTTATTAGGACCTATAACTTAAGACATGTAAGCTGAAAACATCACAAGTTTCTAAAATTAGCATTGCCACATCCAAATTCAGTCTTTCAAAAACATTTCACAGCCTTCAGAATTACAAGTTACATCTATTTTAAAAATAAAGTTTAAAATATATTCTTTGAATTTAATTCCAAAATAAAGTTTTAATATAAAAATGCTAGAATTTAATTCTAAAATAAGATTTTTCAGTATAAAAATGTTAGAGAATGATATATTTAGACCTGGAAAGATTCTTACTTAGACCCCTTAGTCCATTTTAAATTAATAAAAAATACTTTTAATACTAGGTAAGATCATCAAGATTTGAAAGGGCTTTGATATGGTGTTTTTCCTAACTGACATCCTTAAATGTATGTGGGTGGAGTCTGAAGCAACTTATATAGAACTAATACTTGTATTAAATTGACACTACATGGGTTCAAATATAGAGGCCATACCCTAAAATAAAATCTCTTTGAAAAGAAAAATATATCATTGTATATTGAAAAATAATGTTTATTATTAGGTTATGCTCAAGTTTTATGCATTCCATTTTGAGGAAAAAATTGTAACCTAATTCCAGATGAATATTGTTGTGGAATTCCCCAGAAATCTGACTTTATCAGTTCCTTGATTGAAAGTCTGAAATGGCATGCTTGTCAAATTGCAATTGACACAAAGTTTATAGGGGTAACTAACACATTCTATTGTAGTCAAAATCAAGATCTTGTCAAATTTAATGATGGGCTAAATCTAACAAGATGAAATTTAATAGGAATGGATGTAAAATTCTGTACTGTTTTTCTCTTTCTCTTTTTTAATCTGTACATAATTCTGATTTACTTTTTATCCTTTTGTAATTTGGCTTCCAACTTTATATTTAACTGAATCTGTCCTTCACAAAGTTATTAAGTTTTTATTGAAATATTTTGATTTTAAATTGCCTAAATTTACCTTAGTAGCCTTTCTCCTTTCCCTTCCTAAAATTATCCTATGTAACAAAGAATATCTTTTTTAAAAAAAGAAAAACCATAAAACAAATCAGTACATCAAAAAATATTTTAAAATGTAGCCAGTATTCCATAATCATGGATCTCCTGCCTCAGCAAAGGGGACAGGGAGGGGGAGGGTTTCTTCTAATATTTTTTTCTTTTTTTTTTTTTTTAAAAGACATGCTTATTCTTTATAATGTTGCAACATTTTTTTTTAATGTTTTGTGGAAGGAGTTCTTTTAGTTTACATTATTATGTTCATTTTGTATATTATTGTATGAAATCTGCTTACTTCACACTAGATCAATTCATGTTAGCATTTTTATGCTTCTGTAGTCATCACATTTGTTATTTCTTACAGTGAAGTAATAATCTATTACATTATGTATCACAGTTTTTTTAATCATTTACCAATCCTTGTGCATTGGCTTTGTTTCTGGTTACCATAAAAAAAAAAAAGTGGTAACGAATTTTCCAGGCATCACAAAAAAAAAAACAACTATAAATATTTTAGTGTCTGTAGATCTTTTTATCAGTAATCTCACTGGAGTATAGACTTTGTCATGGAATAACTGAATTGAACAGAATGGAGATACTTTAATCACTTTGTGTTCATAATTCCAAATTGCTTTCCAAAATGATTATACTAATTCACAGCTCTACCAAGATCTTTTACTAGCTTTCGGGTTCAGTCACCCAAATTGAAAACATCATTGTCATATTACTCCCTTCCTCAAAATCTTCAGTGGTTCCTTATTATCAATAAGACAAAAATACCTGTTCCTATGGCTATGTGTAGTCTGGCTACCACTTGATTTTATCTTAGTTCATGGGTTCTTTCATACAATATGTATTTCAAAGCCATACCAGAAACTGTCTTTTCTCTTGTCCTATTTTCCTTGTTCTGCATTTGTTCAGATGATCATCCTCAATTGTCTAGGATGATTTCTTTCCCCATCTTTGCCTATAGAAATTGTTCTTATTTTTGGTTTTTGGGGCCTAATATACATGCCATCCACTTGAATTCTCCTCAGATCTCCCATTTTCTCCCTTTCATTAAATATTCTACATGACGATGAACTTTATATCCCTTTGTGGCACCACTGGAAGCATCTTCAGGACAACTTTGGTGGAGAGGATGACGGGAATAGATAGCTCATCTTGTTCTCACATGATTTTTATTTCCTCTTCTAGGTCTCTGTGTTGTGAAATATATCATTCCATATAACGTTGAGATTAAGTATTTAATATGAATTGAGGTTGTGAATCATCAGTATAATATATTTATATTTAGCTAATTCAGCAAATTGCACATTTAAAATTCAGAACTGTGTTAAAATGTAAGGGTGTTTAAATGATACCTGCTTTAAAAAAAAAGATGCTGTCTTCCCTTTGTGACATTTTCTTTACTATGTCTTACTGATTATCATCCCTTAGGGGAAGGGTAGAATACAATTGAAATAGTCTTAAAAGACTTTGAGAACCACAGGCTGAAAAATCTGCTAGAGTAACTTTCTGTGGAAATAAATGGAGTTATTCAGAGGCAATTGCTTATGTCATATTCCTGCTTGTGGGATGATCCCACTGCCTTTGGGTACATAGGAGCAGTTCAACAAAAAGCCTTTTGGCTTTGATGGAGCACCCAAACTTTAACCTCCCCCTTAAGGAGCACAGCCAGTAGCCATCCTCTCAACCTTCATTCTTGTTTACCAGGCTGCTAGAGAACCATCATTTTCTGGAAGGACTCAGTCCCCTTTTAGCAATTGCAACTCACAAAATTCTGATGTATTATGATGCAAGATTTTATGGTTCTGTCTGGGATAGAACATAAACTCAAAAAGTATACTCTAACTTTACAGAAATGTATATCTCAAGCACTTGGGAGATGTGCTTGAAGGAATAATGCTATAAAGGGAGTTATAACTGGTGGCAAGAGAAATGCCACTGAACAACCCAACTCAAAGAAGACCAACACTATTACAAGTTATAGAAGAAATTTAAATATGAATTTTTTTAGTTTCTGTGCTTTATCACTTAACTCTTTATATTTGTTGGAAATAATTTCTTTAAAAAAAATTACTTAATTCAAGCTCTTTGTTTATAGCCAGTTTAGTTAACTTGAAGAGTTCAGTGATAGTTCAGTGATTATTTTCTTGAAAACTTTGTGAGATCTATATGACTAAGAGGTTAAAGACCTGTCTGTATAATGGTTAGAGGACCAGCCCTTAGCTTAGGAAGACCTATGTTCATTTTCTGACTTTTATCAAGACATACAAACTATGTGACTATAGACAAGCTACTTTATCTAGTGTCACCAGTCAATTCTCTTGAAGTCTAAATGAATTGCTGATATGAATTAATGGAAGAATGATGAAATCTTAGGTCCAGTTACCAATAAATGGCTTCATTGAAAAATTGGAACACATCTCTAAATTCCTTAAAAATGGTTATCATAATTCATCCCACCGAAGAGTTTTGTGGGTTTTTTTATCATTGGCAAAATTGAAAGAAACCTTCAACTATCCTGTCCAAGAGGTATCTGAACCAGAATCCCATATGTGTCACCCCCTTATGCTTGGTTATCTTTTACTTGAGTCCACCAGTAACAAAAAATCCAAGTAGATCCCAGGCTAAAAGAATTTTAAATAGGATTATCAGAAGTAATTGGTTTTTTGTTTGTTTATTTGTTTTGTTTTGTTTTTTTAAACAAAACTGGACCCCTTCCCACAGAAAAAAGAAAAGATGCTTTGTTAATTTAGTTTGAAAGTTCACTCTTCCACAAGTATATGATTAAGGTTATTTTCTGAAAATATTAGGTTTTATTTATGTAGTATAGAAAAAGCCTTAATATGATGAATACTTTTTTTTTTTCTAGAATACTGCATCACACTTAAATATAAAAATCTGTGAATATGAGATGTGGTCTTACTGGACATTTTTAACCATATGCTGGTCTCTTCTCAAATCAAATTTCAAAATGTATTGTTTTTAAGTTGGTACCAATCGTTGCATTTCTGAAACAAAGTAATGAAGGCCCAGCTGGTGATATAGACTTAAATCATTCAACTACTAGGCTAAAATAATACTTTGATTCTTAGAAGGATTTTCTTTTTCCTAAACAAATATTGGTCTCAGTTCACAGTTCTGATGATTTTCACAGCTGTAGTCTAATAGTTACATAACAAAAGTTCATAAGAACTAAACTGTGTAACAGTTAATATGCTGTAGGGGATTTATTGCCTTCTACATATTTGGCAGAAAATTAGGCTTTTAAAATGCTAGGTAGAACAAAATTATGTTTTGAACTGTGTTATAAATACTTTTTTTCCCCTTTTCTCCCACAAAAATAGTTTACTTAATTTCTACCTCCATAATACAAAATGTAAGACTGTCAGTAGCTTATAGCAGTACGCAGGCTATTATGGTGCAGATTATCCTCAAGGTCACATGATATGCTGTATTTTGCTCATTTGTACTCTTTCTTTTTCTCCTGGTCACATTCTCGATCTTTCTGCTCATTGACTTCTCCATCTTCATCAACTTCTTAAGCCTCATTTATAATCATCATTATATTCTAGCTTTTGATGTGAAGAATCCTGGCACTTATCTTGGGACTGTACCTTTATATGAAAGTGATCAAAATAAGTCTGCATCAAAGATAGTTTTCACATTATCTTTAAAATCTCCATTTTCAGAAACTTCCCAGAGAGAAAAGAAATTGAAGAAAGAATCATTGGAAACTATTTTTATTCATTAACTATCCTATGACCTTTGTGTATCTATTTCCTGTTATTAGTTTCCAAAGTGAATTTTTCTTTTTTACCCCATATCTGCCTGAGACCCTCTGCCACTCAATTTCTGGTACATCAAATGAGAAAGGATCTGAAATATCTAGGTTTGATGTTATATAATCATTTCTTTGTCATAATTTTATTTGTGAAATAAATATTTCTTTGATTAAAAATAAACTTATTTAATTTGAAACACAAAAGTTGGCCAGCATATGAGAACTTTGTTTATGGATCATGGATCCCCATCCCCCCTTGGCAGTCTGGTGAAATTTATGGATTCCTTCTTAGAATATTGTCCTTAAATGTATAAAATAATGTATTACCTAGGGAATTAATCAAATTGAAACTCTTGCTTAAGGTTTTCAATTTTTTTATTCCTTCTCACCTTAGCATTTCTGAATTTTTTCCATTTCTTCAGTTCCTTTCATTTTCTTCTTTTAGTAAATTTTATTAGTAATTTCACCTTTCTTATTAAAAAAAAAAGCCTTTAAATAGCATACTTAAAAAGCATATTTAAATAGCCTATAAATTAGCATATATACAGTTCATGAACTTTCTTATTGAAGTTCATACTTCACATACATTTAACTTGGAGGTTTTTTAGGGTATCCATGAATTGTTTTACTACTTTTAGCAAGTCTTGTGACATCCTGTTGATGTTCCCACCAAGTCATCCAGCCTTTTTTGAAGGACTGAAAAAGAATCTGAGGATTTTTATATTCGTTTTGCATCATCTCAAGAGTCAACTAAAGAACTTTGCTGTTTGCATATTCACCATTTTCCTTTCTTCAAAGTCTACCATATGTAAGACCCTATGTCTCCAGTGGGGACCAATTGCTACAGCTGAGCAGGCTGTGACTCAAAGCAGCTGAGATAAGAAAAGCAGGTGGTGATAGTGGTTCACTGAGCAGATGGTACAGAAAAAGCCAGTCTATCACTTTTCTATTACTTCTAATCGTAATGTAGTGTTTTTTGTTTTTTTTTTTTAAATCTCTCTGCATCGTTCTTCATTCTTGCTTTAGGACCAAGTAGCCACAAAAAGAACGCTTGATGGTGCAATGGATAGAGCACTGGCCTTGAAGTCAAAAAGACTTGAGTTCAAATCCAGCCTCAGACATTTAAAACTTAATAGTTTTGTGATTCTGGAGAAGTCACAACCCCAACTACTTTGTACATGCTCCCCTCTTCCTTCTCACTCCCCCTTCCCCACAAAAAAATGAAAAAAAAAATTATACTTCCAATTCCTTGATAGCCTTCAATTCCTTTGTAGTAGTTATTGGTAGTTTTCATTCCCATAAAAGGAACATCCTCAACTTGTTTGTATGATACTCATCAGGTGTTATCTCTGATCCCCTTCTCATTCTGGATGCCATCTTTTAAAAATGCCAGTACAATTTTAGTAGCACCCAGAACTTTGTGTACAGTTCCATATGTAGTCTAGCTAAGTCAGAGTATAATAAGCTTGTAAACTTTCATGTTTGGGACATTGAATCTCTTAATTCGACTGAAGAATTCCATTAGTGGCCTGTATCCCAAAGAGAATCTAATAAAGGGAAAAATCCCCATGTGCAAAAATGTTTGTAGCAGCCCTTTTTGTAATGGCAAGAAACTGGAAACTGAATGGATGTTCATTAATTGAGGAATGGCTGAATAAGTTATGGTATATACATTTAATAGAATATTATTGTTCTATTAGAAATGATCAGCAAAATGATTTCAGAGAGACCTGGAGAGCCTTACATGAACTAATGCTAAGTGAAATGAGCAGAACCAGGAGATCATTGCATACAGCAATAACAAGATTATCTGATGATCAATTCTGATGGACATGGCTCTTTTCAACAATGAGATGATTCAGGCCAGTCCCAATGGTCTTGTGATGAAAGAGCCATCTGCATTCAAAGAGAAAACTATAGGGACTGAATGTGGATCACAATATAGTATTTTCACTTTGTTGTTGTTTGCTTGCTTGCTTTTTGTTTTCTTTCTCATTTTTTTTCCTTTTTGAACTGATTTTTCTTGTGCAGCATGATAATTGCAGAAATATGTTTAGAAGAATTGCATGTGTTTAACATACATATTGGACTTGCCATCTAAAGGAGGGAGAAAAAAATTTGGGACACAAGGTTTTGCAAAGATGAATGTTGAAAACTATCTATGCATGTATTTTGAAAATAAAATCTTTAGGGGAAAAATGAAGAAGAAAAGGATTTGGATGGGGAAAAGAATTCCATTAGTTTTTTCAACTGTCTTGTCAAATTGTTGGCAGAGCTTACAGTCCACATTAACTCCCAGATTTATTTAACTTGAATTCTTCATCTAGTTATGCTTTCCTTTTTCACCATTCATTCAGTTTAGTTTGTTGCTCCTGTGGAATTTGACAAGTGATAGGGGAAAATGCAGTTTTATTTGAGTCAGCCATTGCACATTCCATATCTTTTAAGATTCTGACTTTGCCTAGTGAATTAGCTATCGTTCCCAACTTTATTTCATCTATAAATGTGATAAGCAGTCACTTCTGTTTTCATTCTGATTTGCTAAAAGTATTAGACTATGCAGTTCTAGTGAGTCAATAAACATTTATTAAACATTCACTATGTACCAGATACTGTGCCAACCCCAACATTACTGAAAAAGGTAAGGGTTCTTCTTCTCATAGATTTCGAACTAATGGGTGATACAACATGCAAACAACTATGTATAAACAAATGATAAGATAAATTTGAAGGAATCAGCAGAGGGAAGGCATTAGAGTTAAGAGAGATATGGAAATGCTATCTGTTAAAGATGGGAATTGAGCTGGGGCTTGAAATTTAGAGAAGAGTATTCCAGCCATAGAGGACAGCCAGTGAAAATGCAAGACTTGGAAGATAAAGTTTCTTGTTTGAGGAATGACAAGAGGCTAGTGTTAGTGGATCACAGTATATTGGAGGGAGATAGTGTGTAAGGTGTAAGAGTATTAGAATATTGAGAGGGGTGTAGGATTTCATATTTGATCTTAGAGGTAATACAAAATCACTGGAATTTATTGAGTGTTTATATATGGGTGTATGTGACATAATTAGAGTTGTGCTTTAGAAATATGACTTTGATGGAGAATGGAATGTAGTGACTTGTGGCAGAGAGACCAACCAACATGGCATTGTAATAGTCTAGGCATGAGCTGATGAAAATATGCACTGGAGGGGTGGCATTGAGAGAGAAGCAGATGTGTGCAGTAATGGTTAGAAAGGTCAAATTGTCAGGCCTTGATAGCTACTTGGATAAGGGTATTGGGGAGAGGGAGAAAGACAACACAAAAGAATGGGAAATTGAAGACACCTAGGTTCTGAACCTGGGTGACAGAGGATGATAGCATCCTGAACAGTATTATAGAAATTTGAAAGGGGAGGATTTAGGGGGAAAGATAACGAGTTCCCTTTTGGACATACTGAGTTTAAGATGTCTATAGGACATTCTGTTCCAGATGTGTTTGAAAATCTGAGATCAGCAGAGATGTTAGGGTTTAATAATTAAATTTGAGAATGACCAGTATTAAGATGATTGTTGAAGTCATAGCATCTGATGAGATCATCAAATTACATAATATAGCGGGAGAAGACAAAACTCTTTAATCAAGAGGAGGATGCAGCGAAGGAGACTGAGAAGAAATGGTCAGACAGGTAGGAGAAGAACCAGGAGAATGCAGATTGGGGAAAGGACATTGAGTTTGTCATCTTCAAGTAACTTTAAAGAGAGCAATGATGAGGTCAAATTCAGATTGTAGAGAATTTGAAAGAGAGTGTAAAGGAAACGAGTGCAGCCATTGTACATGGACTTCTCCAAGAGTTTGGCTACAAAAGGGAGGAAGGGGAGACATGAAAAGATAGACCTGGAGCACTTTACCCAAAACCTCATTCCAGATTGAAATTGACCCATTTGTAATTTTTTTTAGTCTGTTCTTTCAACTAGTTCTATATCTAATTCATCCTTTTCACAAAGAAAACTTAAAAATTTTTTTTCTAATGCTTTGCCCAAATCTAGACATTCTTTTTAAATAATTTCCTTAATTTGATAGTCTGTTATTTTTTTCAAAAGGGGAAACAAGTTTCATTTGGCTAGTGTGAAGGTTCTTTATAGTGAAAAGCCACTTTGACTTTCAGTGGTTACTGGATTTCCTTTCCAAGTTCTCACAAATCATCTTTCTATTAAGACATTTGAGAACTTGGGAAGTTATGAGTCAGTCTTAAAAGCCTACAGTTAGAAGACTCTATTCTCTTTGCTTTTCTAAACACCCGCACATTCACTTATTTCTCATCATCCATAGTTTTTCAGACATTCTTGACAGAAACTAATGTCATTTTGTTGGGTTGGTTTCTCTTCCCGTGGCCTAGGACATTGTCCAGATCTAGTGATTTGTAATTCATTTCAGGAAGCTAAGTATTCTCTTAATCTTGATTTTTCTTTTGGCTAGATTTCAACTAGCTTCCTATATTGCTGTTTTATTCTCGCAGATTGAGTTTGCTCCTAATCTCCCATCCTTTTGCTTCTTGCATGACCAAAGAAGTCTTTTTATTTGATCTTAGCATTCATCACTTAAGTTCCCTCTGAGTTCAAATATTTCCTAGCATCCTTATAGAACTGTCCTAGACCTTTTGTATTTACCTTCATTCTCCTTCCTCTACTTCCATATTCTACACTTGTGACCTCAGTCGAACTAAGACCTGTTTAAGGCTTTAACCTATAAAGGCTAAGGTCTCCCACTGCATCTAGGCTCATCTCCAATCGTCTCCATTTCTATCTGGCTACTGGACCCACACAGTTCTGGAGGGGAAAGTGAGACAGGTGACCTTGCACAATCCTCCCTCTCTTACATCCAAGTCACTTTGCTGTCATGGCATCCCCTCCTTGATGTCATGGTCCTCTTCAAGAGGACCTTGTCCTTCAAGAATGAAGGACAAACAACAATTTTGCACTTGTCCTCTAAAAAGAAACAAAATAAGACTAATTCATGAATTCCCAGTGTGTCATCATTAAAACACTTTTCCCATAGCAAGTAACAATTCCCATAACTTTTCCCTGTCTTTAAAATAGATAAAACACTTATCTCTATAATACGTGAGGAAACTAAGAGTGTGCAGATTAAGTGACATATCTGGCATCATTAAGCCAATACGAGACTGATCTGAGCCATGAGGCTCTACCATGTTTTGTTTCTGTTTTCTTATACTGGAAGAACTTTTAGGCAGGCACTTAACTTCCCTCAGATTCCTCACCATTGAGATTAGAGACTTGGATTAAAGAGTGCCTTAGCCTCTTTTGAGCTCTACAACCATGATCCTGTGACTTTAAGTAAACGATGAGAGGTGGTTTGCCCAAGGCTGCCCAAGTCACGTTTACATGGCAGAGGGCTGCTTTATAATTTAAGTCTTCCAAATCAAAATCTGTTGGATTTTTCTCAAACAGCTTGCCTCTCCCTTCTCTACCAAATGCTAGCACTAATGAAAATTGTGGCAAATTGGAGAATTTAAAACACATTTAATGATTTGCTTCCTTTCTTGGAATCACAGAGGCAAAGATGACTTTGAGAAATGAAACTGTATTTAAATTGAATGTGACAACGGCTGAGTAAGAAAGCATGATTAAGAGCTATCTGACTGGGGGGGAGGGGAGAGATAAATAGGGTAAGTGACAGAATCACCTGGTCCCACCACCTGCAGATTCTATTTTTAAAAAGTCAGTAAGAAGGTAGGACAGAACAAGAAGGGTAAACACATGCCTATGATCACTTTTAAGCATGAACTTCAAATACTGGTCCAGAACTGTATGTCTTAGAAACAAATCTTTTCTTAATTCTCATGCTTTTTCACTTGGTCTTAACCTCATAGAATCATAGAATTGAAAAGACCTTAGAATTAATCTCTTCCGTATTGTACTCTTACATTGCCTCATCTGTGAAAGCTTCTTTTCAGAGTTTGTGTTCTTTTATAGAGCTTCAGGACCCTGTTTTTGCATCCCATCATGCATTGTGCCTTTGTAGTTCTCTGCATCACCAGGTAACAGATTTGTATTTAGCTTGAAGGGTCAATCACTGTTAAATTCAATTCTGTGCTCCCTCTAGTCTCTACTTTGTCCATGTGATAATAGGCAAGAAAGCACAGGCTTCTACCTGTCAAATAAGATTTGTTGACTCTGATCTCCAGCTGAGAGCATAGAAGGGAGATTTTTAAGTATCTTGAGGGCATTAATCTTGCCTTTTCAACGACTTGGTAATCTAGTACCATGCATGTGTGCTTCCTTATTGCTTGTTGGTGTTAAGAAATTTGAGAAAGTGAACCAATTCATTTTAATAGTTTTACATCCATGTTAGGCATAAGTTGAATTCTCACTTCTCCAAGTGGAATGTCACTCTTTTTTTTTTTTTTTCCAATCTTTTGCCCATTTTAATAATAATCAAATATCAGGTCAATTGGAATGTATTGGTATATTATTAATACATTAAAATTTTTAGTTTAATATTTAACATGTATAAGCCTGCTTGCCATCCAGGGGAGGGGGTGGAGGGAGGGAAAGGAAAAATCGGAACAGAAGTGAGTGCAAGGGACAATATTACAAAAAATTACCCATGCATATGTATTGTCTTTTTTTGTTTTGTTTTGTTTTGTTTTTTTGTTTGTTTTGTTTTATATAACTTTTTATGGATAGAACCCATGCCAGGGTAATTTTTTACAGCACTATCCCTTGCATTCACCTCCATTCCGATTCCTCCCCTCCCTTAGATGGCAAGCAGTCCTCTACATGTTGAATAGGTTACAGTATATCCTAGATACAATATATGTGTGCAGAACTGAACAGTTTTCTTGTTGCACAGGGAGAATTGAATTCAGAAGGTATAAATAACCCGGGAAGAAAAACAAAAGTGCAAGCAGTTTATATTCATTTCCCAGTGTTCTTTCTTTGGGTGTAGCTTCTGTCCATTTTTGATCAATTAAAGCTCTCTTTATCGAAGAAATCCACTTCCATCAGAATACATCCTCAAACAGTATCGTTGTTGAGGTATATAATGATCTCCTGGTTCTGCTCGTTTCACTTAGCATCAGTTCATGTAAGTCTCACCAGTCCTCTCTGTATTCATCCTGCTGGTCATTCCTTACAGAACAATAATATTCCATAACATTCATATACCACAATTTACTCAACCATTCTCCAATTGATGGGCATCCTTTCATTTTCCAGCTTCTAGCCACTACAAACAGGGCTGCCACAAACATTTTGGCACATACAGGTCCCTTTCCTTTCTTTAGTATCTCTTTGGGGTATAAGCCCAGTAGAAACACTGCTGGATCAAAGGGTATGCACAGTTTGATAATGGAATGTCACTCTTAACAGAAGGGGACCTGTCTCAGGTCAGTGACTTTAAAGAACATAAATGTTTTGCTTAGAAAATGAAATAATCTTTTGGGTCAAGTCTACCTGATGCTTTTGTGATATAATTTGAGGCATATGACATTGAACTTCCTTTCTACAAATTTCTCTTCATCCTACCTACCATGCTAGGTAGGATATTGTGTTTAGAAGGCCATCTTTAAAAATTCTCATGTTCCCAGATTAGTAAAGAACTCTCGATGCCATATATTAGTTTATTGTTTGAATTTATTTGAGTAGTGAGGTTGTAAGGGGTTGGGGTACAGTGCTTTAAATTCTTTGTGTTTCATGGGAAGAAGAGAGGAAATATCTTTGATATCCTAGATCAGAAAGACAATAATAGAACAATATCTGTCTATTCTGATCAGTTTCAATCACTTGGCTCATCTTTACACACTGAAAGAAATAACATTGCTTTGAAAAGTCATTGGCAAATGGGAAAGATATTGCAGAACTGAAAAATGGGTAAATGTCCTATATTTTATTTTGTTTTTTAAGAAAGTGTATAACCTACAGACCTTTTTTTCCTATCATTTCATAATTCATATCATGAAAAAATCATTCAGCAAGCATTTATTAAATACCTAACCCTTTTCCAGATATCTTGTTAGGAGCTAGGATCACAGGGACAATTTGAATGCAGAGATTCTGTCTTCAAGAAGCTTATAGGATACCCAAAGAAAATAATAGGTAATTTTATATAGTATAATCAGCATTTGTGAAACAAATACAAGATAACCTTAGATAGCAGCTATCAGGGATCAGCTTAAGTTTCCATTTGTGTCCCCACTGCTTGGCAACATAGAAAGCATTTAATAAATGCTTTTTCATTTGTTAATATAGGGAACAGTAAAAGGCAGTTAGCTAGACTGAGTGTACCCGGAGGAGAAAAGTCTGTAATAAACCTGGACAAGTAGTTTGCACCAAGTTGGAAATGGTTTTAAATTACCAACAGAAGGTTTATTTGATTCTTGAAGCCATTGCCTAGGATTAAGTTGGAGAATGGCATGGCCGGACATGTGCTTTAGGAAAATCCCTGGCAGCTCTGGAGAGTGGATTGAAGTGAGAAGAGACTTAGGGAAAAGAGACCAGCCATGTCTTGGCTTACAGACTATGATAATTTGGTTTCATATCCTGGACGACTTCTTCTGTAACTTGAAACATGGTTCTTGTTCACCACAAACTACTATGACTTTATGATGTCCCTTAAATATTGTCACATGGACAGCACCATTCAGGTTAATACTGTTTCCCAGGAATGGTGAATCTTATCATTCTCATTTTATATGGAAAGAAAATGAAGTCCAGAGAGTTGAGGTGGCAGACTGGACCAATGGCACACGGTGAGTGCTATATCCGAAGTGTTACCTGGTTATCTTAAATGCTGATATCAGTTCTCTTTTCACTAGCTCTGCTCCTTGGGGAATTTAGGATAATATTTGACAAATCTGTTATTTTGGGGGAAAACATTTTGGGGAGATGTGTGGACTGGGTATTTGTACAATCACACCTTAATTTGCAACATTTCTAAAATTTAACTCACTTTTTCCCAAAATCTTCCCCTCTTCCTGACTTCCCTATTCCTGTCAAGGACAAACTCTCCCCTAGACTCCCAGCTGCAGTCTCATCCCTTCCTCTCTCTTCACCTACCCCACATCCCTTAGTCTGTTGTCTCTTTATTTCTACTCTCGAGCATCTATAAAATCTATCCCTTCTCTCTCATTGCCACCACCCCCTTGCGTCTTTCAGGCTCTCATCCCAGGCAGTGGATAACTTGTGGGTCCTTCTTGCCCCAGTCCACTCTGTCTTCTTCTCTGCTGCCAAAATGATCATCCTGCAGTGTGGATATGAATATATTATCTCCCTCTACTCAGTAAATACCAGTGACGTCCTGTCATCTCCAGAATCAAAGGGGCTTTTAAAGCCCTTTATATCCTTGCCCTATTCTAGTTTTCCAATCTTCTTGCACTTGATTCTCCTCCCACTGTGTACTCAAATCTGGCAGCCCCAGCCTTCTTACTCTTCTGTGCACATGGCCCTTCATCTGCCCCCTGCATGCCTATCTCTCATGGCTAGAATGTTCTTTCCTCATGTCTGCCTCACTAGCTGTTTTTGAGATAGCTCAAATTCCAACTTCTACAAGAGACCCTTTTCTCGCAAATAGTGTCTTCCCTTTTAGATTGCTTTTCATTTATGTTGTCTTTTTCATGTAAAATTTTGTATATTTTTCTTAATGTTACTGAGTGATTTCAATATCATAAGCCCACCACGTTAAGAGGTAAAAGAAAATATTAATAAATGTTTTAAAATACTTTTTAAAAATTGTTTTTAAAATGTTATTATTTAAAAGGTATTAAAACAATAAAAATTACCATAAACCAGACCTACTATGTAATTTGATCAAGTATTACACGTAGACACAGTTGAGGGATCTATACTAAGATTCATTACCTTTATGATCTTGCACTAATTTAGCCAAAGATGAAAAAGGTTATCCCATCACTCGCCATATTAGACAATTTTCCCATATTTTTCAGAGTTTTAAAAAGTATTCTGCATTCCTTGTTAATCTGACTTGCTGAGTAAATTATGTTCCATGAGGACATTTACAAGCTTTCTCAAATGACAGTCTTGACTTCTACCCTTCCCCATCACTCAGCCAGATTTGGTCTTCTGCCAAAGCAGAAGATAAGAGAAAGATCGATGGCAACTTTTCCTCTCCCTATTCTCTACTAACTTTGTGCTACTATACTCTCAAAATACAGAAGTAATTTATTAATTCAATCCCCCAACAATATGGTTACGGCTGGCTTCATTTGTGGCTACTTGTCATTCGACTTTCTCAAATACTGACGAAGTTCACCTTTTAGAGCTAAAGTTAGATTCTGACTAAAAATGTTCACTTTTTTGGACCTCTTCTATAGATGATCACCTCATCAGCAAGCAAGGAGACACATATTTGCTTCTTTTTTTTTTTTTCCATTGAGAACATCGAATTCATTTCAGTATCTATGTGATACGATAGATTACCAGAACTCTCCAGCCACAGAGCAATATTGAATGGTTTCTGAACCAGAGTATGAGATAGCATATCCACAAATTGAGAATTCTAAAGTTATGACATCACCACAATCATCATCATCATCATAACTGGCATTTATATAGAGCTTTAAATTTTGCAAAGTGTATTATGTCTTAATTTACTTTATTTTCACAACAATCCTTTGAGTTAAGAACAGTTATCAGCCCTTCCTCTCTCCCTCTCCCTCTCCCCCCCTCCCCTCTCTCTCTCTCTCTTTCTCTCTCTCTCTCTTCTTCTCTCCCTTTCTCTTCCCCCTTTTTCTTCTCTCCCCTTCCCCCCCTCCTTCCTTCTCTCTCTTCCTTTCCTTCTCCCTCTCCTTCTCTTTCACCCCCCCCATTTTATACATGTGAAAACTGAATCTGAGATGCTGAGTGACTTAGGGTTACTCAGCTAGTAAGTATCCGAAGTAGCCTTTAAATCTGGAGTCTTTCTGACTCCAGGACTCTTCATTATGCTACCTTGTCTACTTTACTATCTTCAGTACTGCTACAAATTCTTGTGTTTTCCTTGAAATGTTCTTTGGTGTAATGATTATACAGTTATATAATCAGCTTTGGTTAGCTTTGATAAACTTCTTATTCTTCCTCCTGCTGTCCTTTCCATTCACCTGGACTTTAAAAACCAGGCCCCATTTTCTGAGTCTGATGGAGTCTTGTTTGTCTGGGTTTTTTAATTTTTAAATTTAATATTAGTAGCTTTTATCTACCTTCTCTTTCCTCCATTCCCATTTCTACCCCCCTCCCCAAATTGAGAAAGAGAAACAAAACCCCTATAACAAGCAAGTGTAGTTAAGCAAATAGATTTGTGCATTGGTTATGTGTAGACCTCCCCTACCCCAAAAAAGTCTGAGCTTGTATATTGAGTCCATCATATCTGTCAGGAGATGTTGGAATCTTTACAAACTGCTAACTCATTAGAGTTGATAGATTATTGATCTGATCTTACAAGAAGATGTTTTGGGCCAGAATCTGAAACAAGGTACTAAGTAGAACTAATTGATACAATGCTTGTGTTCACACCTTTACTCATGGGAGTTCACAAAGTTAACTGTGTAACTTTGTGAATTCACACCTCCCTTGAAGCTCTTGGGGCCAGAGAGCACTATGGGAGAAAACCCATAATCCCTCTCTCGTATCCCACAATTTCTTTCTCTCGTATAAAAGAAACAGACAGAGGCTCTCGGACAGATTTCAGCAGAATTACGCCAGAAGCCCTCTCTCCGAGGCAAGAGAGATCTATTCCAGAATATTTTCCACTTGGCTGGCTGGTGGCGGAAGGAGAGTTTTCAGAGGAAGAAGCTACGAGTTGAGAGTTCAGCGGAAGATTGAGAAGGCTCTCTCAGAGGCACAACCAGATTTATCTTCATCTCACACCACTGTGGTGGCTGGGCTCCTGCATTTCCCCCACTGAGACCAAGCTGGTCTGAAAGACTCACCAGAAAGCTAGCCGAGCCCAAGTGAAGGAGACGAGATTCATTCTATCTTTGTGTTGGCTGGAGGCTGAAGAAAGCAAAGGACAATCTGCAAGAGCTGTTGGAACCAAGCAGAGAGATAGGCCTCAACTAACCAGGCTATTTTGGAAGGAGAAAATAAATGTTTGTATTTTTACCAGCTGGCTGCATTTGGGGTAATTATTGATCTGAACTGATATTAAAGCTGCCTCCAAGAAAACCTCCCCTGAGAAACCCGCACCTCTCCCCCAGAGAGAACCTTTATTATTATTTTAAAGAAGAACAAGAATCATTACAAGGAGATAACTTCATGAGTCCTGTAGAATCATAATTGATTATTGCTTTGATCAGAATCTTTACAGTATTCTTATTATTGTATTGGTTGTTCTCTTGACTTCACTTTGTACCAGCTTATACTCTGGAACCAATCACCATTGTTGTTTCTTTAAAAATAATGGTGTTCCATCACATCAATATAACATAATTGGTTCAGCAAGTTTCCAATTCTTTGTCACTACTACCAATCTGTGATTTGGTGACGACTGTGATTTGGAACTTGAGTTATTTTAATTTTCATGGATTTTCCCTAGTTATGATTTATAATTTTTTTTTCCATACTGTGAGTAATGGATTGAATTTCTTGCTCTGAAAAATTCTTGTTTATATCCTTTGATATAGGAAATTAATTGAGTGGTGTTCTTAATCAAGTCCTTAGGACCTTCTTTCTAATATCCCTAGCAAGCAATACAGTTTTTCTCATTGCCTTTTTGATTCTCATATACCAACTACCAGGACATAAACAACAATGTTTAAGGTAGAATTTGCTTTAAAGATTGACAAAACTTCTTGGAATTTGTAATCTTTCTAAGCAAATGACATGGCCTAGAATAAGTAAGGGAATTCATTTTTAATTTGTAACCACATCATAGCAAATATATCTTGCTATACTTTATATACTCCATGTGTGAAGCATTTTGAAAACTGTAAAGCCCTATTTCAATATAAACCACATTTAAGAATTTCTCTTGTTAATTATGTCAAACCAACCAACTTTTTTCAACAGGTACAACTGTGTATTTGGAAGTTTTTCATCATCAGTCTCAGATCCTTACCCAGCTATGTTTTCTGTGCATATCAGGTTTACCTGTTGCCTCAATATAGTCCATCTGGACTTGGGTAACACAGGAAAGTGGTATTTAATGTAATCTTTGTAATGGAGATCTGTCAAGGTCAATTAGAGGTGGGATTACAAATTTTAACTCCAAATCCCTGTTAAATGTCAGTTGAGCACAGATTTTGACATGTAAATAGACCAAATTATTTGTAGCCTCTGTTTCTTTGGATACAAGTTCATTATATTGAACCTGCAACTATCTTTTATAATTTATATTCAGTTAAGCTAATATCTTTTTCCCAGAGAAAATTAATATTGTCTCACTTATCACTAATAACATAATAGATATAAGTTAACCATATTTTCCTAAATATTACAAAGATGATGTAAAACACCACTGTCTCTGAGTCAAAGAATATAGATATTTTAATCATTTTCCAAAGAATGATCAGACCAAGTCCTAGTTCCACTAACAGTATACTGTTGTTTTGTCTATCTGTAGTACCTCTCAACAATGAGTTCCCATTTTTTTTATAACCTTTGTCATCTTGCAGAATAGGAGGTAAAACTTGGTAGCTTTTGTTAGTGATTTGGAAGTCTTTTATATGATCATTAATAGTCAGCAGTTCTCTTTCTTTTATTTATATCTTTTGATTGTTTATTGAGGAATGGCTCTTGGTCTTACATGTTTGTTAGTTTCCTATATTTCTTAGATATCAGAGATAGATGATATAACATTTCCCCATAGAAAAGAGAGATTGCTTTTTTGTATTAGCAGAAGCTTTCATTTTCTTGTAATATATATGTATTTTAATTTTAGCCATTTATACCTTGTGACTTCTTCTATACTCTGGATAAGAATTCTTCTAACCATAATTGTGAAAAGATCTAAACCTTTTTTTTTGGAAAGAAGAAGGTAAACACTTTTCTCAATAGTTCTTACAGAATAGAGGGATTTTTTTTTTCCCAAATAGTTTTCTTTGGGGGAGTTTATCAGACATTGGATTCCTGAGTTCAGTCATTTCTTATTAATATCTAATCTTTGCCACTAATTTACTTTCTCTGCTTTTTAACCAATACCAAATAGCTTTCTAAATTGCAGACTTGACCATGTCACTCTCTACTCAATAAACTCCTGTGGCATCCTATCTTTTTGCATTAGGCCTTTCCTGGTCTTCCCATATTTTCCTTCAAAGATTAGCTTTTGTATATTCTTTGCATGTGCTTAGATATACCTATATATATGTAAATGTTAGAATGTAAATGCATTGAGTGTTCTCTATTTCACTTTCGTCTTTATATACCCCACCACATTGCCTTGCATACAGTAGGCATTTAATAAATGCTCTTTTACTGATTTATACTTTGTGGTCTGAAGGCATTCCTACTTTTAAAAAATTCACTTTAATCTGAATGAATGATTTTGTCTAGGTTTATAAAATTTTTTGGTAATTTGATTAGTAGAGTACTAAATCTAGCCAGATCTAATCTTGTTATACTGTGTTGTCAAGTTTTCTTTTTGCTAAATGTGTAAATGTTACTTCTTCCTTGAAGCCACCTTTGACTAAATGAAAAAGAAGCAACTAATTCCCCATAATCTGTGCCACCATGATTTCCCTCTCCTTAACATCCCTATGACCATAATAATTTTTTTTGTATGACATTTATATTTTAATAATTTGGGTGTTTATTGCCTACTGCATGTCTTTTGACCTCAGAATTTTCATTCGTAGTAAACCTGCGCGCGCGCGCGCTCGTGTGTGTGTGAGAGAGAGAGAAGGAGAAGGAGAGGGAAATCCTTTATTTTTTAGAAGACCTTTGTTTTACATACACATGTAGCTGTTACTAGTAATTCTGCTTCTTTGCCTTACTGGCCTCATGACATCTTTGTTCAGGCCCATCCTCTTGCTCCTTCACAGTATACATCCTGGAGGGCATTGTTTTGAAGTTTTGCCTCAGAATATTTTTTTTATTGTTTTCTCTGTTTCTCCTGCTCTCAGTGACCTGTTCTCTGTTCTGCACACAGTTTCCTCATGTATTTTATACTACATTCAGTGCAATCATCCTGTCAGCAAAATTAGTGAGGCACTGGGGGTTTTTTCCCCCTCCTTTTTTTGGCAGCAACCCTGACTCAAGTGTTGGTAGTTTGATTTTATTCTACAGTGTTGTTGAGGAGCTTGTCTTACCATTTGATATTCAGCATAGTTTTGCAGGCCATATTGATTGGATGGAATTTTTCATGTTAGGTAAAGTCTTTAAAAACCATGTAGGACTTTGCACATAGTACATGCTTAATAAATGTTTATTGAATGAATGGGTCTGTTATATTGGGCATTATTACAACTTTGTATATGCCAAATTTAATCCAAGACTTGTTGCTGCATTGATGTCATAACTATCTTAGAATTTCTTCAAAGTAAAAGAAAAACCAAAATAAACATCTGGAATCCTTGATTTGGATTTTGTACTAATTTGTTGAGTAATCAAACAATGACTTACCCATCTCTTAGCTTTCTTTTGCTAATGAAAATCCTTGACTATTTATAGGAGTTCTTTGGTTTTGTCAGTATATGAACTTGAATTTTCTAGGTTTTTCAGTCTCAAATACTTTACTAACTCTATAGATAAATTATGACCCCTTTGGTATTGCCTTCACTCATACCTATTGCTAATGTTTTCAGAGTGTTTAATTGACCTCATTAAGGGCTTCTTGGAATATTAAAAGCATTTTTCTTTATTTTATCAGCTTTAGGTATAGGAAATTAACACAAGTGCTGGGTTTTTTTCCCCACTCTTGTGCTTAATGAAGATGGAAATCACCTTGACTCAATTACACTTTTAAGTTGAGTATTGAAATGTCAGTACAGACAAAACAGAGAAATTCCTAGATGACAGCATTTTGATGATCAGGCAGGCTACCTGTTAAATTGATTTATCTAGGATCTTATCCTACTTCCATGTTACAAATTGTGCTTACTTATTGTGCTTTGCTTATAAGAGACATTGGATAAATGCTTGTTGAATTAGAGTTTAATAAAAATATACTTATGTCCCATATAATTATATAGCCATTAATATACTTGATTAGTGCCAGAATCTTTGGGGAGGTTTTTTTGTTTTTGTTTTCCTTTGAGGAAAGAGCTTTCTGGGCTTGTGATTTCAATGGAATTAAAAAACTGGGCCAAGAAACTTACTCTTTCAATGCAGGTTAGTAACTTGTTTAATAGCTCACATTTATTTAGCATTTTATAGTTCACAAATACTTTGCTTAAAACTTCCTGTGAGATGGGTAGAGTAGTACAAATTATTCCTATTTTCTATCTGATAAAACTGAAATTCATGACTATTAAATGGTCTATAGAAAATGATAAGATTTTAGATTTGAATGGGACTTAAGAAATCTAGTCCAGCCTACATTGTTTTCTATTAGAGTCAAGTCAGTTCATAAGATTTAGTTAAGCACTTCATCCATTTGAGGCATTATGCTTAAACTCTGAAAACACAAATATAAGTTAAAGGAAAGTTCATTCCTGACTTCAAGAAGCTTATATTCTAATGAGTAAATGACTTCTGGGGAAAGTAAAAGAATATCTAATGAGCTGGGCTTTGGACTAGATCTTCTTATTTCAAATGTCATGCTATTTCCATCATCCCACCACACTGTGGTGTTCAAAATGTAAGTGGAAAAGCTTGCTTAGTTTTGAATTCAGATCTGTTTCCAAAACTTTTGCCACCTGGAATTCTTTAAATGAGATGAAGAAAAGATCCTGGCCTGGCTTTTGTTTTGTAACTTGTGAATCACGTTTTTATTGTTTTAAAATTACTGTGTTAAAGTGTTTTATCTGAGCATTGATAATAAGGATGATATTGAGGATGATGATGAACAACTTAGCAGGTTTCTACTGCTTTAAAGGTTTGCAGAATGCTTTACAAATATTTCATTTAGTTCTCACAACAACTTTAGGAGGGTAAGGTGCTATTGTTATTATCTCCATTTTACAGATGAAGATGCTCGGGTAGACAAGTCGTGACTTGCTCAACGTCATAAAACCACGAATGTCTTCAGACCAGATTTTAAATCAGGTCGTTTTGATTCTAGTTCTAGCACTGTATCTACGGTGCCACCCAGCTGCTGCCTGATGAAAATAGATGAATACAGCATAGTTGCTACTCTTGTCATACTTATAACATAATAGGAAATATATTCCCTGCAAGGCCAGGGATGCTCTCACTAGTCTCAATGCACCTAACATCCACCCCTTATGGACTATTTTTAAGTGCCTTTGATCAGTGGGTGATATGGAAAGCTTTTATGTGTAGAATGCTACTTTTTGACTAGTATAAATTGTGCTGCTCTCATCCAGCATAGCTTAGATTTTGAAAATGTTTTTACTTTTACCAGTTCTAAATCCTATGATCTCATTAGTTTCAATAACAGCTACCATTTTATGCTTTGCAGTTGATAAAGTGTCTGTCTCCCTGTCATTAAACATTTATTAATCACTGAAGCATGTGCCAAGCACTGTGCTTCAGTAATACAAGTATTATTTGCATTTTATAGATGAAGAAATCAAGGCATAGAGAGAATAAGTGACTTTGCTATGATCATCCAGCTAGTGGGGCAAGTAGGAAGGATCTGAACCTAGCTTTCTATTTTTCTAAGTCCAATTCTTGTCCCACTACTCCCCCCCCCAAAAAAAAAAAAATTGTTTTATTGACACATTCAGCACTCAGCAAATAAAAGAATTTTGAGGTACCCACTAACAACTATTACTAATATGCTACTATCCTTTTTTCTTGAGTTATGAGGAACATGCTGATATTGTAGCCATTTTTCAAATTCAAACCTAGAGCTAACCCCCAAGGATAAAAACAAAGCTGTTTCTGTAAGGGAAAATCTCTAACTTGCAGTTCTTTGAAAAAGTTTTAATAAAATAATAGATAAAATTGACCTGTGGACATAATTTACTTGAGTTTTCAGAAGACTTTGTAAGCTTCTTCATAAAAGATTAAAGAAAATAACCATGGGGTAAATCACAAAGTCCTGACATAGACTTAAACCTAAGCCATAGGAAGCTACCCTGCTATTCAGGGTAGAATAAGAGACATGGAAATGGAGATCGTATGGATTCGTAGTTGATCATGTTTTTCCATGGTAGGAGAAAGTTGTTTTTGTTCTTGTTTTTGTTTTTGAATCGCTGATCAAGGAAACTGCAAAATTGGTGTGATGAAGCTTTTTAGATTGCTAGGCTTGTTCACTTTCTTAAAACAAAGGTGGGTGGTGGGAGCAGTGCCAGCAGCAGAGTGCTTCCTGCTCTTCTTTAGCCCCAGATTGACTCAGCTTGAAGGTGGGAGGAAATTGCTGCACCTGATCTGAGGTCCATGATACTCTTAACCTCTGATGTGCCATAATCTTATCATAGACTTTATAGCTTAGCTCTTTCTGTAGGTGAATATTGCCTATTTCTAACTATAAGCTTCTTGAAGGAAGGAATTTTCTAACATTTAAAATTTCCTTGACTGGGTAATAACAATAAGAGTGTGATTAGAGATTATAGGATCCTAGATTTAGAGCTGGAAGGGAATCCTTAGAAGTCATTGAGTTCAACCCTCTCATTTTGCAAATGAGGAAAATTGGCTCCAGAAAGATGAAATAACTTTATGATGACACAGCTAATAAGTGTCAAGGGTAAGCTCTTCCTTCTTCCAAATCCAGCTCCACTTTTAGTATTCTATATTGCTTCTCAGGTGTTCAGGCTGACAAAAGTTAATATTTGCCAGTAATATCTCAGGCAAATAGGTGTCATTATAGGTAGGGTGCTGGACCTTCACAAGTCACTTTCTGCCTTGGCTGCCTTGGCTAAAATGAGGATAATAATAGTACCTACCTCCCAAAGAGGTAGCTACATGGCTCAGTGATAGAGTGCTGGGCCTGACTCATCCTCCTAAGTTCAAATCTGGCTTCAGACAATGACTAGCTGTGTGATTCTGGGTAAGTCACTTAACCATGTTTGCCTCTGTAAATGAGCTGGAGAAGACAATGGCAAACTATTCTAGTTGCTTTGCCCAAAAAAAACCCCAAAGTTGGGAACAAAAGTGAGACGAAAGATCTCGGGAAACAACCCCCCTGTGAGGGTTCTATGAATTTATGGCCTTATATGACTTTGGGGAAAGACAGCAGAATGAGAGACTGCACAGGAGCTTTGCTACCTTATAGTCACTTCTCAAAACTCAATCATGTGTTTGCTTTGAGTACATTAAGTAGTCTTTTGATTACTTGGAGTGAGGAACTTGAAATCATGTATGACCTAGACAGGCCCTAGGCAATTCCGTAGAAGATGCCATTTACTCCTCTTGCTTTCTTTCCCTTTTGCTCTTATGACCTTTCAATGTACCACAAATAATCGGTTTGGATGCTGCATTAAGAAACAGCACTAATAGACTAGAATGTTCAGAAGAAGGTAACTAGGACAATGCAGGGACTATGGAAACCATGACAGAGAAGAATAAACTACAGGACAACTGAGTAATGTTAATAATAATAATAACGATAGCTAGCATTTATATGTATCCCACTTTTAAAAAATAATAGTAGCTTTTTATTTTTCAAAACACATGCAAAGATAGTTTTCAACATTCGTCCTTGAAAAACCTTGTGTTCTAAAATTTTCTCCCTCCTCTAGACAACAAGAAATCCAATATAGGTTAAATATGTGCAGTTCTTCTAAACATATTTCCACATTTATCTTGCTGCTCAAGAAAAATCAGATCAAAAAGGAAAAAAAAAAGCAAGCAAACAATAACAAAAGAAGTGAAAATATTATGTTGTGATCCACATTTAGTCTCCATAATGCTCTCTATGGATGAAAATAGCTCTCTATCACAAATCTATTGGAATTAACCTGGAGCACCTCATTGTTGAAAAGGACCAAGTCCATTACAGTTGATCATCACATAACCTTGTTGCTGTATACAATGATCTCTTGGTTCTATTCACTTCATTTAGCATTAGTTCATGTAAGTTTCTCCGGGCTTGTCTAAAGTCATCCTGCTGATCATTTCTTACAGAACAATAATATTCCATTACATTCATTGTATAGCACTTTTAAGGTTTGCAAAGCACTTTATAAACATCTCTTTGGATTTTCACAACAGTCTTGGGTGATATGGGACATGATCATCCCTATTTTACAGATGAGGAAACTGAGGCTGAGGGAGATCGAGGCTTTGCCTGGAGTCTTATAAGTGTCTTATAAGTGTCTTAGGCTGAATTTGAACTTGGTGTTATTCCTGACCAAAGGTTTAATGCACTATTCTACTATGCTGTTTAGCTATTAAGACTGAGTATGGGGACATGATAGTGGTCTTGAGATGTTATTATCCAGATCAGGAAGTTGTCCTTCTTGACCCCATAATTTATAACCAGGACAATGAGCTATAATTGCTATGACAGATTTCTAGTGTGAAAGAAAATCCTTCCTAATGAGTGGAACTTATCTACTATTGGACTTATTTTCAATAAGGCATGGTTTCCACATCCCAGGGAGTTTTCACATGGATTTTGGATGATCACTTCTTGCTTTTTAAGGTACAGATTGGATGAGGTGATCTTTGAGGTGCCTTGAAATTCCATGATCTGCCCCTCCTAATTTCTCCTGATAACTTGCAATAACTGTCTTGACTATATTAATAGCACTTAAAATATCTGATAGCTCTTTACAATTCACTTAAATTCAACACAGGGCAGCTAGTTGATGCAATGGATAGAGCACTGGCCTTGAAGTCAGGAGGACCTGAGTTCAAACCTGACCTCAGACACTTAACATGTCCTAACTGTGTGACCCTGGACAAGTCACTTAACCCCAACTGCCTTAACAAAAAAAAAAAAAAAGTAATAATAATAATAATTAATCAATCAATAAATGAATGAATCCCGAAGACTTTTTTTTTTTAAATACTCAGAAAGTATATCTGTCTCTAAGCTTAACACATGAGGGATAAAAAGACACATCATTTTCAAGTGAGTCCCTTCACTCAAGTACTATTACTGGAGAATGTAGTATGCACACAGACTAATTTTTTTACCCTCTAAAGAAGAGCTGTATAGTAAAAGTCAGTAAGTTCAACTAGCAAAATGATTGGGCTTTAATTGGCTAATTGGAATTAGATCACTCTCATTGTCATTTCTTCAGAGTCCTGTTGTTTCCATTGGGCATTGCTGGCAGCAGAATGTAGTGCATATCACTTGAATGCTGTCATATTGGTGAATATTTCCTTAGCTTAGTTAAAATAACAAACAAAATTCACTGTAGCACAAATGTTTGAATCACAAAATTTCTGGGGCAGTGATAGAAATGGGGCGGAGACCGTTATGTGTCTACTAATGTTTGAAGAATGGTAGCTGCATTTTGTCTTTACATTGACATGCTATTTTTTCTAAAGCCCATGCATATCCAACCTCTTATTCCTCCCCCACTACCCTTTATTGTGTCAACTATTAACTTGGAAAAGAGTTAAATTGTTGGGTTTTAATTTGAAAAAACTTCTGCTAATCTTCCAGCAGAGGGCACTCTTCCTCGAAATTAAGTATATATTTTGTACAGTCTGTGTTGGCCTTAGGGCTCAGGACCCACATCTTTTAAATGTAGGTCTTTCTGTAAATTATATTACAGCAAATATTCCAGGCATTTTTAGCTACCATCATTGCTCACATTGAATACCCATTTGATTTTTTTGTTCCTGAGCCATAACTCCTATCTTCCCCTCCCTCCCTCTAAAAGTTTGTTTTACCTAAAAATTAGCTTTAAATAGGAAAAAAAATAAAACAAAACACACCTTTATTCTTAAGAATAGCTATGCCACTTAGCTCATGCCTATAGGTCTGGAAACTTAAAAAAAATTTTTTTTTAGTCAACTTAAAAATCAGTCAGGTAGTAAGTTAAAACATTAAATTAGTTCTACCTCTTTTCAATTCACTGTCTGTTAACTCTTGTGACAACCTGGATAAGCCATGAATGCATTACAATTCCAGCCCAGACTTTGTATTTTCTTAGTCCTAGTGATATAAGAAAAGGAAGTGACTGACAGATGGAAGAAGGGAGGAAAGAAAGTATTTACTAATGGACATTATGACAGGAATTCATGGTCAATGTTAGTTCTACATAGGCAGAATAAGGAATCACCTAAACTGTATATTTGAGGGGGCTTAAGAAATCCACTTTGCCCAAAGGGAAATTACCCATGAACTAGACTGGCCTCATGCCTGAAATTCCTATCATCAGACCTCCTTTAGAGTTAATTTGATCAATGAGCTTCATTAAAATGAAACTGTTACCTTGGAAGGGGCAGGAAAGGCTTTTAATATATTATGCTTGTGAATACTTTACTACAAATTAGTTCATCAGATTAGCCATCCAGTTTCCTCTCCAAGCTCCAAGAAGTGGGAATACTGGATAGGGTAATTTCGTTATCAGGTAGAGTTAGCAAAGACATTGGCCAAGATATGATCAGTCCTCTGTAGTAGAAAGAATAATTGTATGCTAACTTGAAAAAACAAAATGAGGATTTGGGAAAAGAAAGAGGTTCAGAAGTAGTTTACTTCACAAGTTGTTATAGGGTCCGCTCTGTTAAAATGTCATTAATAGCAAAATATATTCATGCTTGTGAGTGCTGGAAGGTTATATAGCAAAAAGGTACCTGTAGTACAGTTGTACTGTCTTAGAAGTCAGGGCTGGATTTATCCTAGTTGTGTCACTTTGGGCAGGCTATTCTTGTTTCTTCATCTTTAAAGTGGTTATGATAACTAACTTCACAAAGTAGATTTTGAGGATCAAATGAGAAAGTATAAGTAGCTGACATTTTTATATATAAAGCTTCATGGTTTGTAGCTATAGTGAAGCACCAGTGGAAAAGCCTAAAAGGATAGAAAATTAAAAATGAAAGACTTAAAAACAGCATGATCATCAGCATAAAGTGTCCATTTGAGAATTTATTCAAATCTTTTTCCTCTCTTCCTGCAGGTCTGTGATTTGACTTTAACAAAGGTCTGTCCTGCAGGTTACAGAAGCCTACTATTCCTCATTACATGAGTTCTCCAACCAGTTCCATTCTTTTTGAAAGGCTGACATTTAATCTGATAGAATCAGTAGATGGTTATATTCACCTTTCCCTTTAAAGTAAAACAGTTGTTTTGTGTTCCTTATACAAAATAAGCCTGCATGGAGATTTTGTTTAATGACATAACATAAGGCACTAATCTGAAGTTCCTTATTTGATTTGGCAGTTTGAGAAGTATGTTAACACTTTGACTTGAGTATGTTTCCTGGAAGCATGTAGGTTCATAGGTTTCTAGATCATCCAGTCCAGCCTTCTAATTTTGATATGTTTGGAAAAAGGCATACTGGAAGGAAAGTGGGTTATTTTATTTCAGCTGATTTAGTGTCTCTGTATTCAGGTGAAGTGTTAAGTTGCTGAAAAAATATTCAGCATTTTATTTTTGATTTTAAAAAGTATTACCCTGAGGGCTTCAATTTTCAGAATAAAACAACAGAGTTTGGGGTTTCTTACTTTTTAGGAGTAAATTATCTAGGTTGAAGGTTATTCACACCCCTTATTTCCTTTCCTGTAATGCATCTTTTTTGCCCTTTAGTAGCTGTATTTCAGTACTCATTGTCATTGGTGGATGAAGGGTAAAGAATATTGAAACTGAAAAGTATGATTTGCTACTACTGACAAACCAACCCTAGTGTGTTAGGGAGAAAGTTGGACCTGATTGTAAAAAGTGAAGATTTGGGATCTTGTTTATCTTTCATTTAGTAAGCAATGTATAAATGTCCTATTATTATTTATTATTAATTCAGTTGTCCATATGCTTCTATTCTCTAACTATATGGAATTGTGAGAGTTCTGTGTTAAACATTAATAAACCTCATAAAATTTTATAATCACATAATATTAAAACTTGGGTTCAGTACTATTCAAATCTCTAATTTTAGGGTTAAGGAAATTGAGGTCCAAAGAGATTTCACAGAACTATAAGTGGCAGAGTCAGAATTTGAATCCGGGTCTGTCTCTGGACACCAAAGGTTAGGAATCTTTCTACTGTGCCTTAGTCTGTCAAGGTCAATAAGAAACTCAGGAGTTTGAGACAATTTCTTCCTCCCATCCCCAGTTTAGGAGGAAACTAGAGATTTATAATCAAGTTGATAAAAGATGCTTTCTAAGTTAATCCCTATGTGGGAAAGAAAATGCTGTCACCTTTGTAAAGTTAGAATTATAAAGGACATTTCTGTTGGGTTTCTGAGTCTCCCTTGGGGTTTGTTTCATTTATAACATTGCCTTGGGCCTTCTGTTGCATCCTGTTGGACTGACCTCCTTTTCAACCCTGTGCTGGCAGCTGCACTGCAGAACTCTCTTTTCCCTGGATCCTTCAGGGTTGTCATATGACAAACTTGAACTGTGACCCTTTTGTCTTACCCAGACGATTGGACCCTCTTTATCCTTTCTGGCTAGAAGTTCAGAGACATTTTATGGCACACACCCCTTACCCCCTTCCTTTCTCAAACTCTGCCTCCAGTTCTTTGTCTTTTCCTTTTTTTCCTTCCCACCCTAAGTGAAATTTATTCCAAGCCATTTAGCAAACTGAGCATTTCAAATGATGGCATATTTGGGACTCTTAACCATAACATGCAATGAGAATGATAGCAGGAAAGCTCCTATGTAGGAAACATTTAGAAATATAATTAGAACAATTGTATCTAGTCTTTAGCCAAGAAAAATGACTTTTTTAAATGAAAATTTTAAGCTAGAAACTCTGTACACAGCAAGCCTTGCCATCAAATAAACACTGCAATCACTGTCAGTGACAAGTTCTATCAACTTTATACCTAATGTATATTTTTAATCCTCTTTCTCTGAACTGAGATGATAGAACCATTTTGTAGAAGTCTTTGGGGGGTTCTTTTAGGGCATTAATATATAATAGTAAAGATTACATTCAAGTTTCACCCCCTCCAAGTAGTATTGATGCCAGCAGAGAAGAATGATTCACCAGGACTAGAGTGCCATGCTTAGCTTAAGTTACAGAGTCTGAGCACTTGTATTTGTACAAATTGCATTCATTACCAAGGACCCTGCAGTAGTGATAAGAGACTGGCTGTATAGTATAGATTGGCTCCAAGATAAGTAGCCAGTCAATTGTACAGCCAGATCTTTTTTTTTTTTTTCCTCTCTTACAAACCTTTGTGGATTTTTCAAAAGTGTGTGTGTGTGTGTGTGTGTGAACCATCTTAACTGTGAGAAATTTTAGGATGATGATTAGTAGAATTGATTGGTAGCCCTCCAGAAAGCTTGATTTGAAGGCTGAATAGATTATGCCCCTGAGACACACTGTGGACATTCATATAATTAAGTCAACATGGATGTTATGAAGGCTTTTGCTTTTAATATGTTCTTTATAATTTGATAGTTTTTTAAATGACTAAAAAAAACTAGAAATTTGGCTGGAGTAAACTAGTTATTATGAGACCTCCATTGACAATCCTAATTGTTTTATGTTTTTTTATTAATAGGCTCCACATAATTATACAAATATGC
Organism: Antechinus flavipes; assembly: GCF_016432865.1. Taxonomy (NCBI): domain Eukaryota; kingdom Metazoa; phylum Chordata; class Mammalia; order Dasyuromorphia; family Dasyuridae; genus Antechinus; species Antechinus flavipes. Next base: position 491,542,939 of record NC_067398.1, on the reverse strand, counting down.
CCAAGGAACAGTTGTGTGATTTCTCTGCTTAGGAGTCTGTGATATGATAGATAAGTCTTAAGAAGTTGCCTGAAACACATTGAGGTTAAGTGACTTACTCAAGACCATCCAACTAATAATAGTCAATAAACATTTATATAAGTATTTACTATGGGCCAGCCACTGTACTAAATACCGGGGACACAAAAAGGGGCAGAATATAGGCCATGCTCTTGGGGAGCTCAAAGTCTAATTGAGGAGAACAACAAACACATATATTCAAAATAAGCAATATAGAAGATAAATAGGAAATAAGAGAGGTGAGGCACTAGATTTAAGGAGTTGAGAAAGACTTCCTATAAAAGAAGAGATTTTAGTTGAGAAGCCAGGAAGCAGAAATGAGAAGAGAGAGCTTTTTAGGCTCTCTAGATGAGAGACAGCCAAGAACCTGAAATGAAGGGATTCATTGTCTTATTTGTGAAATAGCTAGGAGCCATATGTCACTGGACTGAAGAGTAAGGTGCAAGAAGACTGAAAAAGTAATAAATAGAGGTTTAGATTTTGAAGGGCTTTTAATCCCAAACAGAGTAGTTTGTATTTGCTCCTAGAGACAATTGGAAGCTCCTGGAGTTTATTGTGGGGGGCTGACATAGGGGTATTTACATTTAAGGAAAATCACTTCGTTGGCTTAATGGAATGGGGAGAGACTTAAGGCAAGCAGACCCACCAGCAGGCTACCACAATGGTATAAATTCAAGGTGACCAGAGGGGTGCTGATGTCAAAGAGAAAAGGAGGTATATTTGAGAAAGATTGCAAAGGTGAAATCAAAGATTTTTGCCACAGTTTGGCAACTGGGAGTTGGAGCTGGAGGGTGGGGGTGAGAAATAGTGAGGAATCTGGGATGGCTGCAGGTCAAGTCTGAAGGACTGGGAGGATGATGTTGCCTTCTATAGTAATAGGGAAGGTAGAAGTGGGATGGAGTTTAAGAGGAAAAATAATGAGTTCCATTTTGGTATGTTGAGTTTAATATGCTTGCTCTGCATCCAGTTTGATATGTCTGAAAGGCAGTTGTACATAGGTATGTGGAATGAGTATGACCAAGATGGCAGCATCCTCAAAAATCATGAGTTGCTCCTACACTTTCCTGGGGCTCTTGGGCATGCCTTTTTTGTTCCTTAGCTACTAATTTTTAAAATGTCTTTATAGATTATGATTATAAATTTTAAAAAATAATTTATTGTTGTTGTTTTAACCCCACTATTATAATCTTACTCTCTCTTCTCTCTCCCCCCTCCTCCTCACTGATTATATGGTACAGCAAATGCTGAGATTTCAAAGCAGGCATTGTTGGGATCAGGTTAGCAAGAAGGAAATATATGACCTAATTTTAAACAGCAGCAGGATAGTGAAGGTAGACCCATGATTTTAATGACTTTTAAGGATTTTAAGTTTTTCTCATTTTATAGTGGACTTACTAGTAGGATCATAGATTGTAGTACTAAAGATGATCTGGTCCAACCACTTCATTTTACAGATGAGGATACTGAGACACAGAGGTAAAATGACTTGGCTGAGGCCACCTAAATAGTACAATACAATCAGCATTGTTTCATTTAAAAATTTTTAAACAGCAAACAAAAGGGACATTTAGTTTTAGAGGTTGAGGACTGAATATAGGGCTTCAGATTTCTCCATTTTGTCAATAAACCAACCAACATTTGTTGTCATTTTTGTGATTCACCTGAAACTTGAATTCATTCAGCATGCATTTATTAAGTCTCTCCTGTGGGTGGTTAGCACACACTCTATTAGACTTTGATAAAGACTTTTTTTTTTTTAACTCCTTTTCTTTTTTGATTTTGTCTTCTTTAGGGTATAAATGGCAATACCTTTGCCCCAGGGTCATCCAGCCTGACTGTCACCAGGCAATTATTTCGCCCAAGAATAACTCGAGTTTGCCTCAGGGATTTGATATTCTACATGGAACAAGAAAAAGGGATGAAATACTCTCGAGCCCTCTACCATGCTCTTTTGAAGTGACCGCTACTCCTTTCATCCAGACCCTTGCTACGTACTGCCAAAGAAGATGCCAAAAGCATTGTGTCCCTGTCGATGCCATGAATGGTCATTTCCAGAAGACAACCACAATTGAGGATAATCTTTGTTTACTTTTGTGCTTTTATTGAATACTTATCTAAGCACCTGTAGAGTTTTTAATAAATACAGTTCAGCTTTGTCTTCTGTTCCATTGGTGAGTTGTAGGTGTGCATTGAAATAGGTACCCACCTACCTATTTGTTTAACTCTTACCTGCAAGCCAAGAATCTGTCTGCTGCTACTTGCTTCCTTAGCAAAAACCAAGTTTGTTCTATGTGTAGTGCCTTTCCCTAATCCACATTTAATTTGGAGATGGTGGGAAAGAAAGGAAAAGGAACATCTTGTGGTGATGCTATGCATAAAAAAATTTACTTAATCCTGAGCAGTATTGAATCGCTATGTTAATATGTATATGTAACATACCTGGCTCAGGTGAAGTTCAGAGTTCCTTGAGTTGCCCTTAGTAGTGCTAAGCTAAAATCAGAAGCCATGTCATACAGCTTAAAGGTGGCAGTAAGCAAACCACGAATGACTTGGGTTTGTGGTCTCCCAGAGATGTCAAAACAGAGACAAATGGGGATTGTTTATGCCTGAGGTCACTGTTCTCCAGCTCACACCATCACTGCTGTGTTTTCGAGGTAAGGGGACATCCTTGTCAAGAAAACCTTGAAATCAAAGCTGCTAAAATACCTCATTGGGAAAGAAAAAACGCAGGGGGTATTGTAAGTAATGGCAGAGGCACTGAATTCAAACAGAAAGAAGGGAAATGAAAATGGGATAATAAAACAAAACATACTATACGAGCCCAAAGGGAAAAACTGAGTCTCCAAAGTAACTTGCATGTGTTCTTCTGGAGGAAAAGGAAAAAAAAAAAACAAAAAAAAAACACATGTAACCTACATACAAAAGAAAATATAACCAGCATTTCCACAGTATACTCTGTCCAGAAGAAGGTTGGTTGGTTTGTTTTACCTTAAGAGAGAATGGTTCTTGTAAGTCATTCTCTCTCCACTGTCGTCTTCATCTTCCTGAATTTAAAGCCTCTTAATACATCAGAAGTCATCTTTGGTGATGAGTGAGAAGAAGAAACCAATGAATAGAGGACCCAATTTTGACATCTGTATACTTGAAAGATTGATTCCAGTAATTCAACAGCATGGCCACATTTCAGAAGGATCTTTGCTTAGCAATTGACATGTATTTAAATAGCCATGGGACTTGTTCCTTCTTTGCAAAGTAAAACTCTGCTTTTTTTGTCTTGGAATTTCATCTTCCCAGTTCACCACAACTGAATGTGACTGGCACGCACTCGTAGGAAAGTAACACTTCTGACTGATTAGAGTCACATGAGAAAGAGAATGGGCTCCCTTGGAATGTTTAAAATGTGAAGTGCCAGGGACTCCTAGAAAAATGATTCCAGAAATAAAGCTCAAAGCTGTGTTACTTTTTAATTCCATCTCTCCCAATTGGGATTGTTGCAGCCGTGTACTGCATTGTAGTGAGTTTCAAATTGGTCACATTTTTTGTTTCAGCAAGTTAGTAAAGAAATGCTGTAAATTATGTAAAGAAACATGTAAAAAAGGCAATTCTTTGAGGTAAAAAACAAACAAACCTATATTTGCAAGATACTGACTGACCACATCTGAAGTTGTTTTGTATAATTAAATGCTTGGCTTTACTTTTTTTGTAAAGTGTAGCATTTTCCCATATTTGTGTATTGTATCTTATTGATCAGATGTTTAAAATTATTTTAAATACTTCATTAAAAGAATTATTTTATTATAAAGAATAATGTGGCAAGTTTTAGTCAATCACTAATATTTGTAGACCAGTGGAACCAGCAGTCAGTTGTCAGCAGGGTGCTTAATGGCTTCTTGTATTTGTGGATATGAATATGTCATAATCAGCATATGCTCAGGTGTCTATCTCAGCAATTGCCCACGTTTTGGAGTTTTGGCTTTTGGGTTCCAGGAACCATAGTTTTAATTCTATGTGGGATATATCACATTTTAAGGGAAATAGGAATTTGAATGCTATTTGACTACAAGAACCAATTAACACAAATTTTAACTTTTTGAATGTCTCAGTAGTGATCATTGAGGCATTAAATATTGAGCTATAGGGCAAATATGTTGAAAAATAGTGCTAGAAACAATATCTTTGGGATCAGTTGACTTTTAAAATTCTACTATTTTACTATGTTCTTGTTCTTCCCTTGTCCCATGTAAGATATTGCCTTTCTCTTCCCAGGTCAACTTTTTAACAAAAGTTATTTAATTTTTCTTTGAAACATTGGCACTGCAGGTTGCTTTAGTGTATGTCAGAATGTAGGAAAAAAGAGAATTGTCATAAAATTTCTCCCAAAATGAAAGGATTGTCACTATCAGCTATTATCATAAATGGGTAATTGTTCCCCCTATTCCTGTGATAATTATTCATGGGATAATTATTATTGTAAAATTCAACAATTTGACAATTATTGTAAATAATTATAAATTAAACTTAGTGAAAAAGGTCTCAACCCACCTAATTAAAACCAAATTTCCATTCTTTAAAAAAAAAGAAAGAAAAAGAAATGGAACTTTAGTACTAATCAATAGTTGGGGTCACATCCTTTGACCTAGAAAATTGCTAATAAGATTCCCTGTATCTTTTTTAGAATATGATGTGAGATACCACTTCAATTGGCTGATCTATAAAATTTTTCTTTTGAGAACTATTAAGAATTTGATGCCACATTTATGTTGATTGTTTCCATGCTTTAGGGAGAAAAATATTGGGATATTGAATATTTTTATCTCTGTTGGTATTTGAACAAAAGTTTTGTTGCATTTTAGCAAGGGCAACATTCTAAAAACATGCCTTTCAGCAACTAAATATTTATGGGAAACCAACTCTGACAAAACCAACTTATTTCATACAGATGAAATCATGTTGGTGTTCCTTGTGTTTAAGGGTGTGACAGACAGGTTTCTTCTGAAAATATTGCTGTGCATCACTAACACTTTCACATGTCCCTGTTGCCTAACTGGAAGGGTGTGTTTTTAAGCGTATTAACATAATATGCATTCAACACATTAGCATTTGTTTCTCAGTGAATTTAAATCCATCATAATCATTTGATGTTTGTTTCAGCTGACCTATATCACTGCATTTCATTTCTTTGTGGAAGTTCTTTCCCCTACCAGTAGGGAATTTTGGTTCACTGTAGAATGCCCTCTATGGAATTTTTCTTCTAAGACCCATCAAGATAATACTTTTGTGTTTATCATTTTCATGCTTTAGGGAGCAGAATCAAGCTTTTCTTTTAACATCATGGCATGAGTCACTGTCCTCATATTTGGAAGATATTCATTAAAAGAGAAGAGGTTTTTTGTTGTTTGTTTGTTTTGCTAAATGGTTGGAAAGGAGTCAAAAGACCTGAACTCAGGTCTCAGCTCTGTCACGAGTTGTGTGACCCACATCAAGTTGCTTCCCATATATGGACTTCAAGTTCCTCTTCTTTGAATTGCCTGATAGAGAGGCACTATAATGTCATAGAATAAAGACCAGTCTTGAAATTAGTAGGATCTTTTGGAACATGTTCTGTAATCATGGGCAAGTTATAGTCTTTCAGTGATCCCAGCAACTCTTTGGTACTATTAAAATCGTTACCAATCCACATGAGTGAAGGCAGTATTAACACTGAATTTCCCTACCTCTCCCCACAACAGTGAACTCATAGGTTTGAAATCCATCCCCAATAAAAACTATGACCTCAAAAACCTGCCTTACAGAGCAATGATAGCTATTACTGTAGTAACTGAGGATCATGTGACATTTGCCTTTTATTTTGCCAACTGTGAATTTGATATGCTAATGATATCATGATACTAATACTAATGATCCTAAGAAATTTGGAAGCATACATGATTTTATCTTGTTTTATTTTATCTAAAACTTTGGCTGCAAACCTTGAAAGAATGGCACCTGAATTATCCCTAAAAGTCAATAAGTTACTAGTGGCTTAATTTAATTGTTGGATTTTTATTTTTTCAAGAGAATCCAGACTGAATTAAGTGTTCACTCTACCAAAAGGATACTATGACAAAGGTAAAAGGTATAGTTGATATGACTTAAATGGGGAAATGACCCCATTGTGGGGAAAGACTGTTAATAGATCAGTTTATTTTTTTTGACAGTTGAGGTTAAGTGACTTATCCAGGGTCACACAGCTAGTAAGTGTCTGAGGCTGGATGTGAACTCAGGACTACCTGATTTAAGTGTCAGTGCTCTACTCACAACACCACATAAACTGCTCCTAGATCAGTTTGTGAATCTAAATGTTTGCTAAGGAAATTATCACAATAAGAGGATATTGAGTAATTTTTTTTTTGGGGGGGGAGAATACCTACACACACACACACACACACACGTGTGTATATAATTTGAGAGTCACCCTCTTGGAGAAGGCAAAGCATGTAGATAGTCCTAGAATCACTCTTCCATTACAACTCTTGATCTTACATCATTTTCACTGCATTGATTGCTACTCTTAGATAATCCCTGTGTTCCTAGTCTGGTTCTTCTAATCCTGTTAATGACAGGAAAAGCCAGGAAGTTAAGATTTTTGTCTTTTCCCCTATCACTGCAGGATGTCCTCAAAGTTGAGGCTGTTTAAGTTATCAAAGCTATTTAAACTTAAGATTGTACTAAGATTTTCAGGATACTCTGTGTAAGAAAAGGCAAAATGCAGCCTTGAAATATTAAAGGTCATCTAAGTAACATTGTTTAATGTAACTGCAATGATAATTTTGCCTAGTAATGTTTTAATTGGTATCCAGAGTATATATATCTGGTATGACAGATGATTTCCAAATCACCACTGTCATGGGACATGCCCTCTGAGATGTCAAAATGGAAAAAAAAATTCCTATTGATGAAGTCTGCCAGGTATTTCTGTGACATTTTGATATTGTACAAAGTTCCAAAGTATTGCGGAGTCTCTTTAATGAAACATATAACCACTTGGGAGTTTGGTCTAACTGTCTAACTAGCTGGATGAAGAATAGCAATTGATTGTTAAATGGACATCCTGTTTTTTTAATCCATCCATTTGTATACCTGGAAAGTACTACAAGTAGACAATTGGCTAACCCAAATCCGATGAGAAAAAAGGCAAGCTTGTGCAGCACTTTCAGGAATACTGAGATGTTCCCTAATCCCAAAACCCATCTTTTTAGTGTCAATATTCTTCCATTGATGAATTATTCATAGGATACCATAATATCTGAAGCATCAAAATCATAGAATGAAAGGGAGGAACATGGTGATTAATCACTCATTAGCAATATTGTTGATGCCCTCTGCAAAAACTAAAAGGAATATCTATAATTGACTTTGTAAGTCAGTTGAGAGTAAAATTGAAGCATGTCAGGTAAAGAGTTAACATTATATAGTGCTTTAAAATTAATAAAACTTTCAGATTATCTCATCTGATCCTCATGGTAACCGTATGAGGTAGATAGTTTTGTTACCTCCATTTTCTTCATGAAGAAATTGTGGTTGAGAGAAGTTAAAACTAACTGTGGGTTAAAAAGCTACTACATGGGGCAGAATTTGAATTTAGAGTTTTCTGAGTCTAAAGTCTTCACTTTATACACTATGACACCTGGCTGCTTTAATTATATTCCAATTGATTCACCAGTAACCATGACACTCCAGAAGACTCAGGATGATAGTATACTTCTTAGGATAAATTGTCTATGCAAGACTTGAAGAAAAATTCCAAGAATTTTTCTGAGATGGAAATCTATATGGGGTTTGAAAGCTTCACCATTTTAGGAAGTCACTGAAGATAATAGCTAAGGTTTATTAGCACATTAAGTTTTGCAAAAGCACTTTGGATATATTCTTATTTGATTCCAATGATGTTCTGAAGTAGGTTCCTTTATCCTCATTTAACAGATGAGGAAAAGAAGACAGCAAGTGAATGGCTTGCTTAAATCATATAGCTAGTGAATGTCTGAAGCAGGATTTGAACTCGGTCCTTTTTGACTCTGGTCCCCTTTATTCACTCTGCCATCAAGCTGCTTCCTTTACTGCTTAGACACTAGATGCCTTTTATTTCTTCCTCCCTTTCTTCAATCTCTCCCAAAGCCTGTGATGAACAGGAACAAGACAGTGAAATGATTTCCTCACCAACTTGTTAAAGCTCATGATCATGGACTTGTGTTCTACTCTGGTACCCCAACCAGTTAGTCCATCAAGATTTAAGTGCTTACTATGTGCTAATAAGCACAAGTACAAAAAAAGACAATCTTTACCTTTACCAAAAGAGGTTAATAATCTAATGAGAGAAAAGAGACAGCAGGAGGAGGGAATATCGTAATTGTGGGAGCATGAGGAAGATATCCAGAGGAATCCAGCCAGCTAGGAAATAAATCATGGCTCTCTCCTGTTGTTTATTCCCTCTGCCCTATCAGAGGTGTGAATTCTAGGGCTGAAAAGACCTTGCAGGAGAAAGAAGTTCCTGGGACATGATGGAGAAATCCAGAGGAGGGCAGCCAGGTACGAAATGAATCAACTAGCACTTTTGGCTAGACAAAGTTTTCCTGATCACAATTTACAGCTGCTATTTGCCAAGATGACAGTCCCTTTCCTCGTGTTCCCACTCACTACAATACAACTTAGTATTACACCAATGTAATCTGTACTTTTGCTGCCTCCCCCTACTATTCTGTGCTCTAGAACCAGCTGCGGTTAGTAAACTTAACATTCAACCTTGATCTCTTATTTCCTTCTTTGGGGCCTCGATGATACTTGAATTTCTCCAAAAAATAACACTCCTTGGCATCTTCTCCACCCTCCCACTCATGCCTCCTGACAGGCAGCAGGACCAGGAAAAGGCTGCAAACTTCTTGTCCTCCCCACCACTTCTGGACCCTCTGGCCGTCACTTGGAACTGCTTTGACTCTCCTTCCAACTCACCCTGTCTAGATTCTTCTTATCCATTGTTCTCCAAGAATTTTCCCTCCTTTTTTAAGGTATTCAATCAATTATGATTTTTCTCTCCAACCCAATGCTGGCATCAATCTGATGAATCAGGTTGGTGTCTCTTCAAACACTGTGGCCTGCCAAGTCATCCACTCAGTTCTCTGCTCTCCATTCCACTTCATCTCAACTACCCATAGTGATGATCACACTTTAGACTTCACCTCAAAACAGTCACACCTCCTTCATTGTGAAATCTGGAATTTCCCTATGTTCATAATATTTTATCTTTCCATTTCTCCTTCAGCCTTACTCTCCTAAGCTCATCTTCCTTCTCTTTTACTTCACTCTCTCTGCTCTTCTTGTCCATCATCCTCACTTTTTTTCCCCCCTAAGGCAATTGGGATTAAGTGACTTTTTCCAGGGTCACATAGCTAGGAAGCATCATCCTTATTCTGATAATTTTGCCTTAGACTTTACTGAGGAAATGGAGGCCATGTGTCTACCTCTCATCTACTTACATCACATCTCAACTTCTTCAACCTTGCCTCCTTTGCTCAAATCCAAGGACTTGGTTGGCTGTTTTTATTAAATCCCCTTCTTGTGACCTTAATTCTGTCTGCCATAGTTAGGAGTTTGCACCATTGGTTCATTCTCCCTGCCTCCATTTTCAATCTTTTATCTGCTGATTCTTTTCCTTTAATCTATGAATATGCTCAGGTCTCCCTCATCCTTAAAAACCTTCCACTTGATCTTAGTCATCCTCTCAAACTATTGTCCTATAGTTCTCCACCTAAATATTTTAAATGAGCAATTTACAACTATTTTTCCCCCTTAGGCTTCTTAACTTCATCTAATTAATATGGTTTCCAAGCCAAACACTCATCATCCAGGTTTATAGGATTATAGCTTGAGGTCTAGAAAGGTTCTTGGAGACCATCTAATCTAATGCCTCAGTTTAGGCTCAGAAGGGTAGAATGCCTTGCCCTAGGGTCATTGCCAGTTGACTTTTGTCTCGCCACTGAACTTTGATGACTCTGGAAGAGAGAGTGAGGCTGAGGACTTTGTGGAGCTCTGGCTCAATTAAATCCAATTCATGAGTCAAGACATCATCCCTTGATTGATAGCAACCTTTTCAAAAATGGAGGAGAAACAATAACAGAATAATAGTTATTAAATGGCTGAGCTAGATTTTGAGCTCAGGTCTGATAACTTCAAGTCAAGTAACCTTTTCATTGCTCCATCCTACCTGTGATCTCATAGTTGTCTTCCAACTCCTTATCTGTCCCTCTCTTCAGTTTTTAACACTAGCAACATCCCCTTCTTTATATCCTTTAGCTTTTGTAACCACTCCACCATCTTCCCAATTGCCCCCAAACTCATTAAACAATGACTTACTCTTCCACCTCCCTTCCTTCATAACCAATCAACTTAACAGTCCTGTCAAATCTCCCTCTATAACATTTTTCACAATGATTCCCTAATCTCCAATCACACTTCTGCCATTTCTGTTTAGAGGCTTCTACCTTCTATTTCCCAATTATATAATAACCTCCCAATTGAATACCTTCTCTCTATCCTTATCTTTCTCTAATTCATTCTCCATAGAACTGCCAAAATCATCTTCCTAAAACAAGAGTCTAGTAGGGGTATGCTGGAACCAGCTCAAATGGACTCTGGAGACCTGATTGTTAAATTTTCAGTGTGAACATTTACCACTCAGAAATTGGCAAATGCTATGAATTAGGACTTGATTTATTGTGGATTATCCGACTTAAAGTGATAGAGAAAAATGTTATTAGTGCAGATTAAATTTGTGGTTTGTGTTCTTTTTTCTTTCTCTTATTTTTGTCTAGCATTGTTTATAAAACATTTACCAGTACTCCACTGGGCCTGACTAACATTCTTCTGCTCAGAAATCATCGGAGACTCTGTGTTGCCTCTAGGATAAAGCACAAACTTCTTAGTTTGGCGTTTAAGGTACTCCATGATCTAGCTCAAACCTACCTTACAAGTTATATTTCACATCATTCTTATTCAGGTGCTTTTTGTTCTATCTAAGCTGGGCTATTGGCTCTTTACTGAGGTCTCCAGGCCATCTTCTACCTCTATCCCTTTGCATGGGCCATCCCTTCTACCTGGGAAGCACTCCCTCTTGATCATCCTTTCAAAATCTAATTAGATTGGATGCCATTTCTTCATCTAGCTCTCTCTGACCCCACCTATCCCAGCTAAAGTGTTTTCTCTCTATCTTAACTGCAAAGCATTTTTGCTGGCTGAACCACTTTCTGTTCATCTTCAGCACTAGTTCCTAGCATCCTGCAAATCACAGCTAAAATCCACTTTCTACAAGGAGCCTTTCCTGATTCCATTTTATGCTAGCACCTTTCCCCGGAGATTATTTCCAATTTACCCTGTATATAGTATGTTTGGAAATATGTTATTTCTCCCATTAGATTGTTAACTCTTTGATGGCAGGGATTGACTTTTTTTTTTTTTTAATAACTTTTTATTGACAGAACGCATGCCAGGGTAATTTTTTTACAGCATTATCCCTTGCACTCACTTCTGTTCCGATTTTCCCCCTCCCTCCCTCCACCCCCTCCCCCAGATGGCAAGCAGTCCTTTACATGTTGAATAGGTTACAGTATATCCTAGATACAATATATGTGTGCAGAACCGAACAGTTTTCTTGTTGCACAGGGAAAATTGGATTCAGAAGGTATAAATAACCCGGGAAGAAAAACAAAAATGCAAGCAGTTTATATTCATTTCCCAGTGTTCTGTCTTTGGGTGTAGCTGCTTCTGTCCATCCATGATCATTTGAAAGGGATTGACTTGTTTCTGCATCCCCAATGCCCTGCCTCCAAGTAGGTGCTGTTGAATAGAATAAAGTCTAAGACTGGAAAGGTAGAATGGGGGGAGAGGAGCACAGATTATTTAGGGCTTTACATTACCAATAGAGGATTTTATATTTAATTTTAGAGATGATTAGGAACCATTGGAATTTTTTGAGAGAGTGATTTAGGAAGATCAATTTGGAGGATGAATGGATAAATGACAATAAAGAGATTTTACTTATCCAGCCTATTGCATACCCATCAACAATCTAGACAAAAGTCTAGACATGAGGGGACGAGAGCCTGCACAGGGAGGAGAGAAGGAGATTCACTATGAGAGATGTTCCCTCAAGTTTCTCAAATAATATTCTCAACATAACATTCTACGTCGTTTATGATTCTTGTCCTCCTCCTCTAGGAAATGTCCCTAAAACTAAACATAGAATCTCAAAATTGGAAGGACCCTCAGTAAGCAGCTAGTCCAACCCACACATGAATAGGAATCCCCTTGACAGCCTACTGATTTTTACTTGAAGATATCTAGGGTATTTTTTTTGGAAGTAGCACATTTTATTCCACTGTTGAATAGCTGTTAATAGATTTTTTTCTTTCCACTAAGACTAAATTTGGGTCTTTGTGACTTTGTAACTTCCATCTAACTGATCCTTTTTTCTTCTGGGGTCAAGCAGACAATCCTAATTTTTTTTTCCATGTTACAATCCTGTAATTACCTGAACGCTTGACTTATCACCTTCCCCCTTTCCTAAGCCTTCTTTTTTTTTTTTTTTAATGAAACATTCCCTAATTCCTTCAATCAGTTCTCATGTGGATTAAATCCAAGTCTGTCACAGTACTTCTTGTCTTTTTCTAGAAACTCTCTAGCTTATGAAAGAACATTTAAAAATGCAGGACCTAATCCTGAATGCCAATCTCTAAAATAGGGCTGATTTGGGTGAATGCAGCCATGGTATCACTTCCTGAGCCCAAACTCTGAATGCAGCCTAAGATTTATTAGATTCTTGGCCACCAAATCAAAATGTTGACTTACTGAGGTTGCAGTTTACTAAGGTTCCCAGATCATTTTCAAATAAATTGTCTGATCACACTTTTTCATTTTGTGCCTGTGAAATTAGTTTTCCAGTCAAAGTGTGATATTTTATATTTATCTTGTTATATTATTTTTTTCTTCAGGATTCCAAAGGGGAAGGTGGGATCCATAATAAAAATCTCTAAAACTTAGGTATGAACTATATATAGTCTCCCTAAAAATCTTAAAAGGCTCCTTTATAGAAAGGTGCTTAATGTGCAAAAAAGATATAGGTACAGAACAGCTATTTATCTCTTACTGAGTCTTCCCCAGCAACTTATCCACTGTGTTGCCCAGCTACTCTTTATGAGCCAAGTAAACTGCAAAACTTTTATTTTCTTATTGCTTAAAATAAGAAAGTGATATAAATGGATATATGATGACAATGTGATGTATGGAAAAGAAGCACACTGTCTGGCTAAGTGAATATAGAAGGATAAGTGTAATGAGCAAGTTAAAATGGAATGTTAGCCCCCACTGTTCCAGTTGGCTGTAGCCAAAAAATCACTTTAGTGTCTTATTATCATAAGAGAGTGTTTAGCCTTTCCTATTTCTAAGTACAACTTCACAAATTGGTCATTTAAGTATTTTATTTCTACTTTTTGGCCCTTATTTGAATTTTGCAGTCACAGAATTTTAGAATTGGAAGGCATTTGAGCAGTCACTCTTCTGCAATCCATCTACAGGGACACCTGCCATAACATACCCAACAAATGATCATCCAACTTTTGCTGAAGAACCTCCAAGTACTCCAAGTGTAGTACCCCTCCACTTCTCTTTGAGTCACATGAATTTGTTGGTGTGTGTGTGTGTGTGTGTGTGTGTGTGTGTGTGTGCGCGCGCGCGCACGTGCATGCATACATGTATTAAAACACAACTTGACCACAGCAAAACTTATAAGGAATAGCTAGGAGACCTTAAGAATAGAGTGTTGGGTTTGGGCCAGGTACATTTATTTTCCTGAGTTTTAATCCAGCCTCAGATACTTACTGTGTGACCTTGGTCAAGTCACTTAACTGCCTCAGTTTCCTCATTTGTAAAATGGCAAATCACTTCAGTATCTCTGCCAAGAAAACCCAAATGGGTCATACAGAGTTGGGCACAACTATAAATGACTAAACAGCAACAAACTATATTAATCTAAACAGTTTGTTTTTAAGTTGACAGCAGTTAGTATGTTTTCAAACCAGCACAGCAGGTTTAAGCTACCCCAGAGGGCAATTGGGCATTTGCCTGAGGGCCTTTTGGGGCAACAGGTACCTTTTGTGCCTAAGAGGAGGAGGGGAGAATTGTGGTTGGTTGGCTAGCAGCTCTACTAGACTACTGTCTGACATCATGGAATATCCCAGACTGTTTGGAGGAAGGATTTCAGCTCTGTTGCCCATTTCATATTTGTGTCCTAGATTTGGATCTACTTTCTGAAGCTATCATCATTCCATTTTGTTTTAAATTGGATAAATTTTAATTGACCTTGAGCCTTTGCCCTTCAGCATTCTGTTCTTACAACAATATAATCTAGTAGAATCCACCTAAGAACCTACTATGTATAAGATAACATGCTCAGTTCTGGAGAGAGATAAAAATGAAAAACCAGTTCCTCCCCTCAAGGAGTTTACATTCTACCAGGGATTACAACACAGAACAAGGAAAATTGGGGAAGGAGTGAACATTAACAAAGGGAAGAGGGACAGGGAAAGCCTGGAGAAGGCTGGCAGCATTGGGGCTAAGCCTTGAAGACATTCAGGGACTTTAAGGGAATAAGAGGTGAGTATATTCCCAATATGGTTGTGCAAGTGTAAAGAGTTGTAAAACAAAAGATCTAATTAGAGTAAGAGTTTGTAATGAGTTTGGGTGAAATATAGTTTGTAAAAAGGAATTGTATGAAACAAGGCTGGAAAAGTAGCTAAAAGTCATATCGCAAAGGTCTTATATGTCAATCTGAAGTAGCTTGTATTTTTTCTCAAGGGAGTGACACGGTCATATTATTTTGACTTCTTTGTCAAAATTGGATTAGAAAGAGGAAGGACTGGAAGCCAGAAAATTAGTTAGAAGAGTATTACAGTTATCTAGATGAAGGACAATGAGGACTGGGACTAATCTGGTAGCATTTTTAAGTGGACAGAAAGGGATGTATTTGAGAGATGTTGAATGATAGTAAAACTGACAAAGTTTTGGGCTTGAGTGAAAAGGAAGAGGCTATGATAATTCTTCAGTTATGAATCTAGGTGATTGGGAGGATGGTGGTCCTCTCAACAAAAATTGGAAAAGCTAGAGGAAAGACACGTTTGGGGCTTGATGATGTGGAACTTGAATTGAGATGCAAGATTAAAATTATATATAAAGAGAAACTGAATAAACATTTGAACCCATGGGAGCAAATGAGTAGCTCAGGGAAGAGGATATAGAGAAAGAAGATGGAAGAGTTCTGGGAGAAAGGAAGGAGGCACATTAAAGAGACAAGAAATGAACAAGCCTAGAAGGTCATCAAGGAAGGGTCTGGTAGGTAGAAGAACCAGGAGAAAGCATTGCACTGAAGCAAAGGGAAACATGTCTAGGAAGATGATGTCTAACATTGCAGAGAGATTAAGAAGAACAAATTTAGAAAAAAGATTATTGATTTTCTTTTGTTTTGTTTTGCAAGACAATTGAGGTTAAGTGGTTTGCCTAGGGTCACCTAGCTAGGAAGTCTTAAATGTCTGAGGTCAAATTTGAACCCAGGACCTCCTGTCTACAAGACTAGTGCTCTATCTACTGTAACAAGTAGCTGCCATGCTATTGGTTTTAAAGTTACAATATCACTAGTAAAATTTGGAAGGGCAATTTCAGTGAGTGGTAGAACTAGAAGCTGAGTTGTGAAGAATTGAGAAGCAAATGGATAATGAGAAAGTAGAGGCAGAAAAAAAGAAATTTTTTTCTAAAAGTTTGGAAAAGAAAGAAAGAAAAGAGTATGATAACTTGAAGGCATGGTGGGGTCAAGTGAAGTTTTGTTTTATTTTAAATAATGAACTACTGAAAAAGATCTTATTTCTAAAATATATAAAGAACTGTTTCAAATTCAGAAGAATACAAGTCATTCCCCAACTAATAAATGATTAAAGGCTATAAACAGATATTTTTCAGATGATGAAATTAAAGCCATCTATAATCATATAAAAATGTTCTAAATCACTATTGATTAGAGAAATGCAAATTAAAACAACTCTGAGACCACCTCACACCTCTCAGATTGGCTAAAATGACAGGAAAAGATAATGATAGATATTAGATATGGGGAAAACTGGGACACTAATACAACCATTCTGGAAAGCAATTTGGAACTATGCCCAAAGGGCTACAAAAGTGTTGCATACCCTTTGATCCAACAGTGTCTCTCAAAGAGATCATAAAAAAGGAAAAAGGACTTATGTGTGCAAAACTGGTTGTAGCAGCTCTTTTTGTGGTAGCTAAGGATTAGAAAATGAGTAGATATCTATCAATTGGGGAATGGATGAATATGTTGTGATATATGGAGGTAATAGAATATTATTGTTCTATTAAAAAAAAATGATGGAACAAGCTAATTTTAGAAAGACCTAGAAAGATTTACATGAATTGATGCTGAGTGAAAGAAACAAGGAGAACCAAGAATGTGTGATGATCAACTATAAAAGACTTAGTTCTTCTCAGTAGTTCAATGATCCATGGTAATCCCAATAAATTTTTGGATAGAAAATGCTTCTATAGAGCATTTCTATCTAGAGATATAAAATACAGAGAACTATGGAGATTGAATATAACTCAACATATGCTGTGTTCACTTCTTTTTGCTGTTTTCTTTTTTTCCCCCTCTGGTGATTTTTCCTTTTTGTTCTGATTTTTCTTTCCCAACATGATTCATAAAGAAAAGTTGATATTCATGTATAACCAGAACAATTAACAAAAAAAGAAAGAAAATCCTGAAAATCTTAAAAAAAAAAAAAAGAAGAATGGGCTAGACCTGAGCATAATTATTGATATCAAGGAAAACCTAGAAGGCAGGAAGAGACTGGAGTAGAGAAACAGGAGAATAGGGATAAGAAGGTAGAGGAAATGATTTGATCATGTGAACTCCCTGAAGGAGGAGATGGTTTGAGAACCTGGTATCAAGGATATAAATTGAGAGAATGGCCTTAACAAAGAACCGTACCTCCTTCAGAAATATATATTAAAATATATATAAAAGAGAAGAAGATAAAGCTATAGAGAGATTTAAAGGTTTGCAATAGGGAAGAGGAGAGAGCTTATCATAGATGGCCTCAGATTTTCTCAGTGAGGCAGTTAAAGACATCTGCTGTAATGATGTGGGGGAGAGAAGCAGGGAGTTGAAGAATTTAGAAAGGTTAAATCAACCACAGGCAGTGGGATAATCAATGAAGAAAACATCAAAGTCTTATAGTACAATGGTGAGGACCCACTTGAGATCAAGTAACAGAACTTTAGAATAATTCAGTCAGCATCGTGATGGGACTTGCTCTGACAGTGTTCAGAAGCTTAGAGTATTAATAAAGAAATCAGAAAGTGGGGGTGGCACAGAATTGGAAAGGCGTGAATGAAGGCAGGACAAAGGATTCAAAGATAGAAGATAGTGGATAGCTGAATTAGTTAATTATAAATCAAATACAAATAATTCCCTATTACCTCTAGATTGAAATACAAACTCCACTGTTTAATATTTAAAGCTCTTCACAAGTGGTTCCAACCCACTTTTCCTTATATGTTATTCTCCCTCTTGCATTCATAGTCTATCTGGATTAGCCTTTTTGTTTTTCCTTATACACAGCATCCCATCTCCATGCCTTTGTCCAAGCTATTTATTCATCTCATCTATATCTTTTTAGTTGCCTTGACTCTGCTGCTAACATGAGTGGTAGCCAGCTGCTCGACTGTAGTTTATACCAACAGAAACTAAGTGCTTCCATTTTCCCAGTGGTGGGGGAGAAATCTAGTCCAAATCTCAAGGGCACAGGAAATGAAGGACCGATCAGCCAATCCAGCACCATCAGAAACCAGTTTCACCAGAACTCTGCTCCCTCTCAGCTTCAGGTGGCCCACCCATTCCCCCTTTGATCCAGAAAATATTGTGTTTCCTTACTCTCAGGGGTGGGGAAAAAAAGATGATCTAAGACTTGATTCCCCTAAGAGGGGAGAAGGCATTCCTCTGTGCCCCTTGGCATACTTGCTCTATTTAAAATCACTGTTATTTTCCCCTGGGCTCATGGGAAGAAAATAACCATAATTAAAATAAACAAGAGTGCATTGCTTGGGCATTAGTTACAAATACATCTTAGGGCAGGCATAATACTAATTCTAACCAAGGCTGGATGCACCATGGGTGTTTTCTCCTCTAGTTGTGCCAGTCCAAGGGATTTTGCTGGACCAAAGAGATGGTACATAGTGCCCAGAGCATCAGGCCTGGTGTCAGAAATGTGATCTTAGACACTTAATTAGCTCTATCATCCTGGGCAAGTCATTTAATCCTGTTTGCCTCAGTTTCCAAATATTATAAAATAAGCTGGAGAAGGAAATGGCAAACCATTCTAATATCTTTGCCAGGAAAACCCTGAATGGGGTCATGAAGAGAAAAATGACTGAACAATAGGCCAAGGGAAGTCACTGACTAGAATATCTCTCCTGGCAGACATAGTAGATATAGACATCTTTTTTTCAGGGTGGAATATTGAGGGAGGGAAGAGGACATATTAACTAATTTTTTTCCTATGAAAAAGTCTCATCATGACAGCTCATTACTTAAGGGTTTGTAACAGCAAATACTTTTCAGTGTCTTGTCACCAAGATCCCTCTGCTACCATCTCTGGTCCCAACACCTTGCTCTCCATGAACTATTAAGTACAATTGTATAGAGAGGAACTTTGCAGAAGACAGGACTCTGAATTTCTTTCATTCTGGATTTTAAAGTCTTAATCTATTATTTGATTTTTTGGACTAGCCTTCTGATAACGGTCTAAGCCACAACCATACCCTGAGCTCAGAGATTTCTGGACAGAGCCAGTAGCCCTTGAGCTTTGTAAGCTGATGGCAAACATGAGCTTAGCCAAAACCCACAAATGGCTTGTTGATCAATAACTTGGTGAATGCTGTGGGGAAAAGGGATATATTTTTCAAAAAGGAGTAAATCATCCACTATCTACCACTGTGCTACTTTTCTAGCTCATTCTAAATGGTTCAATTTTCTAACAACAATGTGTTGCTTTATTTTCATAGCTGATTCTCTCACATTCACCCCCTTTTCTGCTGTGTCCAAGTTCTCATCACTTCACAGGTGGACAATCGTATTAGCTTGCAAGTGGGTTTCTTTTCCTCAAGCCTCTCTCCTCTCCAGGCCATCCTCTACTTGGCTGGCCATCAAAGGGATCTTACTCAAACACTTTTATGAAACCTCTTCCTTTCTTTATTTTAAAAACTCCAGTGGCTCCCTATTACCAAGGTCACTTTAGAGCCCTTTGGTCTTCAGTCATTTATAATTAGGCTACTTTATCTTTCCAGTAATAATAGTGGTCTTACTGTTCCTTGAAGAACACTCCATCCCCTGACTTAGGGTATTTTTACTGATTGTCCCTATACCTGGAATGCTCTTCCTTCTTACCTTTGCTTCCTAACTTCCTTCAAGACCAATGAAAATCTCCTCCTGCCAGAAGCTTTTCTAGATTTTCCCTGAATTCTAGTGTCCTCTCTCTGCTGATTATTTCTAATTTATCCAGTATATAACTAGTTCATACATTGTTTAGTTATTTTTCAGTCATGTCCAACTCTTAATGACTCCCATTAGGGTTTTCTTGGCAAAAATATTGGAGAGGTTTGCCATGTCCTTCTCTAGCTCATTTTACATTTGAGGAAACTGAGATAAACAGGGTTAAGTGACTTGCCCAGAGTCACTCAATCACTCAAACATTTGAGATTAGATTTGAATTCAGATCTTTCTGATTCCAGGCCCAGTGCGCTATATGCTGTAGCACCTATTTGTACCTAGTTCTTTATAAATTTTCTCCTCCATTACACTAGGAACTCCTTGAGTATAGGAAATATTTTTTATTCATCTTTGGTTCCCTAGTTTTTAGCACAGTACTTGGCACATAGCAGGTACTTAAATGTTTATTGACTGATATCGATATAGGGTCATCCACTTCTAAAGCACTTGTTATTTCATCTGATCTTTAAAACAGCCAAGGGAATTAGTTAGATAATCCTTGTTTCTCTACTTTCCAGATGAGGAAACTGAGGCAAAAGGATACAACTTTGCACCAAGTAAATGAAGAAAAACATAGTTTTCTGACTCTTAAGTATAGTGATCTTTCTATTATAATCATTTATATTCACATGGACCCTCTCTGAGAGATAGGAAGTCTTTCTGTCTGTTAGTCTTTTCAAATTCCTTAATTGTATTACATTGATAGTTTTATGAAAAATCCCCAGACATTGCCAGGGAATATTTATAACTAAGGCATCTAGATGATATAGCTGATGGATCTGCAGTCCAGAAGACCCTGTTAAAATTCAGCCTCAGACACCAGCAGGGTGACATTGGATAAATTCATCTATTTCAGTTTCTCACCTGTAAAATGGGATAAAAATACCACCTGCCTCCCAGTGTTGTTGTGAGGATAAGAGGTTTTTATAAAGCATTTTGCAAGCCTCAGTGCACTATACAAATAATAGTAATCATCTTATGTGGAAGGATTACATCATAAAGCCTGCCTCCTTGCGTAATTTAAAAACATTTTTATTGTTCCTCTTCAGGCAACATTCCTAAATCTCTCCCTCCCATGTCACAGAAACCTTTTGGACCTGGAAGCTCATTTCATCCCTTGTCTTCTCCTAATGGAAGTACCTTCAGCTTTTTTGACCTTTTCCTCTGAGTGACTGGTTTCCCCTTAGAATTTTCATCTTGGAAGTGGATCTCTTCAATAAAGAGATCTAATTCAGTTTCAATTGATCAAGGATGGCCAGAAGCAGCTACACCCAAAGAAAGAACACTGGGAAATGAATGTAAACTGTTTGCATTTTTGTTTTTCTTCCCGGGTTATTTATACCTTATGAGTCCAATTCTCCCTGTGCAACAAGAGAACTGTTCGGTTCTGCACACATATATTGTATCCAGGATATACTGTAACCTATTTAACATGTAAAGGATTGCTTGCCATCTGGGGAGGGGGTGGAGGGAGGAAAGGGAAAAATCAGAACAGAAATGAGTGCAAGGGATAATGCTGTAAAAAATTATCCTGGCGTGGGTTCTATCAATAAAAAGTTATTTTTAAAAAAATAGAATTTCCATCTTGGGGATAGTTAGATGGCCCAGTAGATAGAGCACCAGCCCTGAAGTCAGGAAGACCCGAGTTCAAATCTGACTTCAGACACTTAACGCTTCCTGGCTGTGTTATCCTAGGCAAGTCACTTAACCCCAATTGCCTCAGGGGAAAAAAGGAATTTCCTTCTTAATGACTAGGCTGGACCCCATGTGTGTGCATTTTTTTCCAGACTGTGCTTCTGAATCTCCTGAATTTCTCTACAATGTATCTTCCTTTCTCCACCTCTATTCCTTCACCTTTTCAGCTTTCCTTTTTGTGTCAGATTGGAAACTACTTGAGGGCAAGGATTATGATTCTTTCTGTTTATATTCCCAATTTTAACGTGATGCCTGTATATTGTAAGT
This sequence comes from Antechinus flavipes, assembly GCF_016432865.1. Lineage (NCBI taxonomy): Eukaryota > Metazoa > Chordata > Mammalia > Dasyuromorphia > Dasyuridae > Antechinus > Antechinus flavipes. The sequence continues at coordinate 491,521,278 of NC_067398.1, read as the reverse complement.
TCTTAATGCTTCTTGACTTGTTCTTGAGGTGAATATCATGAAAAAAAACCCCAAAAGGCAAAAAGCCTAAATGTGAACAGAGTTCATATTGACTGAGCCCCATTGTCCCTGGGACATCTCTCCAGCACTTAGAGGCCCCTGCTGCCATGGGCTTGAAGGCCCTGACCGCTCCACCCCAAGCACTCACTCTGTGGGCCCCACCTGCCCGCCCTGAGGTGCATCCTGAATGCTTCCGGAGTAGCTAGTCTTTCCACTCTGCTGGAGGCCATTGCCAGATGCTGCTTTTCGGAAAAGTTGAGGTAAAATTCTCTCTGGTATTAGGAGCGGCATACCTCGTCAGTCTACCCTGTCCCCTGGCAGACAGGCAGAACAGGATGGAGGCATTTTTAATTGATGCTAAAAAACCATGCTAGGCTAAGAAATGGGCAGGAACTAGTTCAGCCCTTTATTCTCCTTTCCAAGGTGCCCGTTTAGCAGGCACCTCCTCCGGGGCACACTGAAACCTGGCCCAGTGGGGTTTTCCTTGGGTACCTGCCAAAAGCAAACTGGTTCCATCCAGCAGCGTAAGGCAAAGAAGCATCGTTCGTTGGCTCATTTGGAGATAATCCTTTTCTGAGGAGACTCAACTGAGGTTTATCATAACCTCTCCTATTTTCATGCCTTATATTTTTGGCTCTTACCAACAGCACCACCCTGTCCCTTTGCTCCTTCTCCCTCCCCCATCAACCTACTGACAAATAAATTAATATAATTCCTTAATTCATCTGAGATGCTGAGTATTCCCTGATCCCACTTTAGGGACCAAGAAAAAAAGATTACTCTGCCTGAGAATGTTGGGGTACATATCCCACATGGATATATTCTTGAAAATGTGGTTAAAAACTGACCTAAAACACGTTAGCTTGGAGTGGACATGATCACCTAGGCAGCTGGGTGACACAGTGGTTAGAGCACTGGCCTGCAGTCACACCTCAGACACTTAATAATTGTGAGGCTCTAAGCAAGTCACTTAATCTCTGACAGCCTTAGTTTCCTCAACTATAAAAAGGGACCACTAATAGCACCCACTTCCCAGAATTGTTGTGAAGATTAAATGTGATAATGTTTGTAAAGTGATTATTAGTACTTAGTAGGAACTTAATAAGTGCTGTTTACTTCCTGAGAAGAAAAGTAGAGAATATCTGTTATCTTCTTCTACTTTCTTTTCTCCTACTTTAACGTGCAGGACTTTTCCAAATGAGCACAAAGCTTGCCGATTTGACCCGCTCCATGCAATGCTGTCTGATTGGAAATCCAAAGCACTTAGCACAGTGCCTGGAACGTAGATGGTTAATAAATGTTTATTGATTGGGAAAAAAAATGAGCCTTCATTTCTCTTTGAAAATCCTTCTCTTCATCTTTTTCTTTAACAGATTCTCTATCGCAATGATTTCAAATCTCTCTTCTCAATTCCCCAGATGCCTACTTATGCCCAGAATCATACCAAAGGTGGTGGAGAAGGTGAGGAGTTGAAAGTACCTCATATTGAGTCTAGACTGCTTTGGAATATAGTTATTTGTGAACTCCCTGTTTACTAGTGCCACCCCTGTCACCTTGTCACCATTTTGTATGTATTTTGTTCATATACCGTCTCCTTGATAAAATGTAAGCTCTCCCTAGAAGCCTAGCCCAGTGACTAGCACATAGTAGGCCCTTAATAACTGTTATTTGATTGATATTTGTTTAACCTTTCTAGTAGACATCAGATTCTTCAAGGGCAGGGACTTCATTGTTGTATCTCACTACAATGCCTTGTATATGGTATTTGCAATTGTCCCCACTGGATTTTTTTCCCTCTGCCTTCTGAAATACACTTCTTGCCCATCACCTCCTGGCATAATTCAAATACTATTTTATTTGAGGTCACAAAATAATGGAAGGACTACCTCTGCAGCTGGTGGGACAGTGGAGAAAATGCTGGGTCTAGTGTCAGGAGGACTAGAATTTCTTCTGGTTGAAGAAATTCAACCTTTTCTAGCTGGGAACGTCTCTTGTTGTCTCTTGGTTGCTATTTCCTTTTCTGTCAATTGGGGCTAATAACAGTGTCTAGCTTGACAAGTAGTGTGGATCAAGCAAGATGATATTTGGAAACTCCTTAGCACAATGCCTGGCATAGTAGGCACTCAATAAATGCTTCTTCCCTTTTTCCTCCATACTGTTTGAATTATTGATAATATTGAACTATGACAACTTGTAGTTTTATATGACTACTATTTAAATTGCATTATAAACTAAATTATGGAAGATTACATTAAAAAAAATAACCAAGCGTTCAAGATTGCTGTATGGGGGGTTTCATTATTATCACTATTATCACTTCCTCACTGGAAACTTGGACTCAGGTCCAAGAGTCACCTTGGTCTCTGACAGGCAAAGTTTCATTTTATTTTTCCTAGAACCATCTGTATTTACAGGATTTTGTTTGTTTGTTTGGTAAAATTATGCCATTGAGAGTAAAAGTAAGCTCCCTGAAAATAGGAACTGGCTGGCTGGCTTACACTTGTATCCCAAGTACTTAGCACAGTAAATAGCATATAGCACTTAATAAATGCCTTATCTGTCTTTCATTTCATAAAAATAAAAATAATTGTGTTAAAATATAAACTATTATTTAAAGAAATTCTATTATCAAGTTATGCTTAACAAGTCCTTAAAAGGATCTATGTATAATCTCATTGATATTCCCTCCCAATCCAGATCCAGCATTCACTACTTTCTTATCTTGGGCATTTTTGTCCACATTTTCCATTTTTCTTCCACAAAATATCTACCCATGGTGCTGAATGCCTTCCTCTAAGTACTGTTATATATTATGTGCCATCACCCATGTAAGACCTTCCTTGATACTTCTCCAGCCACTAGTGCCTTCCCACAAAATTATTTTGTATTTACTTTGTACTTCTCTCCTGGCTCCATTCCTAACTCTCAAGGATTTTCTGTTTTTCCCAAAAGCTGCCTCATCATGGAGGAGATGCCTCTGTCTTATGCACCCTTTCCTCAGATTGGTGAGTCGCTGGCCACCATTTCATGCAATTCTCATGCTATCCATACTCACCAGACTTCCTTCTAGCCAACTAACACACTTGACTCTAAACTTTTCTACCTTTTCCTTCCGCATAGTCACCCTCTATCACTTTCCAGTTACCTTTTATGTTTGATTTTCCCCCATTAGAAAATAGCTCCTTGAAAAAGAGATGTCCTTTTTGCTTGTATTTATATTCCCAGCCTTAGTACCGGTGCTTGGCATGTGATGTGTGCTTAATAAAAGAGTTCTCCCCTTCCTCTCTATTTTTCTCTCTCTCCTGCCTCCCCTCCCCCATTTCTCTTTCTTCTCTCCCATCATGTTCCTCCCTTCCTCCCTCTTTCTTTCTCTCTCTTCCTTTTCTGCTTCCTTTCCCTCCCTCCCTCCTTCCACCTCTTCCCTCCTTCTTCCATTTCTTTCTCCTCTTTCTCCTTTCCCTCCCTGTCTCTCCCTTCCTCCTTCCATTTCTCTCCTTTCTCCCTCCCCACCTCATTCTCTTACACTTCTCTCTTGCATTTATTCATATAAACACATATTGTTCCCCCTAATACAATGTTAATTCCTTTCCAAGGAATGAATTAATTCCAAGGACGTTTACTTTTTTCCTATCCTCATCTACTAAAACAATGCCTGGTACACAGTAGGCACTTAATAAATGATTGTTGTTTATCAAAGTAACTCGTAGACTTCCTTACTCTTAATACATACTTAGCCCACCTCTATTTCTAATGGTCTATATACCCTCTTTCTTTCACAAAGTCTCTTCTGATGTTTTATGGGAGTGTCATCACATTTCTGGACTTTCAAAGGCAATGAAAATCAAAGCATAAACTCTAACATGTTGGAAAGACTTTGAATATGGTCCTGTTCTCAGAGGAAGAATCCAGCTGAGCAATAAATCTGCAGAGGTTCATCACTCACGGATTGGTTATTTGTGTGGTTATTTTGTGATTAATTCACTGATGATAGCAATCCACAAAACAAAGTCTTGGCAAAATAGTGTTGACTATTAAATATCATACATAATTTATCACTTGTAAAGTTTCTATGAAAAATAATGGTAATACAAATAAAGTTGTTAAAAGAGTAAAAATTAATTATTATAGCAAATCAAACCTTAAGTATATTTCAAAAAGGAATAAAAAAATCTAAACAAAGGGGACATATTTCTCTTACTAATAAAGTACAGAGTTGCAAAAAATGGCATTTATTATTCAATAAAAATTTAAAATATATGATAATTAACTAAATCCTAGACCACAACTTAGTCTTGACTGGTGCAAATAATGAATCCTGGAAAGTGGTTACATGATTTGAATTTGTACTGCATATTCAGTTGGACTGGAAACAACTGTATTTTTACATTTGATTATAAGTTGAATATGAGACGACTGGATAGTATAGTAGATTGAGCATTTAGTTTAGTTAGGAAGACCTGAATTCAAATAAAATACCTGACTTCAGAAACTGCCTAGCAGTGTGACCTCTTAACCTCTGCTACTGGACAATGAAATGGCCAGCCACTCTAGTATCTTTGCAAAGAAAACCCCAAATGAGTCATGAAGAGTGGGATGACTGAATGTGACTGAACATCCTATAACAAACCCAGAGCTATGTTCTAGACAATTGATATTTTATTTCCCATTTCCATACCTTTCTTTGCACAGGCAGCCTCCCCTCCTGCCCCTCAAATAGAATGCTCTTTGTTCTTGCTTTCACTTTTTAGAAACCCAGCTCCCTTCAGGGTCCCATTTCAAGGACTGCCTCCTAACAAAGGCCTTTGCTGGTTCTCCCAGGAAAGTTCCAAGTTAGTTCATTATTTTGTATTTGGGGGCATTTTGTTTGTTTTTATATTTCAGTATGCATATTGTTTCCTCTCAGTTGAATAGAAGTTCTTTGTTTAATTGTTTTTCAGTTCTGTCTGACTCTTTCATGATCCCCGTTTGAAGGTTTTCTTGGAAGAGATTTGTTTATTTCCTTCTCCAGCTTATTTTACAGATGAGGAAATTGAGGTAAACAGGGTTAAGTGACTTGTTCAGAGTCATACACCTAGTCTCTGTCTGAAGCTAGATTTGAACTCAGAATTTCTTCTCCATTAAACTATGAGCTCCTTGAGTGCAGAAAATATTTTTTGCCTTTCTTTGGTTCCTTAGTGCATAGTACAGTACCTGGCACATAACAGGTGCTTAATAGATGTTTATTGACTGACATTGACATAGTGCAGCACTTTAGCCATTGTGTCATCTAGCCAGTAGGGATGTAGTTTTTGTGTTTGTAACCTCAGTGCCTAATAAAGTACATGGCACAAACTAGTCACTGAATAAGTGCTAATTAAATTGAATAATTTGTTTTTCCAACTTGGTAGGACCTGTCATTGGCAAAACTTTCTCCTTTTTTTGTTTCTTTTTTTAAATAAATAGTATTTAATTTTTCCAATTACATGTAAAAGTAGTTTTCAGCATTCATTTTTATAAGATTTTGAGTTCCAAATTTTTCTCACTCCTCCCTCTCTCATCCTTCCTCCCCAAGAAGCAAGCAATGTGATATAGGTTATACATATGTAATCATGTAAATATATTTCCACATTAGTCATGCTGTGAAAGAAGAAACAGAACTAAAGGGAAACTTTCTTTCTTTCTTTTTTTTTTTTTTTTATTATAGCTTTTTATGTACAAGTTATATGTATGGGTAATTTTACAGCATTGACAATTGCCAAACCTTTTGTTCCAATTTTTCCTCTCCTTCCCCCCATCCCCTCCCCCAGATGACAGGTTGGCCAATATGTGTTAAATATGTTAAAGTATAAATTAAATATATGTATACATGTCCAAACAGTTATTTTGCTGTACAAAAAGAATTGGACTCTGAAATAGTGTACAATTAACCTGTGAAGGAAATAAAAAAATGCAGGCGGACAAAAATAGAGGGATTGAGAATTCTATGTGGTGCTTCATGTCATCTCCCAGAGTTCTTTCCCTGGGTTTAGCTGGTTCAATTTATTACTGCTCCATTGGAACTGATATGGTTCATATCATTGCTGAAGAGGGCCACTTCCATCAGAATTGATCATCATATATTATTGTTGTTGAAGTATATAATGATTTCCTGGTCCTGCTCATTTCACTCAACATCAGGTCATGTAAGTCTCTCCAGGCCTTTCTGATATCATTCTGCTGCTCATTTCTTACAGAACAATAATATTCCATAATATTCATATACCACAATTTACTCAACCATTCTCCAATTGATGGGCATCCATTCATTTTCCAGTTTCTGGCCACTACAAAGAGGGCTGCCACAAACATTCTTGCACATACAGGTCCTAAAGGGAAACTTTCAAGAACTCTGTGTCACCCTCAGATCACAGTGAGACAAAAGATATTAGTGAATTACTTTTTATTACTTAAATATACACATAGCACAAATCACTTTGAAAGTTGTCTATTACAAAACTGCACTTTTAAAATTCCAAGAGGCATCTGAAGTATCACAATCACTCACACCAATCAAATGGAGGGCATTGTGGGGGACCTAGTAGGACTTGCTAAGACTCTTGAATTTAAAAAAAAGTGTCCAGGGATAATCGGTGTAATGAAACATATATAAATTAATTATTTAATAAAAGATTAAAAATTCTTATCACAGTAAAATTGCTTTTATTTTATTTCCTAACAATGCTATGAAATATTTTGTTTGCTTATTAAAATAATTTGGCACAGTGTAGGGTTGATTATGGACTTCTACCACCAACCAGCTTTTGTGGAAAAAAATATTGGCCAAACTAGTCAAATGCTGGCCAGTTGGCAAGTCCATATCTCCCAATGCTATTGTTCTTTGTTTCTTAATTTAGATCCCTAGGGGAGTATTCAGTGAAGAAACCTAGGAATATCCCTTCAAGTATAAAGCTGTAGCTTATGCAGTGTTATGTTCCCAGTGCCCTGGAATACTACTTGCATCTCCTTGGGAGTTCCATTGTTGCAGGCATAACCATGAATAAAAATTACAAATTGCATAAGATGTGTGCTGCCCACACAAATTACATATGTCCGTACAGGTTGGCCAAACGTGGCTTGGAGGATACATTGAGGGATATCTCTGGAACCTTGCCCACCCTCTCCGAGACTGTGATTCCTGTCTTAAGCAGGGTGAGGCAAGGGAGAAGGTTGGCAGTTTTATTTTCTAGTCTCTGAGAGGGATACTAGACTTAGAGTGCTACCTGCCTACCTAAATATTTCTGGAATAGGGGTAAAAAGTCATGTCTGTGGTCACTCTTAAGTTTGTTTGGAGAGGAGGGAAGGGGGAGGTTATCCCAAGCTTACACCTGCAGACTTCATTCTTTCCCACACAATGCTATTTCCATAAAAGTCAGTCACAAATACCAAATAACAAGCAGACCCACTTATCCAAGCAAACAGAAAATCGAAATTGGAGAAGGTGTTTAGATTAGAATATTCCAGAAAACAGAGTACATAGACCAGTAAATACATGTGAACTTTTAAAATGAGAAGATAAGATCTCAGTTTGTCCAAGAGAGAGATACCAATCTCAGCCAAGGAAAAATTCCCCAAAGTCTAGGGAGGGAAATTGGATAATTAGGGAGGTATGGAGGAGAGAGCTTTCCCTACATGTCTGACACTTCTTTTCTTCCTCCACATGCCTGAAGTTAGTCCCCAAGAGAGTCTGGAACCCTCCCAAAGGAAGAAAGAATGTCTCCCTTCTTCAAAAGAGTGCGACTCCTTTTTTGTTTATATATGTGTATGTATGTGAATGTACATATTTATATACATGCATACACATCTAAATTTCAACTATTAAGCACTGAATTTTATGTCTCCTTTTCTTTCTCCCCCTCATCCTGTTATGGGCCAGAACTCTGAATTTGAAACAAAGGATTCTTACAAGATACTACGTGGAATTGAGAAAAACAATGGTTACCTAGATTAGCATGGTGCTTAATAGTTCTCTAAATTCAGTATGATTAATTTAATCCTACAACAAATAATGGTTTCCTAGTGAAATAATGATTGGTTTATACTCAGTGTAGAGTATATAAGCTAGGAGCCTCAACCAGGTTCATCAAGATTCAGAGGCAGAGAAGAGAAGAGAACTGGTGGCAGGAGCTCAAGCTCTCAGAACCAAGGACAGAGATTTATCCAATCTTTAGTCAGGCTCCTGGGGGACTGAGAGGCTCCGAGAGAGGGGCAGGGAAAACAAGCCCTTGGACTCAGATTCATTTACTCCATCTCACACCCTGTAGTGGCAGGCTCTCCTCCTTAGCTTCTCCACTGAAACCAAGACTCTGGAAGGCCTCTAAGAAAGCTGCCCAGGCTCAGGCAAGGAGGCAATCAAGGATTTGGACTTTAATCCCTGGCTGTTCTTGTGGGGATTACTGAACTGAAATGAAGGCTGCTCCCAGAGACCCCAAGATAACTGAACTAAGAACATTGCACCACCTCTAGTTTGGAGGTGGGAAAAGAGAAATAAAACTGTTGTAACAAAAAAGGGTACTCATGCCAAACAAATTCCTCTATCACTCACATTAAAAAAAGTGTTGCTTTCAGCATATTCATCTCTCATCTCTCATGAAAAGGGCAGCATTCTTCATCCTTGGTTCTCTGGATTCATGTTTGATCATTGTATTCATCAGAATTCTTAATTATTTCAGAATTGTTTGTTTTCGTAACATTAATCTTATGACACAAATTATTCTCCTTATTTATTCACTTCACCTTGCATCACTTCATTAAGTCATTCCAGATTTCACTGAAACTCTCTCTTTTGTCATTACTTATAATAGTATTCTATTTTATTTATGTAGCATAACTCATTCAGCATTCCCCAATTCCTGAGCATCCCCTTAGTTTTCAGTTTTTTTTAACACTACAAAGGGCTGTATTAATATTTTGGAATATTATAGATCTTTTTCCTACTTCTTTGATCTCTTTTGGTTATAGGTCTTTGAATTATGTTGCTAGTTGTGTGACCCCTTTTTTAAGAGGCTTCTCCAGATTCATCTTATGGGAATTGGTAGAGTTTACACACATTTGGGAGAATAATGGGGGCTATGTTTTCTTATTACTTTGTTGATTTTTAAATTCTGATTAAATGTTTTATTTTAAGAATGCATGTTCCCAAAAAACTGTGCATACCCTTTGATCCAGCAGTGTCACTACTGGGTCTATAGCCCAAAGAGATCATAAAAGAGTGAAAAGAACCTACATGTGCAAAAAATATTTATAACAGCTCTTTTTGTGGTAGCAAGGAATTGGAAATTAAATGAATACGCATTGATTGGGGAATGGCTGAATAAGTTATGGTATATGAATATATTGTAATACTATTTTTCTTTTTAAACTTTTTTCTTTATTAAAGCTTTTTATTTTTCAAAACATATTCATGAACAATTCTTCAACATTAGCCTTTGCAAAACCTTGTGTTCCAATTTTCTCCCCCTTCCCCCATGCCCTCCCCTAGATGGCAAGTAGTCCAATATATGTTAAACATGATAGAAATATATGTTAAATTCAATATATGTATACATCTTTATACAATTATCATGCCACACAAGAAAAAAAGAGAAGCAAAATAAAATGCAAGCAAACAACAAGAAGATGAGTGAAAATGCTATGTTGTGAACCACATTCTGTTCCCATGGTTCTCTCCCTGGGTGCAGCTGGCTGTCTTCATCACTGAACAATTGGAATTAGTTTGAATGATCTCATTGTTGAAGAAAGCCATGCCCATCAGAGTTGATCATGGTATAATCTTAATATTGCCATGTACCATGGTCTCCCGGTTCTACTTCACTTAGCATCCGTTCATGTAAGTCTCTCTAGGCCTCTCTGAAATCAACCTGCTGGTTATTTCTTATAGAACAATAGTATTCCATAATCATATACCATAATTTATTCAGCCATTCTCCAATTGAGGGGCATCCATTCAGTTTCCAGTTTCTTGCCACTACGAAAAGGGCTGCCACAAACATTTTTGCATATGTGGGTCTCTTTCCTTCCTTTGAGATCTCTTTGGAATAGAATCCCAGGAGAAATACTACTGTATCAAAGGGTATGAACAGTTGGATAACTTTTTGAGCATAGTTCTAAATTGCTCTTCAGAATGGCTGTATTTGTTCATAGTTCCACCAACAATGTTGTAATACTATTTTTCTATCAGAAGTCATGAGCAGGCTGATTTTGGGAAAGCCTGGAAAGACTTACATGAACTGATGCTGAAGAGAGTAGAACCAGGAGAATATTGTACACAGTAATAGCAAGATTGTGTGATAATCAATTATGATAGACTTAGCACTTCTCAACAATGCAGTGATCCAAGACAATTTCAATAAACTTGGGATGAAAAATACCATCCACATCCAGAAAAAGAACAATGGAACCTGAATGCGGATCGAATGTTTTCACCAATGATTTGGTATGGTTTTTCTTTCTCATGATTTTCCCCTTTTGTTCTGATTTTTCTTTTCCAACATGATTCATATAGAAATGCTTAAAATTACTATACATGTATAACCTATATCAGATTGTTTGCTGTCTTGGGAAGGGAGAAGGTAAGGGAGAGAGAAAAAAAATTGGAACTCAAAATCTTACAAAAATTAATGTTGAAAACTATCTTTACATGTAATTGGAAAAAATAAAATATTTTCAATGCATGTTCCTCACTTAATTAACTGGTAGTAAGGTTCAAATTGAGTTCACATGATTTTAGGATTTGTATGTAGCCTGGGCTGAGGGCTCAAGGCAAATAAAATACAATGATTCCTAAAAATCATCCCACATGGAACCCAATTGAATTCAAAAGTAAGTAGAGCATGGATATATAGAAAAAAAAGTACTTGGATATTGTTTTCTCAAAACAGCCTTAAGATTCAGCTTTATAATGATGGTTTTAGAAATGATAGTCAATTATGTGCTTCTTCAAAAAGGCTGCTTATTAAATGGAAGACTAGAATGAGTCATTTCTTTATGTGCAAGGCTTGTTAAAAGGGGTGGTGGTGATGGATTTTAGGCAAGGGAACTCTAAGTGGCCCCATCCATCCTCATATGTCATGAAGGACTATACTATAGTGCATAATATATCTGCCACTGATAGGACAGGCAGTCCTGTTTGTTCTTAAGCAGCGATTTACAGTCTTTTCTACCTGAGGCTGCAATTCTGATAAAATACTAGTCCTAGGGTGGGGAAGTGTATGTGAGCTGATAGTGTGAATAGATTTAAATGCTCAAGAGAGGTTAGCATCTTATTCTAGAGGCAATAGGGAGCTACTGAAACTTCTGGAGCAAAGGAGTAACATGGTCAGATCTTGTTTTGTTAGTTGTGTGAAGGGTGGATTGGAGAGGAGAGAATGATCTTCGACAGCAATCTGGTATGATAGAAAAGTCATTGGCTTGCTCCTCACTGAGTCCCATTTAGATACTGGGTTGCTGCCAGAGATATGGTGTTTTGCTGGAGTTCATTCACCCCATCACTTATTATGTGCCAGGTTCTAAGGCTACATAGAAAAGCAAAGACACAATTCATTTGCTCAAGGAGTCTAATAGGGGAGATTTTGTACAAGTAACTATTTATGTAAAAATACATATATCCTGAAAATGGAAGGTAAGAAGTTATTGAAAGGTAAATTCACAATTGAAGATGATTGGATTTGAGCTGAATCTTGAAGAAGACCTAAGGAAGTCAGACACTGCCATAGGGAGAAGGAATACCAAGGATCGTTAGGAGTTCAAGAACCTTATTCTCCAAATTAGGAAACTATCCAGGGCTGGCCCTCGAGGTGTTTGTGTTTGTGTTTGCTGGCATACAATTTGCACTGGAAAAGTGAAATCCTAATCTGCTTCTCATGAATTATTGGCCCCAAAGTTAAACTCATCCATTATCCAAAGCAATCCAGGTCTCCCACTAACTCTCTGGTTTCACTCACCCTAATCAGGTCTGTAGAAGCACGAACTGTAATGTTCCCCCAACTTCTGTGGGGACACCTTCAATGTCTAAAGGTAAATGGGTAGAGGAGGGACTAGAGGGAGGAAAAAATGGGAAAGTAAGTACCTTGCCCTTGCCCCGGGTGCTGCAAAGCAGAAGGTCAGACCAGCCTGGGGCAGAGGTGGGAGGGATCTGGTATCTATTTAATCACACCTGGTTGGTATCTGTAATCACTCTTCGCCAGTTCACTTTCATCTAGGCCTGCCAGGTATTGAGCAAGCTGTGAAACTGTCCTGTTAGGATTGGATAGAAAGGATATTTTCTGCATGAATCTACAGTCCCCAAAGCTTTCTCAATCTTCAAATGACCTCACTGATGAGGATCAGGGTTTTTGGTTATTGTTGTTCAGTCATGTCCAAACCTATTTGGGGTTTTCTGGTAAAGATACTGCAGTTATTTGCTATTTCCTTCTCTAGCTCATTTTACAGATCAGGAAACTAAGGCAAACAGGGTTCAGTGACTTGTCTGAGGACAGTGTCCGAGGAAAAGATACTTTTCCTGGATTCCAGGCCCAGTGCTCTATCCACTGCAACACCCAGATGCCCTGATGAGGGTCTATAGGAATGACTAAAGGTAATCTTATTGGTCCTCTGAAGATAGGGGTCTCTCACCTGAATGGCCAACCAACCATTGTGGCTCCTTTAGCTTCCTCTCGGATATGGTGAGCCACAGTCCCTGAGGGAATGAATCGCATAGATGCCATTCTTTAATTCCAGCCCCATTGGGACTGGAAAGATAAGGATGTAAAATGTGATTCAGATTGAACTTTGTTTTTATTATTTACCTCTTTGGGCCTCCGTTCCCTCATCTCTCCCTGGCATTTAACTATGGATCATCCTCTACTTCTGTACACTGGCACTTTTCTGAGTCTTCTCTTTGGTTCTCCTCCTATCTGTCTGACTGTTTTTCAGTCTATTTCACTAGCTCCTCATTCATGACACTCAGAACTGGGGGTGATCCTTAAATATCAATCCGGGACCCTCCTCCCTCTCCTTCTCGTTCCTTCTCCCTCTCCCTTCTTCCCTCTCTTTCTCCTTTCCCCTCTCCTTCTCCCTCCTTCTCTCTTTCTCTGTCCCCCTTTCCCTCCCTCTCTCTCTCCCCTTTTCTTCCTCTCTCTCCCCTTCCCTCTCTTCCTCTTTCTTCCTCCTTCCCTCTCTTCCCCCTCCTCTCTCCCTCTCTCTTCCTCCTTCCTTCTCTTCTCCTCTCTCTCTTCCTCTTCCCCTCTCTCTCTCCCTCCTTCCTTTTCTCCCCCTCTATCCCTCAAGTCTTTCCCCACCCTTTCCCCCCAAACTATTTCCAGCATCTTCTTTAACATTCTTAAATGCTGGAATCTAGTAAAACTGAACTTATCTATATTAGTCAAACAGATATCCTCTTTTTTCCCTGTTGCTTCATAGATTCCTTTAAGACACTGCTGAAGTCAGGCTGATTTCAGAAAAGTCTGAAAAGACTTAGATGAACGATGCTCAGTGAAGCTAGCAGAACCAGGAAAACATTGTGTGATGATCAAGTATGATGGATTTGGCTTTTCTCAGCAATGTGGTGATTTGGGGCAATTCCAATAGACTTGGGATGGAAAATGCCAATCGCATCCAGAGAGAGAACTATGAAGATTAAATGTGGATTAAAATTTAGTATTTTCACCTTTTTGTTTGTTTCTTTCTCATGCTTTTCCCCCCTTTGTTCTGATTTTTTTTGTACAACATGACAAATATGTAAATATGTTTAAAAGGATTGCATTTTTTAACCTATATTAGATTGCTTGCTGCCTAGGGAATGGGAGAGAGAAGGGAGGGGGAACAATTTAGAACACAAAGTCTTACAAAAATGAACATCGAAAACTATCTTTACATGTGTTTGGAAATTAAAATACTTTTTAAAAAAAGACATAGCTCATGTTTCAACTTCTATACAAAATCTTTCTTTGTCCTCCATTCCCAGCTGTTAGCATCCTTTTTTTCCTGATCACTTTGTATTTCACTTCTTTACATTTCTTTATATTTTTCTCTTCATAATGATATTGTGTATACATGAATTTATATATGTATTTGTGTATATCTTTGGTGTCTCTCACGTTAGAATGTCAATTCCTTTCAAATAAGATTTGCTTCATTTTTTTTTGTATTTGCACGAAAAAAGGCTAGCATTTATTTAGCATTTAAAATTTGTAAAGTATGTATATATTAGTTCAGAACAACTCTGTGAAGTAAGTGCTATTATTATCCCCTTTCTTTGGATGAGAAAACCAAGCAATCGAGAGCTTAAATGATCTTCCCAAGGTCACACAAATAGTAAATAGTCGAGGTAAGATTTGAATAGGATGGCTAGGTGGTAAAGAGTGTGGAGTACATGACCTGGGGTGAGAATACTCATTTTCCTGAGTTCAAATCTGACCTCAGAAACTTACTAGCTGGGTGACTCTGGGCAAGTTACTTAACCCTGTTTACCTCAGTTTCCCCAGTTAAATTTTGTAAAATCTGCAAAATGAACTGGAGAAAGAAATGTCAAACCACTCTATTATCTTTGCCAAGAAAACCCCAAATGTAAATAACTGAACAACAAGAACAAAAATTACAACTTAGGCTTTTTTGACTTGAAGTCCTGAACTAGATCTACCTAACTGCTTATACAGTAGGCATTTAATAAATACTTATTGATTGAATGAAGGTCTATAGCTTCTCCCTCGATCATGCTGTGAGGTAAGTATAATCACCCCCAAATGACAGAGGAGGGATCTAAATAAAAAGAGGCTAGGGGATGACTAGTGACTGTAATCCAGGCGTCTTGATGATCCCCAGGCCAGGATTCTTGCAACTGCATGGGCTGCCTCTTTCTGACTAAAAGGAGCAGGGCAAGCCTGCATTATTGTCTATTGCTCAAGAAATTAGCCACCCAAACTGTCATTTGGATTCCATACCCAGAGCGAAACAAGATTGAGAGGGCGTGGAACAGCTGAGTTTCTAAATGTACCCGAGGTTATTTCTCAATAACTCTCTGTCTCCCTGCTTTGAAGGAGAGAGGTGAGGGATGGGGTGGCAGCTGGCATCGAGCAGCTCTCGGGGCTTTTCTTGAGTAGGAGTTTTACCACTGCTTGTCTAAGAGGCCCTGGCACTCTCTGTTCCTTCCAGAAGAAGGAAAGTGCTATGTGAGCTCGCCTAACAGAGCCCAGCTTCCTGTAGAACACAGCGAGAGCTATGGGGGAAGATTCTGGTCTGATAATGTCCTGTACCCAGGCCAGGAAGACTCTCCCTGCAGGGCAGGAGAAGGTGTCGCCTTGGCAGGACAGCTTGGCATGGCTGCCCACGTAATGCCTTCCTGTCTGGGTTTCCTTTTAGAAGGTCTGATGTTCTGGCCAATTGGTGTTGTGGGCTAGGAAAAATGAGTAAGCAACAAAAGATTGTGAATTTACCAAATATATTTAATATATAATTGTGTAAAGTGGTAGGGAAGATGATCTGGTCGGCAGAGAGTCAGTCTTAGAGTTGGAAGTCCTTGGTCCGATCACAGCATGATTGAGGGAGAAGCTATAGACCTTCATTCAATTAATAAGCATTTATTAAATGCCTACTGTATAGGCAGTTAGGTAGAGTTCAGGATGTCATGTCAGAAAAGCCTAAGTTGTAATTTTTGTTATTGTTGTTCAGTCATTTACATTTGGGGTTTTCTTGGCAAAGATAATAGTTTGACATTTCTTTCTCCAGTTCATTTTGCAAATTTTACAAATTTACAAAATTTTACAAAATTTAATGACAAATACTGGTTGTAGGATCTTGGGCAGGTCACTATAATATGATACCTGTTGGTATTCCAGACAACTCTTTAGGACTGTAAGTTTGAAATAGATATTATTGCCCCAAATAGTGGCGGAACATTCACACCAGGAGTTCCCTACCTACACTGATAAAAATTATGGGTCTGAATTCATATCCTTCTCTCCCTATCTACTACCGTAAAAAAGTTCAGAGTCAGGCATTGGGATATAACGATATAACAAAAAAATCCTTGCTCTTGAAAAATAATTGACATTTCTATAGTACATTAGGGGCCTGCTAGGTGATGCAGTGCATAGGGAGATGGACCTGGAGTCAGGAAGATTCATCTTCATGAGTTGAAATCTGTCCTTAGATACTTCCTAGCTGTATGACCCTGCTTAAGTCACTTCACCCTGTTTGCCTCAGTTTCCCCATCTGTAAAATGTGCTGGAGAAAGAAACAGCAAACCCCTCCAGTATCTTTGCCAAGAAACATTAACAGGAATGTTCTTGGGCCTTTGCTATCACTTCATCATCAGTCTGTTGTTCCAAACTACATTTGATTGTTCTATGTGACATAGGGTCCTAGAACTGGAGTTGGAAGGGACCTCTCAAAGATCCTCTAGTCACGTTGGCCTTTTCACCATACCAAGAACCAGTAAAGTTAAATTAGGCAGGTGGGAGCACGTAGACGGGCCTAGAGTCACCTTTCTGACTTTCTGACAGACTCGCCTTTCTGAGTTCAGATCTGGCCTCAAACCTTTCTGTTCTTCAGAAGCAAAGCCATCCCAAAGTGGATTCACAACATGACTGATATGGAACTACTGTATAAGCAGTTCAGTAGATCTAGTTCAGAAGCAGAGTCAAGATGACCACTTATGAGCTGAGCGATCCTGGATAAGTAGCTTAACTATGCCTCAGTTTCTTCATCTGTAAAATAAGCTGGAGAAGGAAATGGCCAACCATTCCACTATCTTTGTCAAGAAAACCCCAAACACGGAGCATTAGAGCAGCTTCTGACTTGGAAACCCTCCTATGCTACAAGTGCAAGGATCAGGGAAGTCCATCCTAACATCAACCTGTTGGTTCTAACTCAGCTTTATTAGGCCATCAGTGACCTTCAGAAAGTTACAGAAGTTGGGTATTAAAAGGATTTAGATTTCAAGGAACTTGAAGCATTTGTACTTTGAAGTGCAAAGAGTGTGCTAAAGACCATGAACTTACAAGTAGGGGAAGAAGATTCTGAGTCTGAAAGTGTGCCCCCCATGTGAGTAGAATCTTTTTTTTTTAATTTTTATTTTTTTATTATAACTTTTTATTGGTAATTTTTTTTACAACATTATCCCTTGCACTTACTTCTGTTCTGACTTTTCCCCTCCCTTCCTTCACCCCCTCCCCCAAATGGGAAGCAGTCCTATATAAGTTAAATATATCACAATGTATCCTAAATACAATATATGTGTGCAGAACCGAACCGTTCTCTTGTTGCACAGGAATGAGTAGAATCTTACACTTCTTCCCCCTTCTCTCCCTCCTCCCTTTACCTTAGGATAAAATTATACTTTTCCAATTACAAGGCCAGTTAAAAATCAATACAAAGGTAGAGGAAAACAGATCATTTTTCTTATGGAAGTAACTGTTTTCATTAATTTTTCATTAGGCTTGCATTTGTTTTGCTATCCATCACTGAAGGAGCTGTAGATTACATTTGGGCTACTGCATGGTCCTTTGAATTTAGAAGATGCTGCCTGATAAAGGCTAGGGGTTTTATGATCAGAGACACATCAAGGGAACCTGGGGCAACTCATGGGGCTCAGGTGAATAAAAAGAAATTTTTTTTTATAATAATTATATTGGGTTAAAAAGTTTACCTAGTGACCTTCCACTCTCACCCCACCATATTGCTAAAGAAGTCCTGCTTATGAAATAAGCAAAGTATTGATCATTCAGCCCATTTATTTCTCTCACACACAACCAGACAGGTTCATTTCTATCTGAGCTTTTTTTTTCTTCTGGAGCAAGTTATAGGATTCAATTAGTTGGTATGCTTTACTAGTAGTGCTAGGACTTATGCCCTTGAGTCCTAGGGTCCAGATGATCATAATAACAGCAATGATTCATATTTTTATAGCATTTTAAGGTTTCCAAAGTACTTCATATAGAACAGTAGCTCATTTGATTCTCATAGCAATCTTGTAAGGTAGATGGTATTATTAGTCTTATTTGTTTAGATGAAGAAACTGAAGCAGAGAATGAATAAGTGGTTTCCCATAGTTACATAGCTAGTGTCTGAAGCAGGCTTCAAATCATGATCTTTCTGGGTCTGAATTCAAATTCAAGGAAGGTTCAGTTCCATGAGTATAGCCCTTTGGAATTCATTTTACCTAACCTTCTAGCAAGGTTGTAAGAAGAGTTGTAAGCTAGTTTTGGGGCAGCTAAGGGGTGCCATGGTGCACAGAGAGCTGGGACTAAAGTCAGGAAGACTCATCTTCCTAAGTTCAAATGTGGCCCACTGTGTGACTCTGTTCAAGTCACTTAATCCTGTTTACCTCAGTTTCCTCCTCTGTAAAGGGAGTTGTAGAGAAGGAAATGTCAAACCACTCTAGTATCTTTGCCACAAAAACTCACAAAGAATTGAACATGACTGGAAGTCATGAACAACAAACAATCTTTGAATTCCAGGGGAATATGTGAGGCAGGATGACTTCCTACTTGTTAGGAGAATTGAAGCTCCCTTAGTTGAATTTATAAGAGAACTGATGGAGTCTGAAAGTAGATTGAAACATACTATTTTCACTTTTTTAATAGTTTTTTCCCTTTTGTTCTGTTTCTTTCTTTCACAACATGACTGATATGGAAATATGTTTTACATGATTGTACACCTATATTAGATTGCTTATCATCTTAGGGAGAAGGGAAGGGAAGGAGAGAGAAGAAAATTTAAATAATTTTTTTTTTAATTTTAAAAATGAATTTTAAAAATTCTTATTGGGGCAGCTAGATGGCGCAGTGGTTAGAGTGCCAGCCTGAAGTCAGGAGGATCCGAGTTCAAATATGAACTCAGACACTTAACACTTTCTAGCTGTGTGACTTTGGGCAAATCATTTAACCCCAGTAGCCTCAGGGGAAAAAAAAATTCTTGTTACATGTAATTAAAAAAATAAAATACTATTTAAAGGGGGAAAAGAATTGATCAGAAAGGAATTGTGGAATAAGCAAAATATTGGTGAGAAAATCAGCCCACTTCTTACTTCAAACTGTGGCATAATAATTATTATTAGTAGAATTATTAACGATAGCAATAATGATAATAGCTCATGTTTGCATAATACTAAGGCTTATGAATCTCTTTCCAAGCCTTATTTCAGTTGATCCTCTCGAGCAATATTCTACTTTATAGATGAGAAAAATGAAGGTCAGAGAAGGGAAGTGAGTTGGCCATAATTACAAGGCTACTAAATGGAAGAGGTAGGATTCAAAACTAGGTCATCTACCTCTAAGTTTCGTGATTTATTTTAAAATAAATCTTTCTGAAAAAGCTACTGCCCAATGGCCTAACAAGGTTAGCTATCCTGGGAATGTATCTGTAGTTAAGAAGTCAAACATATTGAGGAAATATTAGAATCTTAGTGTTGGGATATTATAGTTTATAGACTATTAGAGTGAGTTGGAAGATATCTTGGAAGTCTAACTTCTTACTGCTTAAAACCCCTCTCCCTAAGTGGTCATCTAATCTTATTTAAAATGGCTTCAGGGATAGGGAACATAACACATTACAGTTTTCCAAACTGCAAGGGGACTAAGGACCCTCGTGGTACTGGGGTGGGCCTAGGAGGTGGAGTGTGACGTAAGGGCTAAAATTATTAGCTATTTTTCAGTACAAGTCCTCTCAGATACATACTTTCTTTCAACACAAACAAATTCATTACAGAGTTGGCAAAAAGGAAGCCTACAATGACCCATGGGCTTCAACTGGGTGAGTGAGTGAGGGTGGCAAAAAGGGGTGCTCTGCTCTGAGGCCACAGGCAACAATCCTGGAAAGGAGAATAGGTGGTGATCCCACCGTAGGATTTCTCTTCCATCCATCATCAGGTAATAGGGGAAAAGGGTAGGAATATCTGCAGGTGAGAGGCATAAAAGGAATGGTGGTTGTTTGTGGCTTGGTATGTTTCCTTGCTGATCTCATACCCCCCCATCAGCCTTGTCCTGTAATATGTAAAGAGGGAGCCCAAATTCCCGTCTTTTCCATACCCTGGACCTCAGAGGTGCCCTAGAAGAAAGCAACAGGGTATCATCATTAAATAGTCCCTCTTGTCCCCATCTTTCATTCCATCCCATTCCCCACTGCAGGTAAAGGTATTTTCAGGGGACAAGGTGCCATAGAGGTGCAGTCAGGCTGGATCACAACTTTTGTTCCCAGGTAAATCATTTTGGGCAAGTCACTTATCCCTTTGGGCCCAAATTTCCTCAACTGTAAAAAAAAAAAAGAGATTTGAACTAAATAAATTCAAAGCTCCCTTTTATTTCTTTGATTTATGCAGGGAACACAGTGCTTTAATTACTTATTTTATTGTATTTTTTTTCTTACAAAATTGTAATACGTTTTTTCATTTTACTTGAAAAATATGAACTAAGAAAATTATTTGCATGGATTTTTGCATGAAACATAGAAGCTACAACAATTTTTTGTTGTATAAAATGGAGGTATTGCATAAAATTTGAAAATGACTGTACTACATCATGAGACAGCTCATTTCATTTTCAGTCAGACAATAAACATTTATTAAGTGCCTACTATGTGCTAGGCACTATGCTAAATGCTAGGAATGTATAATTAAGGGGAAAAAAAAATCCCTGTTCTCAAGGTACTGTCTTATGTGGGAGACCATAAGCAAACAAATATGTACAAACTATATATGGAAAAATAGGAAATAATTGAGAGAGAAGGCACCAGAATCATGAGTACCTGTGAAAGGTTTCCTGTAGAAGAGAGGATTTTTAGACATTTCTCATTACTGATCCAAATAGGCCTCTGCAGTTTTCATCAGAAGTTTCTAGTTTTTCCCCTTTGGAATCTTATAGAATTGTAATTCCTCTTCCTGGTGACAGCCCTTCTGATGTTGAAAAAAATCTTTCCTTTTGGCTTCCCCTTTCCTTCAATATGTCCCCAAATGACATGATTTCAAGTCACATCACCATCCTGGATACCCCTCCCCTGAACCCATTCCTGTCTGAATTTTGCCTTCTTTGAATGTGATGGCCAAAACATAACTCAGCTCTCCAGGAAAAACCCAATTAACAGAGTACCACACAAATGTGAACTTCCATCATCACTGACACATCAGTTTTCTATGAATGTGGCTGATGTCACATTCTCCTTCTAGTATCCTATGACAATGTCTCTCTGTGGCATATAAGTGATTCTAGTTTTTTAAAGGCTGAGTTCTTCTTCTTTTTTTTTTTAATAACTTTTTATTGACAGAACCCATGCCAGGGTAATTTTTTACAGCATTATCCCTTGCACTCACTTCTGTTCTGATTTTTCCCCTCCCTCCCTCCACTTCCTCCCCCAGATGGCAAGCAGTCCTTTACATGTTGAATAGGTTGCAGTATATCCTATACACAATATATGTTTGAAGAACCGAATAGTTCTCTTGTTGCACAGGGAGAATTGGATTCAGAAGGTATAAATAACCCCGGGAAGAAAAACAAAAATGCAAGCAGTTTATATTCATTTCCCAGTGTTCTTTCTTTGGGTGTCGCTGCTTCTGTCCATCCTTGATCAATTGAAACTAAGTTAGATCTTCTCTTTGTCGAAGAGATCCACTTCCATCAGAATACATCCTCATACAGTGTATCATTGTTGAGGTATATAATGATCTCCTGGTTCTGCTCATTTCACTTAGCATCAATTCATGTAAGTCTCTTCAAGCCTCTCTATATTCATCCTGCTGGTCATTTCTTACAGAACAATAATATTCCATAACGTTCATATACCACAATTTATTCAGCCATTCTCCAATTGATGGGCATCCATTCATTTTCTAGTTTCTAGCCACTACAAACAGGGCTGAAAGGCTGAGTTCTTAGAGCAGAAACTTGGGGCAGGTTCTGCTAAGCTGGAAACTTTTTTAAAATTTTTGATTATAGTATTTTATTTTTCCAAATACATGCAAAGATAGTTTTCAACATTCACCTTTGCAAAACACTTGTGTTCCAAATTTTTTTCCTTCCCACCCCCTCCCCAAGACAAGCAATCCGAGATATGTTAAATATTCCATTCTTCCCATATTTCCATATTTGTCAAGCTGTGTAAGAAAAATCAGAGCAAAAGGGGAAAAAATACAAGAAAAAAAAAAGTTGAACAAACAATAATAAAAGGTGAAAATACAATCTTTGATCCACATTTGGTCTCCATAGTTCTTTCTCCCTCTCTCTCTCTGGATGCGGATAGCATATTCCATCACAAGTCTATTGAAATTTAGACTAGAAAAATTTAAGAGGCCCTCAGCAAAGGAACTTCTGTGTGTCATCCAGGACAGATGGTTACTAGTTTGGCCACAGGCTGACAAATTTTTCAGTCAAAGAAAATCTCTAAGACTGGTTACTGAGGATTGGAGGGGTTGTGATCAGCCTCAGGGGAGGGATTTCCTCAAACTGACAAAATCATGGGTGCTCCAAAGATTGAAGTGTCTACAGTTTACTATGCAGGTATCTAAATGGTATGGTGTGATGAACTGCAGTCAAACAGATTTGATTTCAAATCCAGCCTCGTATACTTACTAGCTATGTGACTGAGCAAGTCAGTTAACTGCCTCAGTTTCCTCATCTGTAAAATGAACTGGAGGAAGAAATGGCAAACTACTCCAGTATCTTTGCCAAGAAAACTCCGATTGGGGCCATAGAGAGTCAGCTATGAGTGAAACAACTGAAAAACAATAACAACAGAAATAATAGCTTTTATGAGAGATGACTACCTGAACTAGAATGATAGCAGTCAGCTGAAGCTACCCAGCCTTTTCAAATGATACAGTAATCAGCCACATCCCTCTTTATCATTCAAATCATGCATCTTAACTATAGATACCCACACACACACTCTGTCTTGGTCTTCTTCTATTCTATTTCTTTATTTTTTTAAAAGTGTTATGCTTTTTTTTTTCAAAACATATGCAAGGATAATTTTTCGACATTGACCCTTGCATAGCCTTGTGTTCCAAATTTTTTCCTCTTTCCCCCTACCCCCTCCCCTAGATGGCAAGAAATCCAATATATGTTAAATGTTAAAATATAAGTTAAGTCCAATATATGGAAACATATATGCTGCATAAGAAAAATCAGATCAAATAGGAAAGAAAATGAGTAAGAAAACAACAACAAAAAGAGTGAGAATGTTGTGATTCTATTATATTTCAAATTGATTATTCTATAGACATTTCATATATGATTGGTTGGTTGGTTATTGTCCTTTATTCTCGAAGAGAACCAAAATGACATCACGTTAGAGTTGAGTTACAGCTTGTCCAACTGTGGCTGATCAGATCAATACAAGTTTGGAATGCTTTATCGTAGATTGGGCACAAATGGTCCATTTGAGCATTTTTATGTATCTTATGTTTCTTTTGAGCTAACCCAATTCTGCTTTGCTCACAGAGCCCAGCACCTTCTCTGATGAGGACACACCATGCTGAGTGGTCCTGTGTCAGTGTCTCCCATGTCATATAATTGATTTTAAAGTTCTTAAGAGAAACCTTGAGAGTGTCCTTGTATTGCTTTTTCTCATTACCTTGGGAACACTTGCCCTGTGTGAGTTCTCCATAAAATTTTTTTTGGGCAAACATACATTTGGCTTTAGAACAATGTGACCAGCCCAAAAGAATTGTGCTCACTGAAGTAGAGTTGGAATGTTGAGCAGTTTAGCTCAAGAAAGGACCTCAGTGTATGGTATCTATCTGGCCAGGTGATCTTCAGATCTTCCTAAGGTGATTCAGTTTCCTGGCTTGGTGTTGGTATGCTGTCCAGGATTCACAGACATACAACAATACAGTTAGGGGGCAGCTAGATGGCACAATAGATAGAGCACCAGCCCTGGAGTCAGGAGGACCCGAGTCCAAATATGGCCTCAGACACTGAACACTTCCTGGCTGTGTGACCCTGGGCAAGTCGCTTACCCTCAATTGCCTTGCCATAATTATTAAACAAAACCAATAACAATGATGTCAGCACGATGGCTCCGTAGACCTTCACTTTGGTGGTCAATCTAACACCTCTCCTCTCCCATACTTTCCCTCAGAACCTCCCAAACACTGAGCTGACTCTGGCAAACATGTGTCAACCTCATCCTCAATATGTTCTTCTTATATTTAACATGTCTAAAACATACCATCCCACCTTCCTATTTCTGTAGAAGTCACTGTCATCCTTCCTGTCATCCAGGAATGTAACTTTGGGGTCATCCTCTATCTTCACTCTTCTTCATCCCACATATATGACCAGTTGCTTAATCTTGGGATTTTAAGCTTTACTTCACATCTATTTTCTCTCCCTTCTTCTCTATTTATAGAGCCCCTACCTTCTAGTTCAGGCCCACTATTTGCTTGGACTATTACAATCACCTCCTAATTTATTCTCCAATCTTCCATTCTCTCCTCCCTTCAATACAGTCTACAAACAGGAGCCAAATGATTTTCTTTCTTTCTTATTTTTTTTTAAATTTGAAGTTTTTTATTTTCAAAACATATGCAAGGATAATTTTTCACCATTAACCCTTGCAAAACCTTGTGTTCCAATTCCCCCCTTTCCCCCCTATACCCTCTCCTATTTGGCAAATACTTCAATATATGTTAAACATGGAAAAATATATGTAAATTCAATATAGGCATACATATTGTTGACTTACAATTATCTTGCTACTATCAGATCAAAAAGGAAAGAAAATAAAATTCAAACAAACTACAACAAAAAAAGTGAAAATGCTATATTGTGATCCACATTCAGTTCCCAAAATTCTCTCTCTAGGTGTAGATGGTTCTCATCATCACAAGATTATTGGAACTAGCCTGAATCATCTCATTGCTGAGAAGAGCCATATCCATCAGAATTGATCATTGTATAATCTTGCCATCACTGTGTACAATGAAATCCTGCTTCTGCTCATTTCATTTAGTATCAATCCATGTAAGTCTCTCTAGGCCTCTGTAAAATCATCCTGCTGGTCATTTCTTATTTCTTCTACATAATTGCCTCTGGTGTCCTTTTGCCTCTAGAATCAAGTAGAAAATATTTAATTTTCAATGCACTTTGCAATCCAACCCCCCAACTTATTTTTAAGTCACTTTATACATTATTCCCTCTCCCATACTCTGCAGTCAAACTGCCTTTTTGCTATTTCTCATGCCTCATATTCTATCTTTCATCTTTATACCTTTGCAACCATGCTATCCCCCATGCCTCAGGTGTATTTTCATGTCTGTCTCTCAGCTTCCCTTGTTTCCTTCAAAACTTCATCCATCTGGTAGAAAGTGAAATGAGTAGAAGAACTAGGAGAGTGCTGTGCATAGTACCACCAATATTGTATGATGATCAATCATGAAGGATTTAGCTATTCTCGGCAATATTATGATCCAAGACAACTCTAAAGGACTTAATGAAAAATGCTTTCCACTTTTAAATGAACTCAAGACACCCAATCCATATGACTTACATTTCAGAAGTGGCAACAACAGAGACAAACAGCTGACATTTGTATAGCACCCTAAATTTTAACCTAAAAGTCTATTTTATCAAGCTCTCACATAGAACAAGCATGAAATGATTGACAAAGAGTGATGGGATCTAAATGCAGATCAAAGAACATTTTGTGTGTGGGGGTTTCTTTATTTTGAGGTGGGCCTTTTTGGTCTGTATTCTCTTTTACAATCCAACTAGTGTGAAAGTATGTTTTCATGACTATACATGTATAACCTGTTCAGATTACTTACCTCTCAATGAAGTGGGTAGGGAAGGAAGGAGAGAATTTGGAGCTCAAAATTTTGAAAACAAATCTTGAAAATTGTTTTTACATGTAATTGGGGAAAAATAAAATAATACATTAAAAAATCCAATCCTGTTCAAGTGCCACCTTTGATAAAAATCCCTTTGATAAAAATTTCCCCTCCCCTACTTTACCTAATGTTTATTGTGCATTTATTTGCATATAGATCCATAAATATATATATACATATAGATATATATGACATTGTAAGTTCTTTGAGGGCACAACAACTTTCATAAATGCATGGTAATTGATTATTATTATTTTTTTATTTGTATCTCACCATTTATTTGTAAAAGCCTTTTTTATTTCTTTTAGAGCTTTATTATTAGAGTTTTTTCTTTTTCAAAACATATGCATGGATAATTCTTCAACATTAACCCTTGTAAAACCTTGTGTTTCAATTTCCCTCTTACCCCTTCCCCCTCCCCTAGATGACAAATAGTCTAATATATGTTAAACATGGTAGAAATATATGTTAAATTCAATATATGTACATATATTTATAAAATTATCCTGCTGATTTGGAACTATGCTCAAAAAGTTATCAAACTGTGCATACCCTTTGATCCAGTAGTGTTACTACAGGGCTTACATCCCAAAGAGATCATAAAGAAGGGAAAAGGACCTGTATGTGCACGAATGTTTGTGGCAGCCCTGTTTGTAGTGGCCAGAAACTGGAAAATGAATGGATGCCCATCAATTGGAGAATGACTGAATAAATTGTGATATATGAATATTATGGAATATTATTGTTTGGTAAGAAATGACCAACAGGATGATTTCAGAAAGGCCTGGAGAGACTTACACGAACTGATGCTGAGTGAAATGAGCAGGACCAGGAGATCATTATATACTTCAACAACAATACTATATATGATCAATTTTGATGGACCTGGCCATCTTCAGCAACGCTTTGAACCAAATCAGTTCCAATGGAGCAATAATGAACTGAACCAGCTATGCCCAGCGAAAGAACTCTGGGAGATGACTAAGAACCATTACATTGAATTCCCAATCCCTATATTTTTACCTGCCTGCATTTTGGATTTCCTTCACAGGCTAATTGAATAATATTTCAGAATCTGATTCTTTTTGTACAGCAAAATAATGGTTTGGTCATATATACTTATTGTGTATCTAATTTATACTTTAATATTTAACATCTATTGGTCACCCTGCCATCTAGGGGAGAGGATGGGGGGAAGGAGAGGAAAAATTGGAACAAAAGATTTGGCAGTTGTCAATGTTGTAAAATTATCCATGCATATAACTTGCAAATAAAAAGCTATTTTAAAAAATAAGATTATCTTGAGGTACAAGAAAAATCAAATCAAACCAGAAAAAAAAAATGAAAAAGAAAATAAAATGCAAGCAAATAACAGTAAAAAGAGTGAAAATGCTATGTTGTGATCCATACTCAGTCCCCACAGTCCTCTCTCTGGATGTAGATGGCTCTCTCTATCACAAGCCTATTGGAATTGGACTGAATCATCTTATTGTTGAAAAGAGCCATGTCCATCAGAATTGATCATCATATAATCTTGTTGTTGCCATGTACAATGCTCTCCTGGTTCTGCTCATTTCACTTAGCATGTAAATTCTCTCCAGGTCTCTCTGAAATCCTCCTGTTGGTCATTTTTTACAGAACAATAATATTCCATAACATTCATATATAGTGATTTATGATAATATAGACATCTTTTCCAATCATTTATAGTCTTTGATGTGATTATAAATCCATCTCACCAGGCTATCATGCCATCCACATCTCTCCGTTTTGTCCACAAAGTTGCTAGGAGAGACTGCCAGATGCTTTCCTAAAATCCTGATTATACCTGTATCATTTTCCTGATCACCCATCCTGCAACTCTAGCAGAAAAAAATGGAGCGAAGTTAATTTCACCTGATTCATTTGGAGTGGTCACTGCTTCCATTCCTAAGTAATCATAGACTATCTGTTTAATTCTGTAATTAAACTCACTAGTCTACAGTTTTCAAAATCCACTTTCTTTTCCCCTTTTGAATATTGAAGCAATGTTTTTCTAGAAGTAAACTCCTGGCACTTCTCTTCCATGATTCCTTAAATCATTGGATTTGGACTCAGGAGACAGGTTTAAATCTTGCCTCTGATATCTAGTTGTGAACCCACAGGCAAAGCATTTCTAACTAGTCTGGGTCTTAGTTTTTTTCATATGAAACCGGGATAATAGTTGTGAGTACTTATTTCGGTAAAGTTGTAGTGAAGATCCAATTGACCATAAGGTACGCAAGGTACTTTGAAAAGCTTAAGGTTGTTGCTCATCTTTTGTAATTGAAGAAAACCGAAAGAATAAAGCTGTGGGACAGCGAGTCTCGACTGTGGTTGATCAGCTCAATGCGAGTTTGCAAGGCTTTTGCAAAGGGTAAGACACAAATAGTCAATGAGGACATCTGGGATGGAGATGTCTCCAGATTTGTGTATCTCATGTTTTCTTTGCTACTGTGATTCTGTGTTGCTACAGAGTCAACTGCCCTTCCTTCATGTAGCTATTCCACGCTGTGCCAGGGTCTCCCGTGTCTCATAATTGATGCTGAAGTTCTTCAGGGAAATCCTGTCTTTGCATCGCGGCTTTCTACCCCCTGGCCGAATGCTTGCACGCTCTGTGTGAGATCCCGGTAAAATAGTCTTTAAGGTGCTATACAAATGTCAGCTGTTTAACTGTCACTGCTGTTGCCACTGCAGGAACGTAAGTCATATGGATTGGGTGTCTTGCGTTCACTTAAAGCAGCTAGATGCCCTATTACTATTTCTTTGCAGATCACTATCTTCAATTCACTCTTATCTATTTTTATTCTATCTTGTCCAAGCTCGTGATCATTCTCCTTGACAAAAAAAGAAGCAAAAAGGAATTGAACAGCTCTCTCTGTTGTGGCTGTTAAGTCATTTCATTCATGACTTCCTGATTCTTCCTGACTACATTTTATTTTTTTTGGTGGTGGGAGGAGGCAGTCAGAGTTAAGTGACTTACCCAGGGTCAAAAGAAGTGTCTGAGGTCAGATTTGAACTCAGGTCCTCCTAACTCAAAAGGCAGTGGTCTATCCACTCTTCCTTTCTTTGTTATTTTTATTTTATTTTATTTTATTTTTTGCTGAGGCAATTGGGGTTAAGTGACTTGCCCAGGATCACACAGCTAGGAAAGTGTTTTAAGTGTCTGAGACCAGATTTGAACTCAGGTTCTCTTGACTTCAGGGCTGGTGCTCTATCCACCGCCTAGCTGCCCTCAGCTCCCCCACCCCCTTTTTTTTTTACTCAAACAAAACTTTTAAATTATTTTTACTTAACTGATATTTTTGCAAACCTTACTTTGTTTGGGGGTTTAGCCTTTCCTATGTTACTACTATCACAAGCCCATGGTGCCATGCTTCTTAGCATTTATTCATGGTTATGTTTGTGTCTCTGATTCCATCTTAGGTGCATTATCTTTTAAAATCTGACCTTATAGTCAGTTTTTAGATGTCTACTGTTTTCTCTCTCATTGGAAAGATCAGAATTTATTGTTTGTCTTCTATCCCTCTTAATCCCATTTCCCTTCTAGAGTTTTAAACCATGGGAGGAAATGTATTCTTTTTCTGATTTTTTTCAAGTTTATTTTTCAAAATATATGTAGGCACACATGCTGCTCTTCCTAGAATTTCCATCCTTATCTATGATGAATTTTCATCTGTTTACTTTGCCTCAAATTTCCTCTCACTTTTACTTTCTCAGTCAGATCTTCTTTATTAACCAGGATTAGGTATAATGGCAGCTTCCTGGTTACATCATCTCTCTTCAGGGAGATGAGAATTCATTCATAAGACAGATTAAGAATTTATTACATGTGGAATATGAATTGTAGCAAGTGTGTGAGCAATTCTTAGCTCCCACACAATTTTGTAATCTAAATTAGAGACTCATCCATTTCCTCTATCTGGCCTCCCAACCTATAGTACATTCTCACACATTCCCCTTTCTCTCCTTTAATTTTCATTCAAAGTCTCTCTACTATGTTTTATTTTTCAGGTTTGAAGATTTTTGACACAGATGGAGCTCTTTTTTTCTAAACTAATGTTTATATGGGTATTTTAAGTTTATAAAATTTTACATATATGGTTTTATTTAACTGTTTTTTACCTATTCTTGTCTCATTATCTATATTATCTTACCACAACTCTTCCTACTGATTATTATCAACTGTATATTCCAGAAGAAAAAATTCAGGCTTATATAGTGGTTTCCTACCATCTCTTTAAGGTTATTCAATTGCTATATTTCATCCTCAAGTGCCATTCCAGAAAATCTCAAGGAAAACTTGGAAGGCTTATATACCTTCTTATTTTCATTTTACTATTCCTTTTTCTGCATATTGGTACATAAATCAGTACTGTCCATGATGCTTTTCTCTTGTGAATTTCTAGACATTCCTACTCATCATTCTTTCTATATTGCATTTGATACGATCCTCACAATCCAGCTTGGCAATGGATATTTTCTTCTGCAGCTTCTTTCAATTTCCCCTTTAAAGCACTCAGGCTCTCTTGATAAGATCAGCAGGTTTTTATATTATCTACTTTTTTCTTAACTACAGATTCATCATTGCTCTATCCTAAGTTATGGTCCAGAAAGCCAAATTTCCTCTGTCACTCATTTTTTAACACTACCTTTTTTCTTCCAAAGTTCTAAATTTCAACTGGAAGAAGCAATGGAAACATTCACGATTCTTCCATTAAAATTTTGTCTCAAAATTCGATCTCCAGAGTTTTTTCCAGGTTTCTTTTGGGGTTATCTTTCTTTACCATATCAACTATCAGTAATGGTTGGTGGTTGGCTAGTTTAATTATGCAGTGTGAGGAGTGGCTAAGGAATTGAGGCTGTGTATAACATGGAGAAGAGATTTTTGAGGATATAGGGTATATTTGAAGGGCAGTCATAGGAGAGAAGTAAGTACCTGATATTGCTCCAGAGAACAGAACTAGTATCATTTGGTGGAATTTCACAAGGATGCTCTGTATACTTTCTAAAATTGGAAGTCAATGTACTATGGTGGAAAGACTTCTGGATTTGATGTCAGAAGATCTAGGTTTGAATGACATTTCTATCATTTACTATCTGAATGACCATGTAAAAGTCTCCATATTGTACTGTGCTATAGAAAAGCTTGTTTTGTTCAAAATAAATTTGTAATAATTAGAGGGTGGGCTAAATGACATTTTCAAGATATCTAGTCTTTCCAACACTGATGTTCCATAATTCTAAAGTAGTGATTTTTTTGTTACTGGAGGTATATAAGTAAAGGTTGCATTGTTGAGGGCAGTTAAATTAAATTTCCTTTGAGATTTTTTCCAAGTCTAAGACCCTATGTTAAGATTTTTTTTGGAGGGATAATTTTAGGTTTCTTTGACTAAACCAGGCAATATTTACATACTTTCTCATTTTCATGTTAGTATTCCTTTTCCTTCATATTGGGACACAGACATCAAATGCCATCAGTATTGTCCATGATGCCTTTTTCTTATAAATTTCCAAACATTCCCACTCATCTGCAGTATTGAGTCTATTGTGGTTAACAATTCAGGAAAATTAAAAGTGGTAAGCTGTTGAAGGTTCTACGTCACCTACTAGCCAACCAGCAAATGACAAGTTTTTGATTCGAGGTCTGGCAGACGAGAAGAGCATCTTCTCTAGTTCTCTCGTGGTTTTCAGTGTAGTGCCTTGTCCCTGGGCTCTGCTGTTGATTCAGCAGATGATGAGCGAAAGAGCTGCTTTAGATCTTGAGAACACTGTGTCCCGGGTGCTGAAGCTCACAGCAAATGCCATGACTTTTGATTTAATTACAGTATCAACCTTCCATTAATTTGAGCCTCACTAAGTGGTGGGAGGAGAATGGCAAATCTGAACAGATACACACACACACACACACACACACACACACACACACACACACCCATTTTACATAGGTTGTTAAAAGCAATCAACACCCAAATAGAGGCAAATGTCGAGAAGTCGGCTTAATGTGCTGGGGACCTATAAATTAAACCTTTTCTTTAAAAAAAAACAGTGACTAGGCATGTTGAGGCAAAACTTGTTACACCATTCATTCCCTCCCTCCACTGGAGCAGCAAGCCAGAGACCTACATGATAAAACAAAGGCTATTTTGTGTCCATAGATGAACTCATTTATCAGCTCTATTCAGGCTGAAGAGACAGAGGAACAGATCAGTCTTTAAAAATTCTTCTTACTGCCTGCCCCTTCTATTCCCCCCTTCACTTCTCAACCATCTACTCCCTGTTAACCCGATCACCACAGACTGAAGTTGGCCAGAAAGAGAATTTTAAAATCCAGTCTCCCTACAAAATGGCAAAGTTGAGCATGTTATAACAAGTTTCAAGATTGAATGAAGGCTTTTTCTGAAGTACAAAACATAATGTCCTTTCACTCCCTCCCCCCCACAAAGTATTTTTTAAACCTGGAAAAATTTGCAAATTGAAAGCATCATGTTTGATTGGTTTGATATCAAAATGTAGATTATTTGTTAGGTCAATAAAACTGTTTTTCTTGGTGATTAAATCCAAAAGCTAAGGACAATTCATTTCAGAGCCTTCGTTCAGAAAGTAATGAAAAAACGGACATTCAGCAAATGAAGCTGCCCGGGTGTTCACTGGGTTTAGGAATCTTGACTTTGGAAGCTTTTGTTTTGATGTTAATGAAACGAGCCAGACAAACTTTTATTGCAGGTTGAGCTTTTTGAACATTTTTACAAAATGTCTGACTTTACAACTAATGTGACAGGGATGTGATTTTGTTTCCTTTGAGCACAGATGTTCTTTTCTTCTTTGAGGTGAGAATAAGGCTGTTATTGGAGGGGAGGAGGAAGAAAGGGGGTCTAGAGAACTAGCTCCAGTTGATGAATTTAATGCCCCTTGATTAGTCCTGAAAGGTCTTGGCTAAACTGCCATTTTACATGGCTGAGTGCATTTGGCTTAATTTATGGAGGCATACGGATCTTGTAGACATTCTCATCTTCTAACATCAACTTTGCTGACTTTGGCTGCTTCCAATAGTCATTCTGGTTTCTGGGAGGTGAATCTTTCTGTCCCAATGTGAACTCACCATTCACTGCTTCAAAAACAGATGCAAAAAGAGTTAGTTCCAAGTTCCTCCTTTTAGGTTAAAATCAAAACAAACTTCAAAAAGATCAATAGTATCAAATACTAGTGTTGTGGTTCGACTGTTAGTAAGTTACTAAAACTAGCTCCTTCCTATTTTACCTTCTTTCAGGTTGGGGGATGGGGGGGATGGAGGTGGGTTGTCCTCTCACTTAGAGGAGAACTCCTTTGCACCAAGCTCTGAACAATAAATTGGGTTCCTTTGACTATTTCTTCAAGGTCCTGTGCCCCCAGAGAATTCTACTCTCTTCTATTTGTATGGCTGCTTAGACAGATCCCCTGTGGGAGAGAGGGGTTGGTAAACAGTCCTAATAAAATAGAAACTATTTTAATAGTCAGCATGTGAATTTTTAATGAGTGCCAAGATCAAGTAGATTGATCTCTTGGCTAAACTTGCTTGCAGGAGTGGTTGGGGGAGAATTGAATGCATAGAGGCTGTACATTGTCAAAGACAGGATTCTTTTGAAAGTGAATTTTAGGGGACAAGAGGTGGTGTAGTATATAGAGCATTGCTCCTGGATTCAGGACACTTGACACTTACTATCTGTGTGACCCTAGACAAGTTACTTAATGCTGATTGCCTCCAAAAAACTAAAAACCAAATCAAAAAAGTGAATTTTAGGATTCCCAAATATGATTTTTTATTATATATTGAAGCAATTAGAGGCATCTGTGGTATAATAGAGTTATATTTGAATCCAGGAAGATCTGGGTTCAAGTTTAGTCTTTTATAACATATTTGGTGTGATTCTAGGCAAGTCATTGAATCCATCAGTAATCTAGACAACTCTCTAGGGCTTTAAATTGCAGAGAAAATGCTGAGCTAAGTTGATAGAGGGAGTTTGTTTATTTGAGAATTCTCCAAATCAGTAAAATCACAGGTTAGATCCTACTGAAGCCATTTTCCCATTTGTGTGATCAAATCTATGAAATTATGGCAACCAGTGGGTTAACTAATATTCAGCTGTCAAATATGCACAGGATCATAGTTTAAGAGCTGGAAGGGGTGATCGAGGCTATCAAGGACAGATGAAGAAACTGAGTAACATGCAAATTTTCTGAGGGTGTAAAGGTAACATAACAGGATTACTTTTGCAAAAATGCAACTTGCTTAACATCTTTCAACATCTCCTCTTGGGGCGGGGGAAAAGAACCCCACTTAAGAGACTGAACCTTTAAAAAGATAACTCATGTTTCATAACTACAGCTCCAATAACTTCTACAAAGATATTTAGGATTAATGAATAAATTTTCCACTCCCCATTTTAAATGTCCCATGGGTGCAGATGAAGAGGCCAGGGTTGCTCAAGTCACATTTTTGGGTAATCCTTGAGTAAACCTGGGTAGAGCTGCACATGTTAAGCTGCCCCTACTGGTCTTGCTTCTTTCCCCAGGAATGGAAGCTTTTTAATCACCTAGGTTTGACTTGACTGCCTTAGTCAAGTTTTAGTGAGCTAATTGCATCTGCTTCTCTGGCCCTCTTGACCCTGTTAGTCAACAGCAAGATTAAAAGCCTGTACTGTCTGTTCCTTATCCTGACAAGTACAATCTGAAAGACTGATGGTAGGGGTGGGGGTGGAGATGAAGAAAAGGGTGATTCATACTCCCAGTCTACTTACCAAATGGGAGAGACAGAAATTGAGAGACAGACACACAGAGAGTGTGTTTCTTGACATCACGTAGGATACAGTTTGGTTAAGCTCTGTGCCCCACGTCAAGGAAAGGAGATGCCAGGGAAATCTTAAAGGAAATGCATGGGAGAGGTAGGATGTAATGAAGGAAACTTTCACACCATTAACGCGTTAAGGAGAACTGGCAAGCAATTGAACAAGGCTAGTGCAACCCCCTGATTTTAACTGAGAGCACACTGAAGCCTTGAGGGGCCGAATGATTGGACTTCAATCCTACATCAGTGAGTGAGTAGATTCAAACTCAGACCTAGCACTCCCCGCTGTACTGTGATGCCTTTTTGTCCAAACCTTTGATTTTACAGAGGGCAGCTGAGGGCCATTACAGGTCCTGGGGCCGGAAAAGGCCTAAGAGAATCTGAGCTTGTGCTTTATATAAACCAATGGGCCAAAGCTGATGAGCAAAAGGAAATGTGATGACTAATAAGGAAATAGGTTTAGAGTGATTGTACATGTGTAATTTGTATCAGTCTGCTTGATGTCTTGGGGAGGAAGGAGGGAAGGGAGGCAAGAAGTAACAAATTTGGAACTCAAGATCTCACAAAAATGAATGTTGAAAACTATCTTTCCATGGAATAATTGGAAAAAAATAAAATACTATTAAGTGAAATGAAAAGTTAAATGAAAGTTAAAAAAAAAGAAAAGTTAAATGAAATGAAAGTTTAAAAAAGGAAATTAAATTTTCTAAAGGAGAGACTAAAGCATGAGAGACTATATGGACTATATTATGGATTATATAGAACATGGATCATATAATGTTCTAAGTCAGAGTTTCTGGCATGAGGCATTGTCATGTCATCTTCTCTATAACTTTTGAGTTTTTATTAGGGACACCAACAGACCAGGGCATTTTTTTGTGTAAGGCAAGTTCTCTACCTTAACTGGTAAAGAAGCCTTCTCAATTCCATATTATTGCTAGGCCCTTCTGCACCCACCCCCAAGCTCTCTTGTTGATACTTTTTCATTGAGCTTCCAAAAAAGGTGGGACAAACAGCATTAGTATTATTAACTGAAGTATCACTGAAGACACTTTTTTTAAAAACCTAAAACAAAAAAAACTTGAAAAAATTATATGTAACAAGCCTACTTGCAGAGGAAATGTCATTAGCTTAATCTTTTGTCTTTTGCTGGATATTACATGGAGATATATATATATATATAAACTGCAGTAAAGTTTTAGTCATAATGATTTGTTATTGCTTGAATATTTAACCTCTCCTCCCAAGGCAGCACAAAATTTTAGCTGGGGTCTAGTATATCTGAAGTCCTTAGAATGATACATTCATTTTTAATTGTTAGGAATATAAGCAATAATTAGTCAATAAGAGGACTGAAGCTCTGAACATATACTGCACCTTCTTACTTTTATACCTCAACTTACATAATTTCTTCTATCTAGAATCACCTCTATTTTGACCAATGGAGCTGTGCTTGGAGACTCAGCTCTTCTATGATTCCTAATTATGTCACCTGGAAGCAACCTTTCTAATAGAACCATTATAGTACTTAGGCTGGGCCACTTTATGTTAGTCATCATACACTGCAGTTCAGTTATTTGTGAATACATTTTATCTTCCTTAAAAAGACCGCAAGATTTTGGAGGTAGCAATTTGTTTTCTTGTATACAGCATACATTTTTTTTGTAACTTACAGTAACTCATACTGTACCTTGCACATGGAAAATGCCTCATAAATTCTTGTTGATTGAACAAATGAGTGTTGGTTACAAATATAAGTAACAGTCATTACTCATCTGATTCCCACCTACAACCTAGTATGAAAATTTGTCTTTGTTTATATTTTATCATACATGTTTTGTATATATGTATACACATATAAATCTAGACCTTTGCTGAGAAAGCATTACATTAAAACATTTCAGAGAGCTAGCTATTTTTCAGTCTTTGTAAAGTCAGGTTCAATAAATAAACTAAGTTATTCATCATAGAAAAATGACTTAAAACCAGCTTTCCTTTAATCTATTTTTCCCCTAAGAACATTCCTAGAAAGGAATAATCCCAACATCTTCTGACCTGAGTTGAATTGCACTTTATGCACAGGTTTCAATTTTCATATCAATCATTCATTCAACCAACCAATAAACATTTATTAACTACCTGTTATGTGCAGAGCAGTGGAGGTGAGAGAGGGAAGGTACAAATTATAGATGAAACACAGTTCCTGCCCCTATGGAGCTTTCAGTCTAGGAGAGGGACAAACTAAAAAATTAACTAATGCATACTTGCATGATAAGTATTTGAAAACTGAAAGTATTTAAAAACTAGTGGCAATTCAATTGGCCTTTAAGGGATGGATAAGGATGTAATAAACAAAAAAGTTTAAGGGATTCTGCTTGAGGTAGAAAAGCAGGATGTATGAAGGCACAAGTAGCATTCCAAAGAAAGAGAAACCCAATTTGACCGGAGTCTATAGTGCATGAAAGTAAATGATACGAGTTAAGATTGGAGAGAGTGGCTCAAAGTTGGGTAGGTCTTACAATGGCCGGTGAAGGAGTTTGAACTATCAGGTGATAGTGGGAAGCCACTAAGATTTGTGAGTAGTGGATGACATGACCAAATAAATATAGGATGACTAGTCTCTAGCTTGTATGGAAGTTCAGTTGGATAGGGAGAAACCAGAGTTTTGAAGACCTATAGGAATGTTCATGTTACCTGTTCAGTCAGGTGATAATAATATGGACAACTTATGCCCCAAGGGATGTGGCGGGGAATTGTGAGAGGAGGGTCAGATGGAGAGATGTTGCACAGATAAGCAGGATTAGGTAATAAAAAGAAAAAGGTCAAAGCTAACACAAGTTTTTGAACATGGGAGATTAGGTAGACTCATATCATTTACCTCCATGCACTAGGGGCTCCAGCTAAAGTGAACTTTAACTTTTGAACATTACTTGTATCTTTATTCACCCACATTCACCGCTACCATTGTTGGAAACAGAGGAGACAGTTTAGGAAGAAAAATAATAAACTTATCTTGGGACATAATGAATTTGATATTCTTGTGGGAGATGTGATTGGAAATAACCTGTAGAGAGATGATGGTTGACGTCTTAGAAGTGAATGAAACTGCCAAGAAGAGTCTAGGGGGAACAGAGACAAAGACAGAATTTTGGGGGAAAAGTGCTCACGGTCAGGAAAAGGAATTAGGAACCAGCAAAGACTAAAATAATTTCTGAAGCCAAGAGTGGAATGGTTAAGTGTTAAGAATTGTAAATGACAATGTTTCAGAGAGTCATTATATTTGATGGTTAAGAAACTGTTGGTGACTTTTGATAGGACAGTTTTAGCTGATTTTGTTTGGCGAAACCAGACTCTAAAGAGCTGAAAAGAAAGTAGATGGTGAGGAAATAGCAGCATCAAATATAGATAATTTATAAAAAAAATTTAGCAACAAGAAGAGGAAAATGGGCAGATGGCTGTGTGGCATAGTAAGGAAGTCTTTTATTTTCATTTATTTAAAGGATTATGATGATCATCTGAAATCCTATTCGTTTTAATTATAGTTTTCATTTAGAAAGTAAAATGAAAACAGTTGTAACTCAATGATGTTTTTGAATTGCTGCAGATCCTTCATTATATGAACAACCTGAAGGTTTCTAGCAATTAAAGAAAAAATCCCAACAGTGTGTTTGCCCATTGATATATAAAATACATGATAGTGCATTGTAACTGGACTAGACTTTGGGTGGGAAGGAGGTGGATTCATTCGTAGGTGACAAAAGTATTCTGGCTTCAAATTGGAGAGTTCAATTGGCACACAGTGGATGCTTAATAAATGTAAACTGAGGATGATTGTTCAAGCCCTTAGCCCAGTCTTTGATTTCATGAGTGTTTGAATAATGGAAGATGACAAAAATGCAATTGACAGTGAGGTGAAGACTAAAAAGCACAGGTCCATACATAAATATAGATCAGAGAAGAATTAGCAACATTGTGGAAATCTGTGGTCAGGTTGCCTTCGTGCACTTAGGAGTGTGACAGGAACTACTAAGTGTTACTTTTAGTTTCTGATATCAGAAATCTTTTCCTTACTGGGGTTCCCAGGTCTTGATTTAGAAATTTTATAAAAGGAAAAAATTAAGGGTGGAAATAATCCATTCCTACGGGGACTTCCCTGAAGTAGAAAGACATTATAGATTATCTGTCAATCTTATCAGCATTTAAAAAATATATATATATATGTATGTATATATATATATATATATATATGTGTGTGTGTGTGTGTGTATACACACATATATATACACACACATATATATACATATATACATATATATATACACACATATATATATACATATATACATATATATATATATATGTGTGAAGTGGGGGGAGAAGGAAATAGCTCAATTCCAAAATGACTAGAAATATTAGAAACAAATAAATCAGTATGACACTCTGATAAGAGTACTAACCCTGGAGACACATGACCTTTGTTCAAGTTTTATTGCTAATTTTTATAACTCGTATGACCTTAGGCAAGTTCTTGGGTCTCAGGTCCGTCATCTACAAAGAGGATTTAGACTAATCTGAAGTCCCCATGAGCAACCCCTTCACCTCCACAGCCACAGCCATAAGGAGACTTTCTTGACAAGTTTCCCTCCAGAACATAGACTGGTTTGCTCTACTTACTGGTGGTCAAGGATGAAAAGGGAATCAGCAAGTGTTTCTGTGCTTACCAGTAATGTGGCATTAGGGGAACACAGTTCAAAATCATCTGCTTGTGTCTTATTCCCATCAGTGGAAACAGGCAGAAATGCAAGATGGCCACCATTTCTCAAGCCACTTTCTGATACACAATACAGTCAGTTAAACCCAGCCTGTCATCCACTGTAGTGGGTTCAACGGAGACCCCGATTATTTTAAACAGCGTTTATTGTATTTAATACATTATAAAATTTGAAAAATTGTAGGAAAGCCGCAGATTCAAACCAGAGCAAACTCTAACAAGTAAAATTCTGGCCCCTTTGCAAAACTGTCAGTTTAAAAACAACGTGATGTTCACATTGGCGAGGCAGACGAAAAGGTGAGACTTTGTACAAGCTATGTTTTAAACTTTCAGTCTAACAATTTCAGATGCAATGTGCTTGTGAATGGGGTTCTGAAGTCCTGAACTGTCCCCTCTTCAAGAGAGGCTTCCAAACCTCCATCTGCAAAGGAATTCAATTCAAGGTATAAAAAAGAAAAGAAAAAGTGAGGGAGAAAGAGAGAAAATGGATGGCTGTTTGGCAATGGAAAACGTAAGGAGATTGTGTCCTCACCGGTCATGGCTTGTTTATTGATAAGCGGGCCTCAGGAAGGCCTAGGACACTTAATGGCCATCACAGCACCAACTTCAGCTACCACATCATCATCATCATTATTATTTTTTGCATTTCCTACCTTTTGACATATATATTTATATTTATATATTTTTTACACCTTGAGGTTATTATTACTATTCCAATTGTTCCCATATGAATACAGGTATGGTCTCTATTTGATATAAATGTGTCTTTATTCGATTTTCATTCCAGGACTTGGTTTGGTGTCCCAACTGCACATGAATGTCCCTTTTTTTCTTTTCCTTTTTTTTTTTTCTTTTTGCATAAGAAACATGTCCATTCAGTCCAGAGGCTCCTGCTT
The DNA here is from genome assembly GCF_016432865.1 of Antechinus flavipes. Classification (NCBI taxonomy): domain Eukaryota; kingdom Metazoa; phylum Chordata; class Mammalia; order Dasyuromorphia; family Dasyuridae; genus Antechinus; species Antechinus flavipes. The sequence continues at coordinate 491,480,920 of NC_067398.1, read as the reverse complement.
TATTCGAATAACAGAGGGTGCACGAGATGTCCTTCTGAGCTCTCGCCTCAATACGTATTCACTGAATTGGGAAGAGTCTACTCCTCCTCCACAGGAGCCCACAATTTCAAAGCCTCTTTGCTGCAACCTCTCAAGTACCTGGAAGAGACAAAAGCATATATTCAGATGGGAGGGAAATGAACCACTGGCCACTAGGAAGGAGAGGAATACTGAGGTGTCTTGTCAACATAAAACAGGGTCATACTGCTGCCTATTTTGTTAATCTTCAGGTCCAACAGTTCTCATAAAAAGCCATAGGTAGTCTTTGCAAGTCCAGTAGCATTTATGAAGTACTTATTACCTATTGGGTACTGGGCTAAGTGCTGGAGAAGCAAAGAAAAACAGGCAAAAATACAGTACTCGCTAATAGGTTACATGCTGACATCAACCAATTCCAATTTTTCTGGAGGTACAGAAGCACTCAAGTAAAAGCTTCATTCACATAAGTTTCCCCATTAGAATATAAATTTCTTGAATGCAAGAAGTATCTCATCCTTCTCTGGAATCATGAATGGTCATTGCACTGATCATATTTTTTACAGTTTTCAAAGTTGTTCCTCTCTACAATGCTGTTGTTATATTAATGTTTTCCTTACTATTTTGTAAAAATATTTAAAATTGTTAAATTTTATAATATTGCTATTATAAAACAAATCATTCTTCTGATTCTGCTTCTTTCATTGTACATCAGTCTATAAAGTTGTCTATTTCCTCATTTTTAAAAATACAATAGCTGCATCACATTCAATAAACCATAATTTATTTACCCATTCATCAGATGATGGACATGCCTTTAATTTCCAGGGTTTTGTCACTAAGAAAGTCTCTAGAATTATTTTTGTACAAATGAGAGCTTTTCCTTTTTCTTTAATTCCTCCAGGCCTACCACTAACATTGCTAAGTCAACATGCTACTACTGAATAACTAACTCTGTATAATTCCAAATTTCTTTCCAGAACTGTTGTACTCATTCACAAGTCCACCAATAATGTATCAATGTGCCTATTTTCTAACATTTATCATTTTCCTTTTTTGGTTGGTCAATCTGAGGGCTGGGAAATAGAATCTCAGAATTGTTTTAGTTTGCATTTCTCTAGTTAATAATGATTTTGAGTATTTTTCATAATTTGCCTGTTAATATCTTTAAATCATTTATCAGTTGGGAAATGGTCTATTATAAAATCTGAATCATTTCTTTACATAGCTTAGAAATTAAAACTGTAGGGCAGTTAGGACAGAGCATCAGCCCTGAAGTCAGGAGGACCCGAGTTCAAATCCGATCTCAAATACGTAATACTTCCTAGCTGTTCCTGGGCAAGTCACTTTACCCCAATTGCCTCAGCCAAAAAAAAAAAAAAAAAAAAAGAAAGAAAGAAAAGAAAAGAAGTTAAAGTTTTGTCAGCAAAACTTGCTGTAAAGATTTTTTCCTTATTAATTGTTTACCTTTTAAGCTTAGCTTTATTGTTTATATAAAAACTTTTAAATTGGATATAATCAAAATTATACATTTTATCTTCTGTGATTTTCTCTGCTCTTTGTTTATCATATTTCTTCTATTCATAGATGTGACCCATTTGCCTACTTTGCTTAAAATGTGACTTTTTATATCTAGGTCATATATCCATTTGGAGTTTATCTTGATATAAAGTTCGAGGTATTGGTTTAAATCTAGTTCCTTTCATACTGTTCCCATTTTTCCAAGCAGTTTTTGTTAAATTTTTTGTTGTCCAGTTGTTTCAGTCACACTTGACTCTTTGTCATCCCAAATGGGGTTTTCCTGGCAAAGATACTGGAGTGGTTTGCCACTTCCTTCTCCAGCTCACATTACAGATGAGGAAACCGAGGCAAAAACAGTTAAGTGACAGTAACTATCTGAGACCAGATTTGAAGGCAGGCAGATGAAACTTCCCAACTCCAGGCCTAGCGCTCTGGGTACTATGGCACTACCTAGCTGTCCTTTTGTTATATAGTAAGTCCTTATTCAGAAGTTGGAATCTTTGTGTTTATCATACACTAGGATACTACTAATACTTGCTTCTGTATGTAGTGAATCTAATCTGTTACAATGATTAATCTATTTTTTTAACCAATATATCAGCTGTGTAATAGGTTTTGAGATTTGGCATAGTGAGATCTCCTTAATCTTTCCTCCCCTTTCATCATCATCATTATTACTGCTGCTGTTGTTATTGAGACTCTTAACCTTTTGGGCCTCCATTGGAATTTTGTAAATTTTTTTCCTAATTCTATAAAGTACTTCTTTGGTACTTTGAATGGTGTGACATTGAATAAGTAATTTAAGTATATTTTCATTATTATTGATGCCTACCTAAGAACAACAACAATTATTTAGGCCACCACTTCTGTAAATAATAGTTTCCAGTTGTATTTATACAATTCTTATATATTTCTTGATAGGGAGATTCCTAATTATTTTATATAGTTTACTTATTTTAAATGAATTTTTCTTTTTATCTCTTCCCACTGGGTTTTGCTGGTATTATAAAGAAATACTAATGATGCAGATGAATGATTTATATTCTGCTAAAGTTACTAATTAGTTGATTTAATTTATAATTGCCTCTCTAGGGTCATTTGCAAAAAGTATAATAATTTTTTTAAATAATAGCTTTTTATTTTCAAAATACATGCAAAGATAGTTTTCAACATTTTTGCAAAACTTTGTGTTCCAAATTTTTCTTTCTCCCTTCCCCTAGACAGCATGTAATCTGTGTTATACATCTGCAATTCTACTATACATATTCCCATATTTATCATGCTAAACAAGAAAAATCAGATCAAAAAGGAAAAAAAAAAAAGAGAAAGAAAACAAAAAGCAAGCAAACAACAAAAAAGGTGAAAAAATTATGTTGTGAACCATATTCAGTCCCCACAGCCCTCCTTCTGGATGCAGATGGGTCTCTCTATCACAAATTTATTGGAATTGGCCTGAATCACACTATTATTGAAAAGAGCCATGTCCATCAGAATTGATCATAATATAATCTTGTAACAGTGTACATGGTTCTCTTGGTTCTATTCTCTTCACTTAGCATCAGTTCATTCCAGGCCTTTCTGAAATCATCCTGCTGATCGTTTCTGATAGAATAATACTGTTCCATAACATTCATATACCATAGCTATTCTGCAACAGGATGATGAGAATTCACTCAACTTCCAGTGCCTTGCCATTACAAAAAATGGCTGCTATAAACATTTTTGCACATGTAGGTCCTTTTCCCTTTTTTAATATGATCTTTTTGGAATATAGGCCCAGTAAAGACACTGCTGGATCAAAAGGCAGTTTGATAGTTTGATAGTCAGTGGAAATAGTTTCAAGTTGCTCTCCAGAATAGTTGGATCACTTTACTACTCCACCAACAACATTTTAGTGACCTAGTTTTCCCACATCTCCTCCAACATCATTATTAAAAAGTAATAATTTTGTTTCTTCTTTCTTATTCTTATTCTCTCATTTTCTTTTTCTTCTTATAACCAATATTAATAGTACTATGTCAAACAAAAGTGGTGGCAGGAGACATCTTTATTTCACCCCTAAATTTTTTTGAAAAATATTCCAACTTATCACTATTAGATATGATGGTAGCTATTTACTTTGTAAAGAAAAAGTTCATTTAGTCTCATGTTTCCTACTATTTAAAAAATACGCATTCAAATGGGTGTTTTATTTTGTCAAAAGCTTCTCTGCTTCTATTCATATAATTTTTGTTGATTTTGATATTAAAATGGTTAATTAAGCTTATAGATTTTCCAATATCGAACCAATCTTACATTCTTGGTGTAAATCCAACATGATTATAGTTATTATATATTGTTTTAGCCTAGTACTATTTTATTTAAACATTTGTAGTGATGTTCATTAGGGAGATTGATCGGCAGTTTTCTTTTTTGATTTTTACTCTCCCTGGTTTATGTATCAAGATCATATTTGTGTCACAGAAAGAATTTGGTAGGATCCTTTCTTTAATTATTTTTTTCCAAACAGTTTATATAATCTTGGAATTAAAATATTTTTGAATGTTTGATATAATGCACTTGTATTGCAATCTGGTCCTGAAGTGTTTTTTCTCTTTCAAGTTCATTGTTCAATTTCTTCCTTTGAAATTGAATTGTTTAAATTATTCATTTCTTGTTCTGTTATTTTGGGTATCACATTTTTATAAATATTAATTTATTTCATTTAAGTTGTCAGTTTTATTGGCATAGACTTGGGCAAAACTGTTTCTAATAATAACCTTCATTCTTCACTTGTGAATTCTCCTTTTTCATTTCTGATATTGATAAAAATTAGCTCATGCTAAAAGTGATTCAGTTCTCATCTATATAAACTAAAGTATTTAAATCTGCATAACTTTTACTTGCTGCATTCAGTAAACTGAATACTTGGTGATTTGAATATGAATGCTCTCCTTTATGTTTGGCTAATCCATTTCAGAGTAGATGATTTCCTGCAACATGCTAAAGAAATCAAAATGAAAGCTTTTAAACAAGTGATTCCTTTTAGGAAGTGATAGAAGACTAACGGACTAATAATTTAAATTAGCAGTTGAAACTAGAGCACTTTGGTTTGGTAAACTGGATTGAAAACATCCAAGACTTCCAAGCATACACTGGACATGGAAATAGAATAAGCCAACAATAATCTAGGTAATGGCAATACAGTTTGACAAATTTATCAGCTCATTCCCCTTTGCATGTTTTATTTTTTCTTATTACTGTTCAAGACACCTAATCATGAGACAATATTTCATACTTGAATTTGTATGATTTATATAATTTCAAAATTGCATGGGTTGCCTTGAAATTGGGAACCTGGAAGAGATTAGACAGCAAAAGACTGCAATGTGTCATCAATAATGACTGGCAAGCAAAATATGACATAAAAGGTATTAGCAAAATAGGTGTGACTGATGTGGAGATGGGCCAATCATGAAGCATGAGTGACAGATCCACAAGGACAGCTTGTGATACCGGCAACCTTCCACATGTTGAATAGATCTTCCGTTAAGGTTTTATGGAGAAAGTGAATGGGAATCACACAGGTTAGAGAATCTATAATCTGCATTGGCAGATCATGGGCTCATCAATGTCTTTCTTTGCACCGACTCTCTCCCTCCCCCCCTTCTCTTTCTCTTTCCCACCTCTCCATCCCTCCTTCCCTCCCTTTCTCTCTCTTTCTCCCTTCCTCCATCTCTTCCTCTTTTTGTCTCTCTCTGTCTCTGTCTCTCTCTTTCTCTCAGTCTGTATGTATATAATATTTACATATATTTATATACACACATGCACACTTAAATATGCACATACAATTGTCTAAATTTGTAGTCAGGCATATGTGAATGTTACTACAATATGTTATTTAAGATGAAACAAAGTTATTTCCAGTCTCCAAATCAAGTATCAGGCATTTAAAGGAACTTTGGCTTAGCCAATGTTTATCTGGGTTTTTTTTTTAAACAAAGGAGAAGATTGGTTTTCTTTGAAATTCTGGATACCCAACAAATTAGAAAAATGAGTTGGGGAGGAACCTCCATTTCTCATTCAGAGATTCAACATATACAGCCCTTAAAAGACTTTTTAAGTGCGATTAAATTACTTTTGAGGGGTAACTAGGTGGCACAGTGGATAGAGCATCAGCCCTGAAGTCAGGAGGACCTGAGTTCAAATATGACCTCAGACACTTAATGCTTCCTGGCTGTCTGACCCTGGGCAAGTCACTTAACCCCAATTGCTTGAGAGGGGAAGAAAGTGAGTAAATTAGTTCGGAGTCATTGTAAGGGTTTTCATGACATTTAAAAAATGGCAATTGAAAAGTGTGCTCTTTGCTATACTTCTTTATTTACCATTCCTCAGGAAACATGACTCTTAACCTGAGAAACAGTTTATTTAGGTAAGACCTGAGAGTGAATATGTATAAAAAAAATTATAACTGCAAAGTTGGCAAATGAAGACTTGATTTTTTTTTTCAAAAAATAAGAGATTTTTATCAAGTTATCACTCAGTGTCCTGATTCTATTAATAAATTCAAAATTTATACATGTACCAATCTTCTTAGTAATTGGAACAAAAAACCTCCAAGTCTTTATTTTATTATTATTAAATAAAAAATTCACATACAATTTTGAAATTTATGTGGTGACTTAAGCTTTGTAAAACCCTTTCCTCCCAACAATTCAGACTGTTAAATTTTTTTATCCCCATTTTTATAGATGAGGACACAGAGGCTGTGGAGCTGGGTTTCAATTGGTAGTTTCCTAACTATAAGATGGGAGGTTTTTCCACTATGTTGAGCTGCCTCTTAACTACAGTTGAGGAAACACATAACCTGTTCAGAAGTCTAATGAAGCCTAAGAAGAGTTCACTTTAAAGAAAAGTGCCAAACATCGACAGGAAAGTAATCTCTCTATGAGACTTGACTAATGGGCTTTTGCCAAAAAAGTTTCTTTGACATTATTTGGAAAACATCCTCAAAGGCCCAGAAAATTTTTGGGAAAAGCCCTTCAGCCTGGCAGCCTCTGTCTTCTGCAAGATCACGGCAATGGAGTCGTGACTGAGATGTTCCCCAATGCTGACAGGCCTGACAATCACATTGTCATGAATTAGAATGGCACATGATTAGTCAGCCTCCAAATTAAGCCTGAGAGGCTGGGCCTTCCAACCTTGACTGCTTACAGGCAGCTCTACTTCCAACAACGCCCCCAGTTCTCACTGCCAAGGAACAACACTTGTGTGACTTGTATTTGATTCAAACTTTCCCACTGTGATTTTTTGGAGGTGAAGCAGCAGAGCTTGTGGCTCACAGGGGGCCCTGTGGTGGAGACCAGGAGGAAACCCTCACCTTCCTGTTCTAACTAGAATAATCTGGTGAACCTGCCTTGCAACTGGATTTAAGCCACTGACTCACTGGGCTGGGAGAGGGGCCAAAGGTTCAGGAGGACTCGATGGACACAAAGGGACGGCTCCATTTCTTCCTTGGGGGAGGGAGTGGAGCAGGGAGGGGAAGAAGAAAAGCTTCAGAGGTTTAGGGAGGAGATTGCAATCTGCTGTCCCGTGGTGCCCGCCCGTGCAAAGACATTCTGGGGGTGTTTTCTGAAGGGCCATTTGCTGCTCTGGGAATGATCTACTTCAGCTTTTTCAGATTCTGTAACACAAGGGAGTCTCTCTGCTATGGGCAGAGCCAAGTGTCAGAGGGTTAAGGGACTTTGAAAGAAGCCAGCTTAATTAATATTTTGCCTAATTAATCCTGAACAAGAGCTGAAACCATTTATTCCTCCTAACTTCCACAAGCGTACTGGCACAGCTGAGCTGATATAGTATTGGTATGAGTTTTGAGTTCTGCTTTTATCTCTAATTATATAAGCTTAGATACATCATTTAACCTCTTTTTTGTGACCTAGTTTCTTTCTGTAAAATGGTGATAAGAGTTACCTACCTACCTCATAGAGATAAAGGCATGTATAAACTTTCTGAGATATTTACAGGAGTAACACTGTATCCGATTTCAGAAAACATTTATCAAGTACTATTAACTACAAAAGAATAAAAGTGGGCACTGGGGATCCAAATTTGAAACAAACCAAACCAAGGATCTCATAATCTGATAGGCTTCGAATAAATCCACTGTCAGACAGAATAGCCTTCTTAAACCAATGTCGGATACACAGCTTACCTGAACTGAGTTGAGGTGACAATATCCATTCAGTGGAAATCTGATAACATGCGTTGAGTCGTGATTCCAACCTGCGTTGACTGAATTACACATCACATCCCCAATTTCTGGGAACACCTCTTCTATCAAAGATTTATCTCCACTGAGCGTAATCCTCTCTCCAAGATCTGGGGCAACTCGTACCACTAAGCACTCACAGGGTCTAGAAAAGCGGCCATTTTCTCGATCTTGTTTCCATCTTTCCATCTCCATTAACATGGGCTGAAGCTGAAAGTACTTTGCCTCTTCATATAACAAAGTATAGTCCTGGGAAAGAAGAGAAGGGTTTGGGGAAGAGGTGTTTCATTGTGCTAAACTATAATAAACAGTCTGGCAAATAGAGCATTGAAAAAAAAAACCTGCCTCTGTGTAAAAAAAATTTTTTTGACTTTTGTTGTGCATTTTTTTGACTAGACCTTTTAATGAAATCAACTACATTTTTTTTTCTTACTTGAAGTCTGTAAAGACTGAAATAATTTCATACAATCCAGAGTTAGTCTGCACAAAGTCTGTGCCGTATAATGAAAGGGTCAGTGCCTTTGGGGTAGTTCATTGTCTGCATGGAAGGTAGGAAAACCTGTTTTAGCATGTAAAGAATTTAGAAAAGAGAGATTTTACAGATATATAGATGTGTGTTCTAAGAAAATTCAAAAGTATTAGAATGTATAAAACCAATATATTTGAGGAGAGTTTTCAATTTAAATAATAAGCCCTTTTGTGCATTTTAAGTTTCATTAGACTGACAGAAATATGATTTATGTTCAAACTTTGGAGAAAAACTTATTGTGTAAAGTGAGGCACACCTGTAGGAAGAGAGCTACTTTGCCATTCTTAATGAGCTCCACAGAAAGCCTGTGCCTCTTGCCAACTCAGTGGTGGTGTGGCAAAATAATGAGATCACTCAACTGACAGGTCAGAACAATATCAGGTCTCTTCTCCATGTGAGCACAAGGCAGGCAAACATGTATGGGGAGGGGTGGAGGGAAAGGGGGAAAGGAATTCTCAAGTGTTTGTGAAAAGGAAGCCATTTAGATTTTTTGCATAATTCTGTCTCCTGGAAAAAAAAAAAAAAGATTGATACTGAGTTTAAAAATTCTTCTAGCACACAGGTATTAATTAAAAATCAACACCCCAGGAGAGAAGGCTTATAGAGGCGGAAAAAAGAATGAGAAGGGAGAGGACAAACAAGGTCAATATTGTGTTTGATGGTAGCTATAGCCACAATCATCATGGGGTGGGGGATGAGGGACAGCTTGCCCAGGCATGTTCACGGTGAAAGTTTCCACCTTCTGGCACAGTCCACGCAATGGGCTGGTGCTGCCAGGTGAGGACGATTGAAATCTTTTTGGCCCAAGTGTCGATCATCAAAAAGGCCTTTGTTATTTGGCATAGCAATGCTGTAGTGTAAGGAGGAGCGGATGGAGATGAGTGAACCATTTTTATTTTATTTTCAATTTGCCCTTTTGCTTTTGACTTAACCAGAAGCAGAATTAGCCCCAGGGCATTAAAGGTAAAGTGGAAAGTACCAAAGAGCTCTTTTCCAGAATTCTATTTGCCTGATTTTAAGTCATAAAGTAAGAGTTACATGAAATAAAAAAGTTTTATCAACTAAAAGGTGGAGAAAGGTGTCAGTCTTAAAATGGACATGAATGGTAGCAGTAACTTTTATTTCTTCTCCTGCCCAGTCATTTCTCAACCAAAATACTTTTAATTACTATACCCTTTCTCCAAATGACATGACTTGCAGAACTTTCACCAGTCTGGTTGCCTTTTTTTCTGGACCAATTCAGTTTGTCAGTGTTCCTCTTGAAATAAAGCACCCACAAAATCATTTATAGCAGTATTTTTTTGTGTTAACAAAACCATGGAAGTAAAATGGGTACCTATTATTTGGATAATGGATGAACAAATTGAGGGATATGAATGCATTGAAGTATTACACCCTAAGAAATGATGAAAATGAAGAGTTCAGAATTGAATGAATGAATGCATAAACATTTACTAAGGGTTTATTCTGTTCACAGCACTGGAATATAGATAGAAAAGTAAGCTGACTCTCATTTCCCAAGAGCTCACTTCTATTGGGAGTGACATCACATATAGATTTCAGTTACAAATCAGATAACTGGAAGTGCTGCCCCTCCTGTGCTCTTGGGCTTACCTGCCATTCATAAGATTTGTATGAACTTATGCAGAGAAAACAGAACCAAGAGAACATTTTGCACAAAGACCACAAAAATGTACATGCAACACTGAAAAGCATTGGAACTCTGATCAATGCAAGGACCTAACCTGCCTGCTGCAGATTGACGGTGCCATAAGGCATGGATTAATGGATGGGGCCAATGGTTTTGCATCACTAGAACTTCTCTGTTGGGAAGGGGAAGTGATACAAACCAAAAAACTATCAATAAAACATTTTTAAAAAGTCAACACCCAGGCATGAACAGGATAATGGCACTTGACATTGGGGGCACTGGGGTTGGTAATATTCTAAGCTAAGCCAAGATAAGGCAACAAGCAGGATTCTAAGTCAGGTCCTAGGAGAAAGGGCATCCATTATCTGTCCAGCTGGATCTGTATGAACTTCCTGGAGCCTGGGCTTCCCTGTTTTAGTGACCACTTTCTCTTTTATGATAACAATCAAGTATTGAGCTGGATAAACTCCCTAACTGGAAAAAGATTGTGGGTATAGAAATGGAAAGCCAGAAGTGAAGACACACATTTTTACTAGTTTTTCCTGTTTCTGTGAGATTTAATTTCATGGTGTGGTATGAGGGACTCAGATGCTAGCCCTTTGAAAAGGTCATGTTTTTCTATATAGAATCTTAGGGAAAGAAACCTGGAAGTTCATCCAGCCCTATCTCATATAGGAATCCCATCTTTAATATCCCCAGGAGATGTTCATTCAACATTTTTATTGATGAGAAGCTTATTACTTCTAAATTAAATTCAACAAACATAAGAACCTAAACTATAGTATACTTAAAGTACACACACACACACACACACACACACACACACACATAAATACACTATGCTGAATATCTAGAAAGACAAATAAAACATGATTCCTGCTTTCAAGCTAATGGAGCATCTAAAATATATGTGCTACCCTCACCCCTCCATGTATGTAATGTACCATACACAATGTATCAACAATTAGAAAACAAAATGGAATGTGATAAATGCATAAACACTCAAAATGCTCGGAGAATTTGGAGGCAAGGACACAAGGAAGATCATTTCATTTCTGGATTGCTAAAAATTCTTTCTCATTTTAGGCCAAAGTCTGCTTTCCTTTAACTTTTATCCAATAGTCCTAGTTCTAGTAGTTCTAATCTTGTTTAGCTGATTAGTTGTGTCCACATGATCCCATCTGGGGTTTTCTTGACAGAGATACTGGAGTGGTTTGCCATTTCCTTCTGAGGCTCATTTTAAATTTGAAATAACTAAGGCAGACAGAGTTAAGTGACTTGCCCAGACAGCAAGTGTCTGAGGCTGGATTTGAGATCAGGTCCTCCTGACTCCAGCCTGGCATTCTAAGCAATGCCTCAAATGATGTGGGAGGCTCACATACCTTTCTGTAGCTACACAAAATAAATCTAATCTTTTAATCCTACAATGGCTAATACAATATTGAATAGTAATCATGATAGTGGGCAATCTTGTTTCACTTCTGATTTTACTGGGAAGAGTTCCAGTTTATCCCCATTACATATGATGCTTACTCAAGTGTTTTTATTAGGAATGGATGTTGAATTTTATTAAATGCTTTTTTTTCATCTATTAAGATATATAACTCCTACTTGGTCATAGTGTATTATCCTGGGGATGATTTTCTGTAGTCTTTTTGCTAATATTTTATTTAAGATTTTAGCATCAATATTCATTAGGGAGATTAGTCTATAATTTTCTTTCTCTGTTTTCAGCCTACCTGGTTTAGGTATTAGTTCCATGTCTGTGTCATAAAAGAAATTTGGTACGACTCCTTCAAACCCTAATTTTTCAAATAGTTTATATAACATTGGAGTTAGTTGTTCTTTAAATGTTTAGTAGAATTCACATGTAAATCCATCTGGTCCTGGGGATTTTTTCTTAGGGAGTTGATTAATAGCTTGTTCTATTTCTTTTTTTAAAATGGGACTATTTAACCAATTTACTTCTTCCTCTGTTAATCTGGACAACCTATATTTTTGAAGGTAGTAATCCATTTCATTTAAGTTATCAAATTTATTGGCATAAAGTTGGGCTACTTTGCCACTCCTAATCCAGCCATTCTGGAGAGCAATTTGGAACTATGCTCAAATAGTTATCAAACTGTGCATACCCTTTGATCCAGCAGTGTTTCTACTGGGCTTATATCCCAAGGAGATACTAAAGAAGGGAAAGGGACCAGTATGTGCCAAAATGTTTGTGGCAGCCCTGTTTGTAGTGGCTAGAAGCTGGAAAATGAATGGATGCCCATCAATTGGAGAATGGTTGAGTAAATTGTGGTATATGAACGTTATGGAATATTATTGTTCTGTAAGAAATGACCAGCAGGATGAATACAGAGAGGACTGGCGAGACTTACATGAACTGATGCTAAGTGAAGTGAGCAGAACCAGGAGATCATTATATACCTCAACAACCATACTGTATGAGGATGTATTCTGATGGAAGTGGATCTCTTCAATAAAGAGATCTAATTCAGTTTCAATTGATCAGTGATAGACAGAAGCAGCTACACCCAAAGAAAGCACACTGGGAAATGAACATAAACTCCTTGTGTTTTTGTTTTTCTTCCCGGGTTATTTATACCTTTTGAATCCAATTCTCCCTGTGCAACAAGAGAACTGTTTGGTTCTGCACACATATACTGTACCTAGGATATACTCTAACCTATTTAACATGTAAAGGACTGCTTGCCATCTGGGGGAGGGGGTGGAGGGAGGGAGGGGAAAAATTGGAACAGAAGTGAGTGCAAGGGATAATGTAAAAAAATTACCCTGGCATGGGTTCTGTCAATAAAATGTTATTTTTTAAAAAATGAATTAAAAAAAAAGAACTCTTGATGAAAAATGTTATCTACCTTGAAAAAAAAAATTAGTGGCAAATTCTTCCTTTTCATTTTTAAGACTAACAATTTGATTTTCCTCTTTCCTTTTTCTAATCAAATTTACCAAGGGTTTATCTATTTTGTTGATTTTTTCTTAGTTTTATTCATTAATTCAATAGTTTTCTTACTTTCAATTTTATTTTTAGAATTTCAAGTTTAGTGTTTGATTGGGGGTTTTAAATTTGCTCTTTTTCTAGGTTTTTTAGTTGCAAGCCTAATTCACTTATTTTTTCTTTCTCTGTTTTATGTAAGTAGGCCTCTAGAGATATAAAATTTTCCCTTATTACCAAAAAAGCTTTAATAATAAAAAAAGAAACATACTATACTATATAATATGACCCTGGGGACAGTGCTCTCCGCCCATATCTAAGACCCTAAGTTGTAGAACAGTAGTGAACCCATTTTGTAGAAACAGTTTTCTCAGTAGGCTCTCCCTAAACCAATAAAATAACAGATACAGTCTAAAAAAATTTAATGTAATAGAATATCATGATGTCATAAATAATTGTATGGGATAATATGTGAAATCAGTTGATCTAGAAGGGACCAACATTGATTATAATAACTATGTTACAACTAATTGCATATATCAAAGGTCTTTGTCTCCCAGTAACAGCAGTATGTGGGATAAGTTCAGGGAATCTCTGATCTCTAGCCTTCTTGTATATGCTTTGTTTTTCACATGTTTTTATCATTAGAATGTAAACTTCTTGGAAGCAGGGTCTGTTTTAGTCTTTCTTTGTATCCCTGCTCAGCCCCAGCACAAAGAAAAATCACTGCCTTCAGGGACAAGTGATTTTGTCATTGTGGGAAATTCTTCTGCTGATACAGACTCCAATTCATGTCACTCAAGTAAGTCTTTGGGAGCTTTCTGAGGTTTAGAGAAGTTGGAGAGCTAGTAAGTGACAGAGATGGAATATGAGTACTGAATTTGGGTATAATATTCTAATCTAGCCATTATATCATTTTCCTTTCTCAGTACAATTACATAAAAAGATAAGAAAGAAAGAAGAAAGGAAAAGAAGCCAAAAGTAGTGGCACTTTGGGGAGGCTTGGCAAGGAATCATATTGATTAAGTATTTGTAAATTTGTTTGGTTCTGTTTTTTTAGAAAAGGTTAAAAGTCTTATGGATGATTTTACCCTTTTACTTACACACACACACACACACACACACACACACACACACACACACACACACGTTTGATTTTTTGTTGACAGTTATTGATAAGTTTTTCATGGAAATGAGTCTATAAAACAGAAATATGTTTAAAGTGATTGTATATGTATAACCTATATCAGATTGCTTGCTGTTTTGAGGATGGAAAAAAGGGAGGGAGAAAAAAATTGGAACTCAAAATCTTAGAAAAATCAATATTGAAAACTATCTTTACATGTAATTGAAAAAATAAAATACTATTCAGATTTTTTTTTAAAGGGAAAAAAAAAAGAAAAATGAGCCATTTGTCATGATTTGCTCTTAGAGAACCCATAGCATCTCCTAGGCAATGGGGAAGGAGTCAGTAAAGATGTGAGTTCTGAAATTTCAATATGAAGATGGAATCAGATGGGTTTCCCTCCACCCTGCTGTCATATGTTGACATTATTCTAGTCTCCCAAATCAATGGCTTCTCTCTCTTCTTAGTTTATTTAAATTGCTGGGAAGACTGTAAAAATAAAATCTCATTTTCATAACTGTGACACTTTGGAAGCCTCCATTCCTTAGGACATTAAGTCTAGCATTCACCATTATTATAGTTATCACTTCTCTATCATGTTCATCCTTGGTTAGTTAACTTGCACCATTTTCTAAACACATTGTTCAAATTAGAGTTTTATTAAAGAAATTCCCTGTATAGCCACATTGGTTTCTTTAGATGGCTGTCCTACTTCTTCTTCTTGAGGATCATCTGTGATTATATTATTAGAATTTCATTTTTAGAGCTTTCCTTTACTGAGTCATGTTTTTTGGTCATGAGATGATACACATTATTCCTTTGGACTTTTGAAAATATGTTTCCTCAGAATCCTAGGTACAACTACTTCTTTCCAAGGATCCAGCTCCTATTACATCACTGACTAGTTCTTTCTCCTTTCTGATTAAAATTAAGTCTGACTTAGCAGTGCCCCTTCTTGTTTCTCCTAACTTCTGAGAAGTGAGATAGTCCATGAGATTAAGCAAACAATTTATTAGAAAGCCTGACTTAGCAGGAGATTTCCAACAGATGTTTTTTGTGGCTAATCAGATATTCTTCTATTATCTTTACCCTAAAAGTTTACTACCCCTTTGAACTTCGCACACTTGAAGTGTACTCTGTCCCTGTGTTCCCTTCTACTAATTGGGTAGTTCCAACTTCCACAATTTCCATTAAAATTTTTTAAATTCAATTTTTTTATTTTGAGATTTCACTTTCCTCCCTTCCCCTATGTAGATAAAGCAAGAAAAACAAAACACATTACAGATATGTATAATCAAGTAAAACAAATTCCCACATTGAACATGTCCAAAAAAAGCCTCAATTTGTATTCTCTACATCACCTCTCTGTGAAGGTGGGTAGCATATTTCCTCAAGAGCCTTCTGCACTCCTGTTCTTTGTTGATCAAAGTTCTAAAATCTTTCAAAGTTATTTGTCTTTACAATGTCAAATTTATTATTGCATAAATTACAGAACTGTCATTTTAAGGAAAATATCCAAGTCAGCCACGTCTTTATTCTTTATGTTTCACTCCAGAGAACAGGTATTTCCCTTCTTGCCTCCTGCTTCTACTCCCTCCCTTTCTATCATCCCCTTTCAGCTTCTTTTTATGTGCTGTCTTCATTAGAAGAATGTAAGATTGTCCTTTCTGCTTGTATTTGTAGTCCAAGCACTTAGCACAGAGTTTGGAATATATTATTTGCTTAACAAATGCTAATTGATTTGGCCATAATCTCTATCTGTTCCTTTATCCAATTAAAGACTATGATGTTATTCTGAACATACATGTAATCACTGAATCTCAGTTCACTTCACACCTGGATATTTTAATATGAAGACCAGAGAATATATTAATCCTAAAGCAAGGATTCTTAACCTTTTTTTTCTGTTATGTAATCTTTTCTGGTAAAGCTTTTGGATACTTTCTTAGGATTACTGTGTGTAAATGCATTAAAAAACAATTTATTGGATTGCAAAAGAAAACCAACTATATATGAAATACAGTTGTCAAAATGTTAAAAAAAAAAAAAAATTCATGGACCCCCGGTTGAAAACTCCTAGTCTAGAGTATTATTTTTCAAAATGAAGTCTTGGTTCTATTATAGTTAAGGTAGGGCTCATAAAGGAAAAAAACAAAAAAAGAAAAAACAAAACAAAACAAACAACCCCCCCAAAACAAAAAACAAAAAACAAGTACTTAGAAGGATTAAGAACTTAAAAGAATAAAATAATTAAGTAGAAAATACTAAGGAAAAAGAGGGGGAAATATGAAATTTACTTACATTCTAGATATCTATATAGAAAAGTTTGGGAATGAATAGTCTTCAAAGACATTTCCAAATTTTCCAAAGATATTTAATGGTTAAAAAAAAAGAACAAATAATGATTGCTTAAATTGTACCTTTGAAGATTATTCAGATTGCTAATTAGGAATTTGGCTCAGGTATAAATTTTACAGAAACAAAATATGAAGGGACAATGGATGATTTATAGACAACAGACATTGTATTTTACAGATTTAATGCACTTAATAAATTATTATAATATTAAATATAAAGAAATCAAAGTAGGTAATAAAAAACCTCCCTTTTTGCCACACCCCAGCATAACATAATCCTTTCACACCCCAAATTCCTTGTCCCTTTGTCAATGTCAGGAGGCAATGAGTGACAAGGAGAAAGTACTTCTTATAATGTTTAACAGGGAAGGGTGAAAAATAAGATATACTTTTTTTTTTCTGAACTCAAAACTATCTTAATTATCCAAGAAATATTACTCTCTCAGCTACTTTTGTTTAGTGGCCTAGAATTTTTCTCATTCTCAATTGATCCTTCTGGAAGTATTCAACTTCATCATCATCATCATCAGCAGCAGCATAAGTATTTTTATAGTGTTTTAAAGTATGCATAGCAATATACGTAAGTTATCTCATTTGATTCTGGGAGATGAGTGCTATTATTATACCCATTTTATAGCCGAGGAAATAAGAGAGCTTAAATGACTTGTCCAGAGTCATCCAGCTAATAAACATGTGAGGTAACATTTGAATGTAGTTCTTCCAGATTGTTGCACCAGACAGCAGGCAAAAGATATATTGTAATTTAATGCTATTAACTCATAGTCAAGAAGAAAACTATTTCAAGGATTAGGTTTTATGTTATTTAAAAATAAAACAAAACATAGGCTATAGATAAATTCTAAGCCAACTTAAAAGATGTCTGTACAAAGAAAGAGTGAATAATGGTCTAGAAAGGCCTTAGAATAGGGCTCTTATATCTGGATGAGGAGGTCTTACATATAAACAGATAATCTGGATTCTAAAAATCTCCAGATAGAGAAAGTCCTCTGGGGAAATGTTTTCTTTCCAAGGCTTAACTATTATCAGCAAGTTCCCCTTAGACAATATCTAATTTAAATTCTCCTTTGTAACTTAAATTCACTTCTTCTTATTCACTTTTGAGTAAAAAAAAGAGATAAGACCTTCCAGTAAATAACTTCATAATGCTAAAGGTTTCTTTTAGCCTTCTGTTCAAGGTACATAATTCCTATTTATTTTATCTCCTTGTAGAACCTATTTTATTACCTGAAATTACCTTATGGGCCACTAGATACCACGTTTTCCATATTTTTCTTAGGTCTACAGAGTTCTAAATAGTAATAAACAAGTCTAGTGTTAAATTTACATCAACTAGTCTCTCCATTCTTTCTACCTCTTCTTCAATATCAGCAGGTAAAATGGCTCTTCTGAGCAATACCAAAGCCTCTACATGTGTCCTTAAACCCAGTTCTTCTCACCTCTAGAATTTTATCTTTTGCCCATCTTCTCCCTCTTAATTTTTAATCTCTCCATATGCATCTTTTGTCCACAAACATACTCAGATTTCTCCAACCTTAAAAAAAATGTCTCAAGCTATCACTTCATATCCCACCCCTTTTCATGGATAAACACCTAGAAAAAAGTCTCTAAACTCATATTTTCATCTTTCACTCTTTACCCTTTGAAATCTGACTTCTCCCTCTTCTTCCACACAACTCATTCCGAAGGTCATCAATGATTTACATTTCACAGGGCTCATCTTTTTATTTCGAATCCTTCTGCAGCATCTGACCAAGCTTTCTTGTTCTGTATTCTCTTCTCCTCTTGTGGTTCTCATCTCATGTTAAAACGAAAACTTTTCTCTTTGATATTGAGAGCTTCATGGTATGGTCCCAGGCTCTTTTCAGCCTGGTTACATAGTACTCCTCCTCACACTTTTCTGCCCTATCTGTTGTTCCCAAGTCCCACACTTGTGCTTTTGTACAATGCTCTCCTATGCCTGCAATCAAAACTCATCTCCATATGTCCTTCAAAGGATCTTTTCTGATTGCCCCAGTTGTCAAAATCACTTTGTGGTAATGTTTTGGGTACCGAAGCCTCACCATGGTGCTCTTCATGCTGAAGGACTGTCTTACAGGAAAGATAGCATGTGATAAGCCCCTTTGGTATTTCAGTAACCAAACCTGCTGAGATATAGTCTATATCTAGCCTGCCTTATATTGAATATGCAAAATAAAAAATATTTTGGGTTCTAATGTGCTTTCTTTTCCTGTCCTAAATGTGGTGGTCTATATTTAACATAGCTTGGCTTCATTTTTGACAACCTGTGGGAGTATCTCTGAATTCTAATTCAGTTGTCCAAGTCACAGGACTGATGGCTCTTAGTCATCCCCAAACTTAATCATTTGATTTAATTCAGTCAACATTTATTTAATTCATAGTATGTGCAAAATGCTGGGCTCTGCTCTGGGGATAAAAAGTTAAAAAAATGAAGTAGGCAGGGTTGCCTCCAAGGGGCTTAGAGAATTTCTTATCAATTCTGAAGGGTTCTAAATTTACTGTTGGAAGGTGAGGCAGAACTTTGTGGTTGGTGATGGACTTGGAGGCAGGAAGACAAATCCTACTTTAGACACTTAATAGTTGCATTAGCCTAGTAAGCCACTTTACCGGAATCTCAGTGTCCTTGGCTGTCAAAATGATGATAATGAGGATACCTATTTTCCCCTCTGTGAGGACCAAATGATAGTAATGTATGTAAAGTAACTTGCAAAAGTTACTACTTAAATGTCGACTATAATTAAATCTACTCCTAAATAAATTAAAAATATGAAATTTAAAAATTTTCCTGTCACCATTTCAAAACACATCATAGATCTTTATTATCTGTAGTTTAATACAGAAATCTCACCTTAAAATCATCCGGAATGAGTAGTTTTGATGTTCGTAGAAAATTTAGTATATATCTGAACATCTGTCCATCTCTGTCAATGAAATAATGTTGTTTCAGACTGTCCAAAACAATTGGCTCCGTGCCATCAAAAAGTCTTCCAATTCTGTGGTGGAAAAGAGTGAATGAACAAAGAGGTTAGAATTACAATCAATATTCCATTCAGCCAATGAGCCTGAAAGCCACAGATTTCTAAAAAAGGGAGGAAAGGTCAGATGGGGGAACAGCCTTAGTTGCCTTGCCTCTGAAATACATAGTGCCTGCATGTCCCTCAACAAAGCAGTTACATCTCTAGCTACCCTCAAGCAAATGTCAGTACCCAGGTTGTAGAGGAGGGGCTGATATGGAGAAAGCTGATTGGTAGAAGGAGTTTTCTTATTAGGGAGGAATGAAATCTGTGTGGGTAAAATCAGGAATCCAGACCTCTCCCCTCCTTCCCCTCAAAAAAAAAAAAAAAAAAAGTTCAGGTGATCACAGAGCTCGGCTTGACATATAAGCAGTTACAGTAAGAGAGTCATGAAGGTCTGTATTAAGGAGACAACTTTATAACACTCAGAAGCAAGAACCCTGGCTGCAAGCTTCCACTTTTAAAGAGAACATTCAGATGGCTTTTGTGACAAGGTGCTGCTTCAGCACTGGAGAAAATACGACTTCAAAAAGCCTGCTGAAGAATTGTTTGAATTATTTTTTTATTGCTATATGAACAATTTATTTTCATCCAACATTTAAATGCCTGTTATATTTGTTAGATACTAGAGAACACAAAGATGAAAAATGACAAAGTTCTTATTCTTAAGAAGATATATCCAAAGAACTACAATGCAAAGCAAAGCAGAATGTGAAAGGGGGCACTGAGATCCAGAAAAGGGGTTGTAGGAAATCATAAGGAAGATTAGTCATAAGAGGTAAGAGTGAATACTTTTAGTATAGGGGGATCAGAAAAGGCTTCAAAAGAATTAAATTGGACCTTAAAGAAAGAAAAGGATTTTGATAGATGGATAGGTAAGAGTATATTCCTAACAAAATGAGCAAGAAAGGCAGGCAAGATTAGTGAACCTCAATTAACCCAGACTAGTTAAAACGTTAATGCAGGAAGAAGAATTTCTTGTCTTTAGGAAATTTGCTTCCAGTGTAAGGACAAAGGACAAAGTAATGTCTGATGGCTATCCTCTACATTCAACATTTTTTTTTTTTAAAGGAAGAAAAATAAAAATTTCTGGCATAAAGGAATCTTGTCCAGGTTTGAAACACTAACTTGAATTAGAGGTGATGGCAGGAAAACATTTAATGAGTCATTAAAAAATTCTCCAGGAGATGCCAAGTACTAAAGGCATGATTATTTTAATGGAATTCAAGGAACCTGATCCATACCAAGATGGGAACTGCTGCAGGTCATTTTGCTTTTCTTTTCTTTCTCCTCCCCTCCCTCCCCTCCTCCCCCCAATTTATTGGGACAGGGAAGGGAATAAGCATTTACATAGTGCTTACTATATGCAAGGCACTGTGCTAAGATAAGCACTTTACAAATATTATCTCATTTCATCTAAATAAAGAAGAATTTTAGTGATAAGGTTAACTTGTCTGTCTTGAACTTTTTATACATTGTGACTACATTACTTTACAGAACAATATCATTCGAACTTCATTTAAGAAATCAAGGGAAAAATACCCCTCTTCTAGCAAACTGGACATAGATGAAATTTGACATCAGAATTGAAGTGAGAGAAAAAAAGCAAAGAAAAAGTAGGAGGTAAATATAGATGGATGCCACATGTCATGAAAAGGTTGGTTGAGATTATAAATTATAGAACAATTGTTTTTGCTGAAAAAAGATCTAGAAGTAGCAGATGGAGATAACAGAAATTGCAAGTGAAAAGCAAAATCAGTAAGTATAATAAAAGATAACAAGCTGATTACAGGGATTTGCTATTACCTGTCTGATCAGAAACCACAACAAGAAAAGTTTTATTATTTATTTCATGCCAGCAAAGTACTCTGTGCTATTAAAGGCGGAGAAGATGACATGGGTCTTACCCTAGGGCTTTATTTGATCAATTAAACAGATAAAAGGTCCCCAGCTGACAGATTTACTTGGTAAAGGTAAATCAGTGGCAATTTTGGCAGGGGGAAAGCGGAAAAAAACTTTTGTTAGGGGAACATAACTGAACAGTTCTAGAAAGGAAGGGCATGAATAGAAAGTATGATGGCCAGAAGATGAAAGTCTCCAGGCACCCTGGCAGGACAGAAGAAGGGGCATCCTGTAACAGCCAACTGGGCTATGTAAAGAACACCGAGTCAAAGAACATTTAGGAGAAAAATAACAATGTGAAAGGAAGATGGTGCTAGCAATGGCAGTACTAGATCAAAAAAGAGAGATCATAAAAACAAAGATTATAGTACCTGGTATTCTCAAACAATGCTCACTCACTTATTCAACAAATCTTTATAAAATAAAGATACTGCTACCTGCCAGATACTGTGGTAGGAAAGCAGGGGTGGGATGCCGTGGTGGTGGGAGGGGGCAGGAGAAAAAAAAATTATTAATAGTAAGGAAGGTCTGGGAAGCACTTTACAAATATCATCTCATTTGTTCTTCACAATAACCCTGTGATATAGGTGCTGGTATTATCCCCATTTTCCAGATGAGGAGACTGAGGTTCTGAGAAATGACTGACACAGGGATGCCCATCTTAAGCTAGATTTGGAACCACGTCTTTGGGCTACATATACCAAGCTTAATCCATTTTCCTGGTTATGCTACTTGTCAAGCAGGAAGGCTCTGAACTGAGGAAATGAATAGCTTAAATTGCCAAAAATTACACAAGTGAAACTATGGTAATATTTCAGTCTTTTGGATGGGTAGTACAATTTGAGTAAATGATAGACTGGAGAATTTCAAGTCAATTAAATGGATAAAATTACAAAGTTGAGGTGGCTCTAATTATTGAAACATGTGAGAAGTATAAGAAATCAAATGGCAGAAACTTTTTAGCTCTTGCTCTTGAAGGGCACCTCAAGTTGAACAGATTTTAGGGACCTTAGGATATCTTTACTGTTCACTAAATGACTATGATTAAGGACCATTCAAAGATAAAATGAGTACAATGCAGTCGATATTTTTGTACTTGTTGAACCCAGGGATTATGTTGAGAGCCTTCTTAGTTAAATATCTTTAAGGTTGCAGAAGTAGTTTATCTTTCTAATTTCTGATAATATGTGTGAATGTGTGTGTGTGTGTGTGTGTATTCATCTGTATTCTTCCCTGTTCTTTTGCAGAGAGTTGGCTCATGTTTCTGGAATAGCAGAAAGATACTTAAAATACGTTAAGTATAGATAGACATACTATATCTATATACCATATAGATATAGATATATAAGATACTAGTATATATAAGATACTCGACTTAAGAGTGTGGACTCATGCAATGGAAAGAACCTTATTTGGCCAGTTTGCTGGGATTCCTTTTCCCAAGAAATTCTCTTTTGGGTAGAAAGAGAAGGGCAGGATAAAAGAGTAGAATAGGGATTTATACAGTGCCTACTATGTGTAAAAAGAAAAAAAAAGGAAACAGTCCCTGCCTTCATAAAGCTTACATTATATGTGCCAGGAAACATACTAAGTGGTTTTGATTCTTACAACTCTGTGAAGTAGGTGCTTTTATTAATCTCTATTTGACAGCTGAGGAAATTGAGGCAGATGAAAGTTAAGTGATTATAAGTATCTCAGGTTAGATGTGAACTTCCTAACTCCAGGTCCAGATACCACAATGCCTGTAGACTCAGGATGCTTTTCCCAGGCCTAAAAACAAATTCCACTGTACAAATATGTATTTCTGACAAAATACTGTCACACTGTCTTACCTAGAAATAAAACTATAAATCTGTATCATCCTATTTGCTTGTCTTTCATTGCTTTTCTTCTTTTTTGCTTTAAAATAGAGGAAATGTGCTTTATTACACTGGACTTGGAGTTGGAGGAGCTGGGCTCTGGTTCCATCTCTGCTGATTACTACTTGTATGACTTTAGGCAAATAATTTGTCTTTGTGATCCGCTGTTTTCTCATTTGTAAAATTCTGTTGTAAAATGGGACTTTACAGTTTGAGGTTCAGGTGAAATGAAGAATGTGAAGTCATTTGTGACTATAAATTATAACCCAGAATAGTGATTAATATTCTTATTGTCTTATATTAAAGAAGCACTTTTTAAGCTCCTACTATGTACCAGACATTGCAATAGATATTGGAAATTCAGAGACCAAAAATGAAATAGTCCCTGCCTTCATGAAACTTACATTCTATTTCTCATTCTTGTTACCTCTTCACTTTTTATCAGAGAGCAGGTAGGGAAACCCAAAAGAGCTATTTGCTCTACATGTTGCTTCTCTGGACACTGACCTACGGTACCAAGACAAGAGACTTTTGATTGGATTTATAGATATTACAACTGAATTCTAGCTACAGTAACTTTTTTTTTTTAAATAAGTTCCTTAATTTTTGAATCTAGTTACATACAGATTTGATGTAATTTATCATTTAACAGGACATACATAAACATATTGAATAGAATTTATTTATTACACAAACTCTGGCTTTTCCTTATCACTGTTTTCCTTGTTACCCTATATTATTAAGCAACCAGAGATGAAGTGATGGAGTTACTGTTACTGTAATTGTAATTCATGTTACTAGTTACTCATGATCCATGTTATTGGTCTGAAAAAAGGCTGCATCTTTGAAATGAGCTCTCTGGGGAAAAAAAAATGAAATATGCGAGTCTAGAATGGGGCAGGCTAGGTGACACAATGGATAGAGTGCAGGGCCCAGATTCAGGAAGACATCTTTCTGAGTTCAAATCTGACTTCAGACACACTAGCTGTGTGATCCTGGGCAAGTCACTTAACTGTCAGCTTCAGTTCCTCATGTATAAAATGAACTGGAAAAGGAAATGTCAAAAAAATTCCAAATGGGGTCATAAAGACTTGGACACCATTGAAACAACTAAACAACAACATCATACACTGAAAAACAATTATACAAAACTATTATAGCTGAAAAAAAATGGGAATATTAGTCATTTTGTTTTTCTAATTTTTTATTAAAAAAAAAAACAAACTTCTGGCACCTCCAAATATAAGATATCAAACTAAAGTAAAGGAAAATCTAGACAGCTTTGAGTTTTTTTTTTTTTTTTTTTATCTTTTGAACAAGGTATCTTGGTCTTATTTATGTAAATTTTCTATATATCTTGGTTATGGTGGCTTTTATCTAGTAATTGATGCAAAGATTCTTTTCCCTTTAGCAGCTCCTCTTTTTTTTTCACTTATGCAAAAGAATTTCACTTTTATGTAACTGAAATGTGCTACTCTGCCATGATCATCTCCATCTCTTGTTTGGTCAAGAATTGTGATCCTTAAGGAAGGTAGATGGTGCAGTAGATAGAGCACTGTCTTGGAGCCAGGAGGACCTGAGTCCAAATTCAGCCTCAGACACTTAACACGTACTAGCTGTGTGACCCTGGGCAAGTCACTTAACCCCAATTGTCTTAATCCCTCTCCCCTCAAAAAAAAAATTGTGATCCTTACCTACTCTGATCTAGTTTTCTTCTTTTTTTTTTTTTGGTAGTCATGTGATCTTTTCTAATGACTATGTATCCATTTTGAGCTTCTTTGGTATGTGACATGACATATTGAACTTAATTTCTGTCAAAGAGCTTTTTGAGTAGTTCTTATAAAAGAAGGAATCTTTTCTTAAGTAATTTATATATTTGGATTTATACAATATCATGTTAGTACTTTTTATTCTTCTGATTCTTATTTACATACTGTTTTGTTTTGTTTTTTTGAAATGTCTTCCTTTTTGGATGGGTAGGAGTGGCTTTTAGGTTTTTTCCTACATGTGAATTACATTCTTTTTTTTTTTATATATATATTTTATTTTATAATAACTTCATATTGACAGAATCCATGCTAGGGTAATTTTATGAATTACATTCTTAAAAATTTTTGTTCTACATCTTATTTTCATCTTATTTTACTTGTATAACAAACACTTCTAATTTAATATTTTGGAGGGATTGCTGCATGGAATGCTCTAGAATCCTGAACCTAAAATCAAAAGAACTAAATTTAATTCAATTCCAACATATTTATGAGCCGGTTAACCATAAGTAAGTCATTCAAATTCTTCTAAATCACTCCACTTATCTAAAAAATGAGCATAATAATATTTGTACTGTTTATTTTATGTATTATGGTAAGAAAAATTCTTTTTAAACCTGAAAGCACTATAAGAGGCATTACTAAGGAATCCTATGGAAAATACCTTTAAAAATGAGCAGCCATGCCCTGACTGACTTGTTTTAAATTCAGATTTTCATAAACAGAACAGGATTTGTTTAAAGTAGTTATGTGATTATGCAAATGCTGGTAATATTTT
This sequence comes from Antechinus flavipes, assembly GCF_016432865.1. NCBI lineage: Eukaryota > Metazoa > Chordata > Mammalia > Dasyuromorphia > Dasyuridae > Antechinus > Antechinus flavipes. Next base: position 491,455,160 of record NC_067398.1, on the reverse strand, counting down.
TTTAAAATTCCAAATTTGAAATTGTTCATCTATTTTATTTGCATAAATTAATGATACATATACACCAATAATGATATAAATCTGTACAGAGCTTGTTGTAAAAGCTGATGGAAGCAATTAAAAGCTCTAGAGGAAATATTTTCTAAGTAGAAATAGATCAAAATTTTACATACAATAGGCATTTGGAAAGCTCTATGCAATATTGGGAATATTTTTCTTGATTAAACACAGAAAAGGAGAAAGAAAAAATCATTCAGAAATGAATGAAAAAGAAAAATGATAATAGCAATAAATTAAGGAATTAGAAATTTCCTGGAAAATTAATGGCTGAAATATGTAGAGCTGATAGTTTAAGGTTGAGGTTTGGGGCATTAAACTGCTCAGCTACACAGATCCTTCATTAATATTTGAAGTCTTTATTCCAGAACAATTTCAAAACACAAGAAGTTTATACAGATAACATATTGATTGTAATAATAATAATAACTAGCATCTATATAGTACTGTTAAGATTTGCAAAGCTCTTTACAAGTTTGATCTTCACAATAATGAAAGGCAGGTGCTATTATTATCATCATATTACAGATAGTTAATTGAGGCATTCAACCCAGGGTCTGCCATCTAAGACTTGAGGCAAGATCCAAACATTCTCAGGTCTTCCTGATACCAAGTCTTGCTGCCTCCAAATATGCAAATAAACAAACAAAGTAAAATGAACTGACTCCAAGGGAGGAAAGTTAAAGAAGCAACACCCTTTTAATCTTTGGAGTTGCTGGATTCCTAATGAGCTGCTGCTTTGATGTAGTTTCATCTAGGAGGATAAGTGAGTGAGTACTTATGGTGGGAATGGATGGAATGTTTGACATAATGCAAATGAAGGATAATTTCTAATACAGAGCTGGGAAAAAAAAAAACACTAAAAATGTTCGGGTACAGTTCAGGTGCCCTCTCCCTTTCTGATGTAGAGAGAATAGAATTTTTCTTACTCAGAATCATTGGTTTATGTCTGTTAGGCACCAGAGAGAATATTTATTGCAATGAGTTATTTTTTATAAAGAATTTATAAATGGATCAATCAAACACTGCTGCTACAGGCTATCTGAACAGCATGTGGAAATAGCTTCTTTCTAATCATCTTCATTATAAGAATATTTTTTACCTGTAGTAATATTAGAATGTAAGAATAGCAAATAAAACTTCTGAAAAGGAAATAATACTTTATTTTGCTTATAGCTTTTATTTATATACCTAAAACATCTGTCACAGAATACTGAAGTTAGAAGAAACCTTGAGAGCACATGAAAACATCTGGTATTGCCCCTTAGCTTTAGGCAGATGAATGTCTAAAATAAAACTTTCAGAGCAAGTGGCTATTTAGTCTTTTAATGCTTTCTATAGACAAAGACTGGAAAGCCACTATTGTCAGCCAATTTCACTGTTTCCAAGTGAAATCTTTTTGCTGAAACATAATCTACGTTTTCTTGTTTGGTCCCATGGAGACATGGAAAAATCCACCCAGTAGCATCCTTTTTATAAAGACCTTTCATATGCTTAAACACTGTCAACCTTTAGTTGTCTCTTTTACCAGCTTTCAGAAGTAACTTTTCATTTTTTTGTTTCTGGGCTATGTATTTCCCTGATCCTCTTTCTGTTTTTCCTTTCCTTTTAAAAATGTGTTGACCAGATAAAGTACTCAAGCCACCAAAAAACCACATAGAGATCTTAAATAAGCTAATCCTAGAAAAAGAAGTAGAACAAGTTCTGAAGGGATTATCAAAGGGGGTAGAGAGGGAACTCCCTCGTTCTAATAGATCTACAGGAGAATTCTGTCAAACTTTGAAAGAAAAAAATAGCAACCATAGTACACAAATTATTCTCAAATACTGAGAAAGAAAGACCCCTACTAGATTCTTTTTATGAGATTAATATAGTTCTAGTACCTAAATCAGGAAGGATAAAATACAAGAGAACTACAGATTAATATTAATATCAATTCAATTTTTTCTTTTTGATAAGCCCTTTTTATTAAAGCTTTTTATTTTCATGCACAGATAATTTTCAACATTCATTCTTGCAAAACCTTGTGTTCCAAATTTTCTCTCTCACTTCCCCCTGACTCCCTCCCCTAGATGGCAAGTAATCTAATATATGTTAAACATGTATAATTCTTCTATACATATTTCTACAATTATCATGCTGCACAAGAAAAATCAGATCAAAAAGGGAAAAAATGAGAAAGAAAACAAAATGCAAGCAAACAACAATAAGAACAAAAAGTGAAAATACTGTTGTGATTCACATTTAGTCTCCACAGTCCTCTCTCTCTTGGTGCAGATGATTCTCTCCATCACAAGATGATTGGGACTGGCCTGAATGTTTTCATTGTTGGAAAGAGTCATGTTCATTAGAATTGATCATCATATGATCTTGCTGTTGCTGTGTATGATAATCTCCTGGTTCTGCTCGTTTCACTTAGCATCAGTTCATGTAAGTCTCTCCAGGCCTCTCTGAAATCATCCTGTTGGTCGTTTCTTACAGAACAATAATATTCCATAACATTCATATACTACAATTTATTCAGCCATTCTCCAATTGATGGGCATCCATTCAATTTCCAGTTTCTGGCCACTACAAACAGGGCTGCTACAAACATTTTTGCACATGTGGGTCCCTTTCCTACTTTTAAGATCTCTTTGGGATATAAGCCCAGTAGCAATACTGCTGGATCAAAGGGGATGGACAGTTTGATACCCCTTTGGGCATAGTAACAAATTGTTCTCCAGAATGGGTTAATTAGTTCACAACTCCAAACATCAATATCTTTTCTTGTCATCATAGTCAATCTGAGAGTGTATAGTAGTAGTACCTCAGATTTATCTTAATTTTCATTTTTTTGAACAATAGTGATTTAGAGCACCTTTTCATATGACTAGAAATGATTTCAATTTCTTCATTTGAAAATTCTGTTCCTAATGAAAGGATGCCCATCAACTGGAGAATGGTTGAGTAAATTGTGGTATATGAATGTTATGGAATATTATTGTTCTGTAAGGAATGACCAGCAGGATGAATACAGAGAGGACTGGCGAGACTTACATGAACTGATGCTGAGTGAAACAAGCAGAACCAGGAGATCATTATATACCTCAGCAACGATACTGTTTGAGGATGTATTCTGATGGAAGTGGATCTCTTCGATAAAGAGAGCTTTAATTGATCAAAGATGGACAGAAGCAACTACACCCAAAGAAAGAACACTGGGAAAAAATGCTTGCATTTTTGTTTTTCTTCCCGGGTTATTTATACCTTCTGAATTCAATTCTCCCTGTGCAACAAGAAAACGGCTCAGTTCTGCACACATATATTTTTATCTAGGATATACTGTAACCTATTCAACATGTAAAGGACTGCTTGCCATCTAGGGAAGGGGGTGGAGGGAAAGAGGGGAAAAATCGTGAATGCAAGGGATAATGCTGTAAAAAATTACCCTGGCATGGATTCTATCAATAAAAAGTTATTAAAAAAAAAAAAAAGAAAGAAAATTCTGTTCCTATCCTTTGACCATTTATCAATTGGAGAATGGCTTGAATTCTTATAAATTTGAGTCAATTCTCTACATATTTTAGAAATTTGGCCTTTATGAGAACCCTTGGATGCAATTTTTTTTTCCCCAGTTCATTGCTTTCTTTCGAATCTTGTCTGCATTGGTTTTGTTTCTAAAAACCTTTTTAACTTAATATAATCAAAACTATCCATTTTGCATTCCATAATATAATCCAATTCTTCTTTGGCTACAAATTATAGATCTGAGAGGTAGATTATCCTTTATTCTTCTAATTTGATCATTCTTTACGTCTAAATCATTAACTCATTTCGACCTTATCTTGGTATAGGGTGTTAAGTATGAGTCAAGGCCTAGTTTCTGCCATGCTAATTTCCAAGTTTCCCAGCAATTTTTGTCAAATAGTGAATTTTTATCCCAGAAACTGGGGTTTTTGGGCTTATCAAACACTAGATTACAATAGTCATTGACTATTGTGTCTAATGAATCTAACTTATCCCACTGATCAACAACTGTATTTCTTAGTCAATATCAAATGATTTTGATGACTGCTCCTCTCCTGCTTTCGTATATTAAAAATAAAAATATTAGGGGCAGCCAGGTGTCAAGTGAATAGAGCACCAGCCCTGAAATCAGGAGGATCTCAGTTAAAATCTGATCTCAGACACTTAACACTTACTAGCTGTGTGACCCTGGGCAAGTCACTTAACCTCAATTGCCTCCGCAATAAATAAATAAATAAAAACATTTAAAACCACTCGATTATCTCAGTAGATTCAGGAAAAGTCTTTGACAATACACAAAACTCACTTATGCTAAAAGCCCCTACACAGAGAGACTTTTTTATTATCATAAAAATTGTCCATCTAAAATCAAAAGCAAACATTTTATGGCAAATAAGCATACTGGAAGCTTTCTCAATAAATTAAGAAGTAAAGCAAGATTGCTTACTCTCACCTGTATCATTTGACATGATTCTGGAAATGCTCACACAGCAATAATACAAGAAAAAGAAATTAAAGGCATAAAGATATGTAAAGAGGAGATAAAACTTTTACTATTTCTGAGGATATGATAGTTTATTTAGAAAATCTTAGGAATCAGCAAAGACACCAACTGAGACAATAGCTTCAGCAAATTCACAGGTTACTAAATAAATTTCCCCAAATTAATATAACAAAATCCACGAGGCATTAATAGAAAAAAACTTTCATTCCAACTTAACTACAAAATGCATAAAATATCTGGACATCAATAATGGCCTTTAAGATTTGTAAAATGATTTAAAAATATCTTATTTTTATTAACACAACAACCCTGAAATGTTTGGTGCTAGGATTATCTCTGTTTTAAAGCTGAGGAGACTGAATAAAGAGAAGAGATTAAGCGACTTGCCTGGAGTCACACAGTTAGTAATTAGTAAGTAAAGTTAGTAAGTAAAACACTAGTACATTGTTGGTAAAGCTGTGAATCAGCATAATGATTTTTGGAAAACAGTTTGGAATTATGCAAATGAGACTAAAATATTCATATCCTTGACCCAAGGATTATAGCACTAGTTTTATACTCCAAGGAGACCATTGCTAAGGAAAATGTCCCTATGTACACACCAAAATATTTATAGCAATTTTTTTTTTGGAAAAAAAATATATATCAACTAGGGAATGGCCAAACTATCAATAATATATAGAATATTACTGTTCGATAAGAAAAGAAAAATATGATTCATAAGGAAAAGAAGTATGGAAATAATAGAATAAATAGAAACATGGAAAAATAAATGGATGTAGAATGAGATAAGCAGAGCCAAGAAAACAATATACATAATGACAACAAATATAAATCATTAAAAAATCCAAAATTTACAAAATTGCAAAGAACCAAAATGTTTCCAAAGCACAGATATGCGATGTCCTTACCTTACCCCTCTTAAAAAATGGTTGGTCCTACAAGTGTGCTATATTGCCCATATTTTCAAACTTTAAAAAATGTACTGATCAAGACCTGAGTTCAAATCTGACCTCAGACACTTAACACTTCTTCTGTGTGACTCTGAGCAAGTCACTTAACCCCAACTGCCTCAACAAACAAAAATATGGATTGATCAGTTATACTGATTTTCCCCCTCATTTTCTTTTATTTGGTGGCTTTCATTATTATATTATATTATTATTAGATGGCTTTCAGGGATGGGGAGTGATAGGAAATTATGGGAAAAAAAAGATAAGTAAAATGTGTATAAAAAAGAAAAAATGTTTTTTGTTTAAAAAAACAGCATTTATTATGTGAGGTGGCTGGGGGAAGGGGAAAGGATACTGGGAACAATTTTTTATGATATAAAAAAATCAAGAAATAGCAATAAAAAATTTTAAAAATATATTGGCCTAACTGGATACAATTTGACTCATGTGGTATAGAAGAGAAAGATTATCTCCTTGTTCTTATGTGTCATATTTTTTCTATTTTGCTTTCATAAAATTAAAAAAAAAAAAACCAAATAGCTTGCAATAGTATGTAATCCTGAGTTTTTTAATGTTATATGTGTCTCTAGTTAGTGTTTCTCTCCTAGATTTGTTAGAAAGTTTTTTTTTTCTCTCTAGTATGTAATCTTTCTCTATTGTCCACAGTGAGTTACACTCTACTTCTGAAATACATTTTGAATTTTATTCTTGGATTTCTGAATAGGAAACTAATATGATCTCCCTGTTTGGTCTCAATTCTTGATCTCCTCAGCCAGATCATCAACATTGGGCCTTAGGACTGGTTCCTGTGAGATACCTTTTTATGCCATCTCAAAATGACATCAAACTATTTACAACTACCTTGGAGTCTGTTGTTCATCCTATCAACATCTTATTAATCGTGAATTTTCATACTTTTCTTGTTTATGAATAAGAATACTATGTAGAGTAAAAGCAAAAGTCTCACTGAAATCAAAATCAGTGCATCTATTACTTCCTTCTTTGATTCTATGGCCAACATTTCTGTTACAGAAAAAAAAAAAAAATTGGTCTAGCATGTTTGCCAGGCAATGTTAGATACTCATTAGCATTTTATATACTTGTAAACTTGTTACTTATTTTTCTCAAATGTCAATTTATAATGGAATTATACTATTTTTAAAAGTGGAGATAAAATTTCCCTTTTTCTTAATTCTCAAGAAGTTTCATTGATTTCTCAAAAATACAGACTAGTGCTCTCATTATGGTGCTTTCCCAAGTCCTGACCTACCCTCGGGGTGCAGGTCATTGGACTCTGCTGAATGGTACATTCCAGTTTTAGATTCACTCTATTATTTCTTTGCCATGGAATGTCCGGCTTTTCATCTCGACTGGTAGCAGCCTCTTCTAGAGGCTTTCAGGAAAGCTCCCACTGAGATGCTTTGTTTCATTCCTTCTTGGGTCAACTCTTCCAAAGCCTTGGCAACTAACTGCCTTTGCTGCTGCTCCTGTATTCTTCCCCTCCCCCTCCAGTTTCGGAACCATGAACTGTGACCAAATAAACTCTGCCTGTGTTTCTTAATGAGGATTGTCAATCTATTTTTCTATGGTCCCCTCACCATCAGTGTAAACTTTGCAGACCAAAGTGTTCCACCCTAGCCACCACCCCACTCTGTCTATGTTGTCTTCCTATAAGCAACTAAGCTTTTTCAGGAGAGGGATTGCCCTCCTTTTTTTTTTTTTTTTTTTTTTTTTTTTTTTTTTAAATTTCTTTCCTTTCTTCTTTTCCTTTCTTTCCTTCCTTTCCTTCCTTCCTTTCCTCCCTCCCTTCCTTTCTTCTCCTCCTTCTCCTCTTCCTCTTTTTAAAATACAAAGTGTGCTTGGCACATAGCAAGTGTTTTTACAATCACGGATTTATTTGTTGATTCATTTATGCTTCCATTACCACCTGGATAAAGAGTTCAAAAGAAAAAGTCTTGTACAAGAGTTCAGCTTTAAAAAAAATTATAGATCTCTATGATCTTTTGTTTTTGTTACTTACATTTCCTCCTGTATTTTCTCCCCCCTCTATTCCCAGACATCCATAACTATAACAAAGAAAATTTTTAAAAGAAAAAAGAATAAGGTGATGTTCTATTAACTCACTTCTACACACACACACACACACACACACACACACACACACACACACACAGAGAGAGAGAAAGAGTCTTAAAAAGAGTTTAGAGAGTTTATTTCAACAAACAAATCTGAATATTTAAAAAATGCAGACAATGTTACTATGATTAAAGTCCTAGACTAATACACAAAAATCTCCATGCACACAAAAGTTGCTTGGCTAATAAAAGCTTGCAGAAAATGTTGAAGTGATTCTATTCTTTAGATCTTAAATTTGAATGAACAGTCTTTTTCAATCAACACCTCTATTTTTAAAAACTCCAACATCTCTATAATATGATTTCTTTTCACACATCTGTATACTAGAACATGGGAAAAATAAAAATGAGCATTCTGGATTAGTTTGTGACCTAAAAAGGTAGCATCATACAAGATCACATCTTGATAGTAGCACTATCTTATTTTCCATTTAAACTTGAGCATTAAAAACAGTTGAGAAATCATTCCATGCAAATTATAATTATCTATTTCTCTATTTTTAGTGCTTTGTCCCTTGCTTTCTCAATAGGTAGGGGAAAGTGTGAGAGGAAGAGAGAGAATCTGGAACTCAAATTTTAAAAAAAATGAACATTAAAAATGAATAAGCATTTTAAATGCTATGGTGTCCAGTCATGTCGGACTTTTTGTAAGCCCAGTTGGGGTTTTCTTGGCAAAGATAGTAGAGCAGTTTACTCTTTCCTTCATATTACAGATGAAGAAAGTGAGGCAAACAAGGTCAAGTCATTTGCCCAAGCTTACATGGTTAGTGTCTGAGTCTGGATTTAAACTTAGGACTTTCTGACTCCAAGCCTGGGCTCCAGCTACTGGGGGATCTTAAATTGTCAATTAAACTGAAAACCAAAAAGAACAGCTGAACAAATCTGAAATAATTGTTTCCCTTCAGCAATTTTCCATAGTCTATATTGCATGGAAAAGTTTTAGAACAAAATCAGACAATGAAAAGATAGGGATGGCGCTGGAGCTGTGATTTCCAGGTATAGGGAACTCTCAGGGGAGGAAATTCTTTCAACTGTTTGGCACTTCCTCAGCAAATTATAGTCTGAGGAGTTGCCAAGAGTACCAAAAGGTTAATTAAGGCTCTTGCCCAGGACATCATACAGTGTGGTTCAATGGATAGAACACTGGGACTGGAGTCAGGGAGACCCCAGTTTAAATTGGTCTGCAGACACTTACTTACTGTGTGATCCTGGGCAAGTCACCAACTTCCAATAGCCTTAATCTCCTGGGGAAGGAAATGTTGAGCATTCCAGTATCACTGCCAAAAAAACCCTATGGATAGTGTCATGAAGAGAATTACTAAACTTCAAGCCTTGCTCTCTAGCCAAGTTGATATGAATTGTTTTTTTGAAAATCAAATTGTCATTCCTTTTTATATCATCTGAATATTAATGAAAAATATGTGAGGATTACTTATCACTGGTGAAATTAAATATAAAAACAAAACAAAACAAATGAAACAAACAAACAAAAAAAACAAAGCACAAAACTCTGTGAAGCCTTCTAAGGCAAATACTGAACAACTGATGCTTCTGCTAGAACATCAGAGCTGTTCATGAGAAAAATATTAATCAAATTAGTACCTCCTCAGTGTTGGCAGATTTTGGTCTGCCTGTTTCTTAATTGTTCTAATCTAAAACAATGAACATGAATCTATGAAACTAAGTGAAGTAGCATAAATTTTAAGTCTTTATATTAAGAACTTCTACATAAGGTATTAGAGAATCAGATCCAAATATTAAAATTGTTGCTTACAGTAATGTCTTAAGCACAGAAGAGAAACAAACTGAATCCGAGTGTGTATATAAATAGAATGCTATAAAAAAGCAATTAATTATTAAAAGCAACCCAAGTTGCATATTCAAGAAGATGCAGAAATTTAGATCCACAAAACAATTTGGTTGGACAGCCACAAAACAATTTGGTTGGACAGAGGGAACAGCAGAATCAGCTACAGATCCGACTCAAAAATATAAATAGTTTCTGCTTTCTTACCTAGGGAATATGAGGAAAATAAAAACTTTCCAAAATATCACTTAAAAAACTCTTTAAATTATCGTATTGATACCTGGGAAATGAAAAGAGGTGGCATATTTTAACCCTGCAAAATCCTGTTTACAAATTGGTCTCCTTTGTTTCTAAACTGGTCCAGACTATCAGAATTCTTTACAGGAGCTATTCTAATTAGAAACCAATCATATTAAAGCTATGACACTGTGGGAAGTCTCCTGCTTATAATTTTACCTTTTTTTTTTTTTAACAGAAAAATAAAAGATAAAAAGTCCAGTCAGGATAAATTGTTATTGAAAGTTTTAGCCAAGCCAGCTGTTTCTCTTTGCAAAAAACAATTCTTTCTTTTGTAACAATGCCAACAAAGTAGTGACTTTCAATGAGTCTTTTAAAAATTTACTCTCATAAGTTAAACGTCAGATGTAAAAGTATACACAGATGTATATGTATACACCAATTCATATAAACAAAAAATTAAAACATTTTATCTGGAAAAAGGTAAAAGATTGAAATATTTTTTAATGCCTACAGCAGATATGTGTAAATATCTCCAAATAGAAAAGACACCGATTTGACTAATGATTAGCTCCTCCCCTTCACCTCTTAAAGACACATATCCTAGAAACCATTCAAGGATTTAAAAGTTTCAAAAGGCTAGGCAAATAGTAATACTTCTTTTTCATTCTCCCATTGTTAAATGTGAACAAAAGCTCTGGGGGTGAAGGAACCTCCAAGTGATTCATAAACTCCCACAAACATAGATTGAAACAAGACTCTAGGATGACAAAGCAGAAGGGAGGAGTTCTTGCCTCAGGACGACTGAGTTACACACCTCCTTAAAAGAACAGAAGTAAGCTAAAATTGGACAAGAGTTATATTTATAAGTATTTCAAAAGCATATAAATGTAGAGGAAAAAACCTTCTAAAATACATAAAGCCATCCAACTCTTTTACTGCCCCATCTTAATACTTAGTTTGCTAAAACTTGCATCTTTGAAAAAATCTTGCATCATTGAATCAAAATGGCAATATGAGATACTCTCAGAATGCGTGTATTCTGAGCAATTTTAGATTTAGTGTATACGTGGCAAGATCAATTAGATGCTAAGTGAAATGAAAATGATAAATGAAAAATATGAAGTTGAAATCAAGTCTTATGATTCAAGGACAACCCTACAAGGTATGTGTTATTGGGAAATCAAGAAAGAAAAACATTGACAGCATTCTGCCTTTGGCTGCTTTGGATTCAACAATGCAACCACTGTGGAAGTGTCTTAAGCAAGAGAACACACCCCACTATGCCTTATTGCTTTGTGTAGGAAGTTTAAGGATTTATCCAGAAAAATCAAATTGGTCTGTAAGGATGTGGGGGTACTTAATACTTAATAAATAAATTTCCCAAACAACAATGTCCTACCCAAATCTACTTCAACAGTTATACCCTGTCTAACCAAACAATCTACCCTCCTTTTCCCCACTCTAATAAAAAAAAAAGAACCCCTTCCTTTCCTTATCCCTTCAAGAGAACCTTGGAGGCAACATTTATTGCTACTGCTTCAGATTCCCTCATGAAGATAATCATTTAATACATTTTGTATGCAATACTACCACAATCAGAAAATGTTCCTTTCTTCTGGAAACCCAGGAGATAAAAACTGGGTTATAATCAAGAATGTTATGTTTCAAATACAAAGAAATGATCTAGACAAAGAACAGAAAGAGGAAAAGGTGTTGGATGGGGAACATTGGACTCAGATCCTTATCTTGTCACTTCCTATCTGTGGAACTTCAGGGATATCATTTTATGTCTCTGGGTCTTGATTTCCTCTTCTGTGAAATGTGGATATTAACACTTGCACTGTGTGCAATCAGAATTGCTGAGAGGGATGTTTTTTGTCAGCTATTAAGACTGATGATACTGCTGATATGAACTACTACCTATAGTCTCTGAAAGGTAAACAGTTTCTAAACTGTTAGATATATCACCACCATCTCAATGCATGTTTGTTAGGATTTGTGCTAACCTACCAGCAGCTCAGGTGACTAAGTAGATGGTGCTGGGACAGGAGTTGGGAAGATCTGACTTCAAATCTAGTCTCAGACTCCTATGATTTGTGTGATATTGGGCATTTTTTAACCTGTTTGCCTCAATTTTTCCAACTGTAAAATGGAAATAACAATACCTATATCTCCTGCTGTGAGAATCAAATGAGCTATTTGTAAAACCCCTTAGCACAGTACCTGGTACACTGTAGGTATTAATATTAATGCTTATTCCCCCCCCTTCCCCCTTTCCTATTCTACCTTTAATTTGGTAGAATTACCAAAAAAAAAAAAGATTTTGCTCATATGAATGACAATTTTTATTCTCTTCTGTTCTAATGTGTCATAACAGTTTTCACTAAATGCTACCTGCACTACATCATCAAGATGATGTTTTGATGAAGCATCAAACCCAGAGCCCTCAAGATAAAGGATTTAGTGGGACACACTGAAAAGATCATTTTTCTCCTTTGTATTGACTGTTCCCAGCCCTTTTGGCCTAGAAGAGTTTCCATTTTTTATGTAAGCTTGTGCAAGGCTCTCAGGGCTTTATAAACTCTTAAAAAGAAATCAATGTTCAGATGGGTAGAAGAGACCCAGGAAAGCCTAATGAGACTGGGTAGGAGTTCTGGAACTCATTCAGCTTGGATCATGAAGACATGTACGGGCGAGCTCCAATGCACCTTTCAGGGAAGAGGAAGCCCTCCAAGCTCAGAAATATTTGCTACTGTTTAAAGCTGGTTGTTAACAGTTTTGCACAGCTATAATTTATCTTCTGCATGGGGGAAACACAATAAGAAGAGTTACACAAGAGTAAAAATAATCATTACCACAAAAGAAGATAAGTAGCAAGGTCGTTACTAAGCAAACTGACACATGGCCTTTATGTAGTAGCAGGAAACCATGATCCCATGACAAGGGTCTCTGTTCTATGGGCATGTCATCTTGATTAAATTCAGACAACTCAGTTAACAGCCAATGGGATTGGGGGGATAGAAAAATGTAATTTTTCTTCTGCAAAAGAAACTGCTAGATTTTAAAGCCATTTTGTATGGATATCAGAGCTTCTGGGTGAGGTTGGGAATATTTTAAAGTCTAGGTGCATAAAGTCTATTAACAGTGTAATATAATAATTATTCACATTTTCATAGCCACTTAAAGTATGGTAAGTACTTACTATATTCATTTGATCTCTATGTTCCCATTCTACTGAGGCCAGAAGATTAAGTGACTTGCTCTGATTTCCTCTCTTCCTCTAGCCTCCCTACATTTTACCTCTTGATCCTACAAGGGCCATTTAGGGCATATTTGCTAAGAATTGAGCAGGTACTTCAGTATAAGATGCTTGGAGAAGAGATGAGAAATGTTACATTTCTGTGTCTTCAGGCTTAATGATAACAATCTTTTAGAACAACACTGATAATTTATATATTGATACACTGTAAAGTCTGAATTTCTGATGAAAAGTAATGACATTTTAGTGCATTATCTAAATGGTGATAATACATTAAACTGAAAGATAGACATGGCATATTTTAATAGTCTAGAACCAAACCTCAGTTACACTTCAACCAGAACACATTTATACATTAATGGATTAATGGACTGTTCCATCATCATTTCCTGCCATTGCAGTCCTCAGTCTCTTAAAAACAACACTCATTTCAAGCCTCTAGATGTATGTGTATTTTAATTCTATTTGAAAATAATTTTAAAAATCTAAATTGAGGAAAAATATAATTATTTACAAAGGACATCAATATCAAATCAAATTCAATTTTAAAAAAGATTACTACTACAACAGTGGGCTAGATAGTGTGACGGTTCTTAGGTTCAGAGAAGAAGTAGGTCCTGTCTTCATAGAGCTTTTGGCTTAATGGTCTGGGCAGTTGATAGTGATACAAATGCAAGTAACTACAATACAAAATAATACATGATAGCATCCATAAAAGAAGGACAGGTTAGGGGGGGAGGAGGTAACATGGAAATCTTATTGAAGGAGATAGAATGAGTGGGTTTTGGTTAAAAGATGTTATTATAAAACTCATTTGAACCAGAGATGCTAGTGTAGGCAACTGGGCATGTGGATATGGAGCTCAGATGAGAGTTCCAGGGCTAGGTATTTCAATCTGGATGTCATCTGTTGAAAAAGATACATGAAATCATGGGAGTGAAGGAGATTGAGAATGCCAACGGAAAAAGCACAGAGACAAGGAAAAAAAAATGCTGAGGACTTTGGAGAACATCTCCTTCAAGGGATTTTTAAAAGGATAAAGAAACAGCCAAGGAAACCCAGAGAGAAGTAGGAGAATGAAGCAAGTGATATCTCAGAAACCAGAGATGATGTTATCAGAAAGGGGCTCTTCAATGGTATCAACTGCTCCAAGAGATTAAAGAAGATGAGGCCTGAGAAAGGATCTTTGGATTTGAAATTAGAAAGTCAGAAGAAAAGCATTTCCATAGAGAGATGGAAGTTAGGCTATGTGAGGCTGAGGTGAGGGGGGAGTAAGGAAGCAGAGGCAGTATCTGGATAAGTTTCTATGATTTTTTCCATAAAATTGATTATAAAGAGGACAGAGAGAAGTCAAAGAAAATGAAAAAAAAAAAAGGTTAAAAGATAAAGATTTTAAAATCCTCAAAGGAGAAGGTTTTATATGAAAATTAGGGAGACCTAGAATTTATAATTCAATGAAAAGAAACTAAATAAAAAAGTGAAAGTCAAGATACAAGAAGAGGGAATAATTGATAGAACAAATTATTGAGGGAGGAAAGTGAAACTAAAGTCCTGTAAACTAGTAGAGAAATTATCTCCTGGAATAGGAGGGAAGTAAAGAGGGGAAGATGAATAATAATGCCAAGATGTTTTGAAGAATTTTTGTCTAATGCTCTCAGTGAAGTATGAGGCTAAGACACCTACTATATGTATAGGAGTTGATAGTAAAGTTGGGAGTTTGTGAAAAGAGGTTAAGTTTTGAAATAGATCATCTACTGATGAGAGAACTGAGACCAGAAGGTTAAGAGATTCAGGATCCCTTTATGCTCTAAAAATTACTGAAGACCTCAAAGAAGGATTTGTTGTTGTTATTGTTATTGATATGAAATATCTCTTAATATTTATGATATTAGAAATTAAAACTGAAAATTTTTAAATATTCATTTTAAAGTAATAATAAAAGCCCAATTATATCAAATGACATTTTGTGAAAAGTAACTTTTTCAAAACAAAAATTTAGTACAAAGAGTGGTACTGTTTTATGCATTTTTGCAAATTTCTTTGATGTTTACCTTACTAGAAGACAGCTGGATACTTCTATCTGCTTCTGTACCCAGTATGTTGCAATATGTTATTTTGGTTGATGTATATGAAGAAAATATGATATCATACAGATATGGAATTGGAAAAGAGTATTTTAATAGACAAATAATGTCTTATTATTATGAACCTAGTTTTGACATTGTGGGGACCTTGGAACACATCTTGAGAACTTCTGGTTTAGAAATTTTACTGAATGGAATTCAGAAGTCTTAAGTATTAAAATGAATACATTCTACTGTATAGATATCATGCTATATAATAAGTCAAGGTTTATCATCATGCTTGATAATCAAATATTTCATATCTAGACAAAAATTTTGGTTCTGATATGGCATATTTGCCCTGGAGTGGTTAGAAGAATTTACAATTTGTGCTATTGGAACAGAAATAACTATAAAGAACTAATGTTCTCTGTTATATAACTTAGGTGATATTCACTTAAGATATGAATGGTTGTTTTCAAGATAAATGAACATTCACTAAAATACTAATCTACATGGTCACAACACCATGAAGTTGGAGACTTTTGTCCTCATTAATCAAATAAAAAATTATTTGTCTTTGTTCATCCTGCATTGCACATAGTAGGTATTTATTAAATATTTGTTGATCCAAATTAGTCAACTTTCCTCCTGCTATAATACAGAAGTAGCAATACATGAGAAGTTTTAAAAGATCACAGGTTGGAAACTACGCATGGAACCACATTTAAAACCATACACTAAGACAAGATCAAAATGGGTTCATGATTTAGGCACAAAGAACGAGATCATAAATAAATTAGAGGAACATAGGATAGTTTATCTCTCAGACTTGTGGAGGAGGAAGGAATTTGTGACCACAGAAGAACTAGAGATCATTATTGATCACAAAATAGAAGATTTTGATTATATCAAGTTAAAAAGCTTTTGTACAAACAAAACTAATGCAAACAAGATTAGAAGGGAAGCAATAAACTGGGAAAACATTTTTACAATTAAAAGTTTTTATAAAGGCCTCATTTCCAAAATATATAGAGAATTGACTCTAATTTATAAGAAATCAGACCATTCTCCAATTGATAAATGGTCAAAGGATATGAACAATTTTCAGATGATGAAATTGAAACCATTTCTACTCATATGAAAGAGTGTTCCAAATCACTATTGACCAGAGAAATGCAAATTATGACAACTCGGAGATATCATTACATACCTGTCAAATTGGCTAAGATGACAGGAAAAAATAATGATGTATGTTGGGAGGGCCTGTGGGAAAACTGGGGCATTGATGCATTGTTGGTGGAGTTGTGAACGAATCCAACTTTTCTAGAGAGCAATCTGAAACTATGCTCAAAAATTTATCAAACTGTGCATACCCTTTGAACCAGCACTGCTACTACTGGGCTACTACTAAAGAAGGGAAAGGGACCTGTATGTGCCAAAATGTTTGTGGCAGCCCTGTTTGGTGGCCAGAAACTGGAAACTGAGTAGATGCCCATCAATTGGAGAATGGCTGAATAAATTGTGGTATATGAATGTTATGGAATATTATTGTTTTGTAAGAAATGACCAGCAAGAAGATCACAGAGGCTTGAAGAGACTTACATGAACTGATGCTGAGTGAAATGAGCAGAATCAGGAGATCATAATACATTTCAGCAACAATAATGTATGAGGATGTATTCTGATGGAAGTGGATATCTTTGGCAAAGAGAAAATCTAATTCAGTTCCAATTGATCAATGATGAACAGAATCAGCTACACCCAGAGAAGGAACACTGGGAAATGAGTGTGAACTGTTTGCATTTTAATTTTTCTTCCCAGGTTATTTTTATCTTCTGAATCCGATTTTTCTTGTGCCACAAGAGAACTGTTTGTTAGAGAAAAGAGAGGTTCCCACAACTCTGCCCTGCCACTAACTGCATCAGCAGGATTTGAAAATCCTTCCCTATGGCCAACTCTACTGTAATTGCAAATACAACATTTATTTCACTTTTGCACCACATATTAGAAAAGATTTCAAAATGGCACTCCCCAATTACCTCACTTGGACCAATAATAGATTCTAAGCTATCTGAATACAGGGGTGAGTTCTTTTTATCTTTGTTTACACTGCAATGCCCTGCACATATAGCAGGTGCTTCTTAAATGTTTATAATCTCAGTCTATGTTCATCACATAACAGTGTAGAAATAGAAATATGAATCATTTAAATTTCATTTTTCACCTCTTTGCACTCACATGCTCTAATGGAGGAGACATTCAGAAGAAAACCTTTCATTTGGTTGGCAGCTGGATCTGTTCCTAGAATGGGACTGGGTGAGTTTATACTTTTATAATGTTCTATTTAGAGTAACCAGGTTGCAAGATCTTTTCCTGGCTCCAGATTTGAAGCAGGAGATACAGATCTACATGACCTGCTAGAGGGGCCTGCAGTGATATCTTATGGTCCTTGGAGACTCAGAATCTTTTGACCTTCGAGCTGGTACAATCAGAGTTACTAGACTAAGCAGCTCAAGACTTCAGGGACTAACTAAGCCTGAAGACTATAGTTAGATTCTCATCTTTCTTATCTTATCATTGTAGAGTACTTAACATTAGAGTTACTTATAGGGAGTTGTCATTTGGAAAGGGTAGCAGCAAATTTAATTGATTTGCACAAGCATCTATTATAATACAAATTATTATTATTTTTTTTTATCTATGAGGGAGTAGGTTCCCTAGGGCTTTTTATAGTCCTTAGGAACTGAATGCAAATATCTATCTACACAGAGTCCTAGAAACTAGAAAATGTTCAAGATGGCAGCAGACCAACACTGGGTTAAACCACACATCAGATAATCCACTTCTGAATAACTAGATGTTGGACAGAGTTTGCTTAGAAGTATCCTCTCAGTTCCTCACTAGAGATTCAGTGTTTTAAAGCAAAAAAGAGCCAAAACCTAATGAATATTTTCCTGCACATCCCACTCTTGACCCACCCTTTTTACTTTTATAAAAAAGCAGCTACCCATGGGATGGTAAGGCCTCAAGGCCAACACAGGCCATAAAGGCCTCTTACAGACACCCTCTGTGTAACCACGGGCCTACAATGCTGAAGATAGTTATCCTCTTTCTTAACTAGATCTTCCCTTTAAACTACAGACAACTGTAGAATACCACTCTGACTTCTACATCCCAAAGTGTGGGGGAAGTTTTTAATCTGTGAAGAACACATCTACAGAGCAAGTGAGATGGTCACTTATTTTCTTTCTGTGTTTGTACTACCTAGTTTTACTCTAAACACTTCTTTGTGTTCTTTCAAAAATTCTACTTCTTAATCTTATATTTTTTAATCTTTATCTAGACATAAATTTGTCAATGGGTCCAAAAGGACCATATCTTTAAAATTAAGCCATAAAAAAAGAAATCCACACCTTTAAAATTAAGCCCAAATTGCTGACTATTTAATAACAGTTAAAATATATCACACAACTCTATAACTGTTTTCTTAGGATACATGTTCTCATAGATATTGGTTGTATCATTGGTAGGATATGCCATTCATTCAACTGATACAACCAATATCAGCATTTATTAAATGCCTATTATATAGCAGTGTGTACAGACATTCAAATGGTGAAAATATTTTCAGACAGATTTTCGGGTACTGAGTCTTTCTGCAAGATTGTCTTAGCTTTTTCTTATTTCATGCAGTACTTTGTTCAATAAAGTTCTTTTTTTTTAGATATCTATGGATCTGGGAGTAGTATAAGCGTTCTTTTCACATTTATTTCCGTACCCTTTTATTTCTTTCACTCAGCTCTATCTTAATTAATCCCAAACATCTACATTAACCAAAAGCAAAAGTTTTAATAGTAAAGTTGCTATGCTTAATTTATAAATTTTATATATATACATATATTTATACATACATTAGAGTTACTTATAGGGAGTTGTCATTTGGAAAGGGTAGCAGCAAATTTAATTGATTTGCACAAGCATCTATTATAATACAAATTATTATTATTTTTTTTATCTATAAGGGAGTAGGTTCCCTAGGGCTTTTTATTGTGTGTATATATATATGTATATATATATATATATATATTTTTACATGTAATCTGGAGAATAGATAATTGGTGTTATTTTGAGTCACTCAAACAAACAAATCTGACTGTAAAGCTTAAAATAAAGAAACGGGCATTTATGGACATAGATTAGTTACAAAATGAACTGAAACTACTCTCTAAAAAAATACCTCCTTCATAATGTAACCTTCAGACTTTGCAAAGGGGAAGTAGAAGGCAAGCCCATATTATATCTAAAATGGTATTTGGTTCCCAGGTCTCTCAGATAGCAAGGAAATGGGAAGGTATCATATGATCTATTCCTCCAAATTATTCTCAAGGACAAGATTTTACAGGCTAGCTTGCTTAGAATAGAGGATGAAGCACACATTTTGTTGTCTGATTTTGTTTCCTAATAGCAAAAGAAGCTAGCTAGAAGTAGTATAATGTAAGTTTCTGAACAAGAAAAGGGTCTTTCATCATAAAAGGTCTTTTGAAGTCAATTTCATTTACTCTTTGCCTGGGAAAAATGCTTTTGAAAAAAGTGGTACATAAAGAGATCATAACAAAGGGAAAACTATCCACATGTACAAAAATATTTATAGCAGCTTTTTCTGTGGTAGCAAAGAATTGGAAATTGAGGGGATACCCATCAATTAGGGAATGGTTAAATCAAATTGTGGAATAAGAATGTAATGGAATACTATGGTGCTATAAGAAATGATGAGCAGGCAGGTTTCAGAAAAATCTGGTTAAGACTTACATGAATTGATGCTGAGTAAAGTGAGAAAAACCAGGAGAACATTGTATATAGTAATAGCAACATTTTGTGAAGATCAACTAATAGACCTAACTGTTCTCAGCAATATAATGATCCAAGACAATTCCAAAAGACTCATGATGGAAAATGCTATCCACATCCAGAGAAAGAACAATGGAGTCTGAATGCAGATCTAAGTATGCTATTCTCATCTTTTTGTGTGTGTGTGTCTTTTCCCTTTTGTTCTGTTTCCTCTTTCACAGTGTGATTAGTATGAAAATATGTTTATATTATAGCACATGAATAACCTATATCAGATTGCTTCCTTCCTCGAGAAGAGAGATAGGAAGGAGATAGGGAGAAAAATTTGAAACTCAAAACCTTATAAAAATTAATGTTGAAAACTATTTTTACATGTAATCTGGAAAAAATGAAATACTATTTGCCAATAAATAGATAAATTATTAATTAAAGAGTGGTACAGCAAAACTGTAAGATGAAAAGAACAGAAGGAAAAAAAATGTCCTCTCATAACCTAACTTGGAGAATCTTTCAATTAATTTGCTGATCATATTTTTCCTCATTTAAATCTCCTTGAAGCTGAATTGCCTTTAATAAACCTAGTGACCAAGGAAGCTGACCCAGACTGCTGTAAGCTCGTTGAGGACAGGTCTTTGTTTTCTGTTTTCCTCCTTGCCAGGAACACTTCCAGTAAGAATTTCTGCCAACTTCAAATAGCAACAAAGAATATAAGTCTGTTAATCTTTACCTTGATAGAAACAATACTTTATTAGAAAAAGAAAAGAGTTACAAAGTAATGAAAGGACCAAAGGAAAATGTATCCCATGCAGTTCCTTAAGAAAGATAGAACAAAGAGTAGGTAGATGATGCCTTGGCTCTGGGGCCTTTTCTTATCTAGTTCTTATCAAGATCTTATCAGTTTCAGAGCTCTGTAGAGAGCAGCTTTTTAGAACATTTTACATAAAGTTTAAATAATAAAATCATAACTCTAAGTGAAAGACGTGGATTAGAGGGCCAGCTTCAAAGATGAATAAGACCTAGGTTTAAAACCCACCTATCATGTATACTTGTATAAACCAGGGCAAGTCCTGTGATCTCACAGTTTTTTAGGCAATTTTGTTAAGTTGCAGAAAGAAGGGGCCAACCTGCATTGGCAAAGGGACTTTTCTCCCTCTGGAGTTCCTTATGCCAATGAAATCCAAGGTCTGGTCTCTATCCCTAAAAAAGCTAAAGAATCACTGAGCCCAAAAACAAGATTAAGGAAAGTTTTTCAATTTTCCCAGATTGGGAAATTTACAAAGAATTTGTATTCACAAAGATTCAAACATTAAAAATTTAATCATCCTCAGACTACTAAATAACATCCATTTTACTCTCCTTTAAATACAATCTCTGCCTGTCTCTCTTTCTCCTTCCTTTTCTCTGTCTCTTTCTCCCTCTTTCCCATTTCTCCCTCCCCCCCTCTTTCTCTCCTTCACTTCCTCTCCTCCCTCCCTTCCTTCCTCTCCTCCTCCAATGGCTAACAATCCTGCTGAAGCTAGCCAGAAAGCAGTTGGTTGCTGGCAAAAGCATCTATTCTATATCTTGGCATCTGTATCCAAAAGCTCCAAGCATACCCCATGGGTGGCCATGGGTGTTGACTTCAATGCTGGAAGCTGAGTCAATTTAGTTTTGCAATTACACACATATGCCAGTATACTTAGTAACTGCACTGCTATTTAGAAGAGCTCCATTTAGCATAATCTACTTATGTGGGAGTTTACTCATGTCCTAGGTTTAAAATATACAAAAGTTTTGTCAAGGAGTGAGGCTGGATGGTTCAAAGGATTGGTAACTTGAGATCTAGTCTTTGACTTCTAAGTCACTTGTTCACATCCAGCCCTTATTGTTAATAATTGAACAATTACCACCTCACAGTTTCAGTTAGCAATATTAGTTAATTTCCTATTTGCTTTTTTCTTTAAGAGTACAGCAGAAAAATAATAAGCACAACTGGAATTAATATTGCTCTTATTGGCAGTGGGAGGAAAGGGCTGACAGGAGGAGAGTCTAAGTTTGAAGGCAAATTTAAATTCTCCATTTTCTGTGAAAAGAGAAATTAACTTCCTTATAGTCACTGCCAAGGATGTATTTTAGAGTAACAATGGGAAGTGCCAAGGAGTCAAAATGTTAACAACAGAAGGAGGAGATTACATATTATTATTAACAAAATAGTAGCTAACAAAGGATGTCTATTTATATATTTATAATTTTCAGATTTGTGTATATCTTGTATCTTATATATGTATGGACATGTCTTTTTCCATATGAGGTTATTTTTCTAGCTTTCCCCCTATTTTATTTAGTACCTTTTGCCATAGAACATCAAATCCGTTATAGTGCAATTTTTTGTATTAAAAAATTTATAAGTAAATAAAAACCTGAGGCTCCTCCAGTAAGATCAATTCTTAATACTGGGTGGGGAGGGGGGAAAAGGAATTGGGATCAATATTACCTCTATGAAACAGCAAGAGATAATTGTTTTGCCTTCTAATATTAAAAAAGTTTTAGAAAAATTATTTTGTAACTACTCATTATTTCTTCAGTTCATTTGTATACTTTAGTTTCATTAGTTATAACGACTGAGGTGAATAACAATTTGAGATAGAAACCCAGGATTTCACATAAGAGATAAAACTTGGGTAGCTTTTTTTTTTTTTTTTTTTTAAAGCATTACTACTAACAGCTACTTATCAGTCAAGAGGGGGGAACTACCCCATGAACCTAGCAACACTAGAACTACTGCTGACCTTGGTTAGTACATGTTAAAAATGGATATTTTCTTTTGGTAAAATGACCATGAAGTCAGAGCTTAAAGTAGTGACTAAAAAAAGGCTTAGACCTATATTTATCTGGTGAAACATTTTGTCTCGTCTGAAGCTAGTTTGCAAAAACCCACACACATCAAAATATGTATAAGAGGCACCAGAACACAGTAAATAGATAGACAGCTGGCCTTGGAGGCGAGAAGACAGGAGTAAAAGCCCCACTTCTGACCATATTAAACTTCCCAGGGCCCTAAACAATGGGCTTGGGAAAAACATGTGAAAGAACAGGAGATGATTTAAATTGGGAGAGGGGCTTTCTTCCCTATGAAATTCCTACATCAATGAAATTATGGGTTTGGACAAAAAAAATTTTTTTTTAAATTCAGTTCTACAACTTTTTATCAAACATCTAAAAGGTGCAAGATACAGGGAAAATGACAACAAATACAAAAGTTTCTTCCCTTGGAAAACTAGGAGGCTCCACAATGGAAACAGATGAACGAACTGAAGGAAATATCAGGAGACAAAGACATAATATGTGAGGGGCTTCATCTGGAAGAAGCCACCTGAGCTGAGTGTGAGGGAAACTGGGAGTCTAAAGTGGAAATGAGGAGGGAGGATATTACAAGAAGTAAAGGCCCAGAGATGTGAGACAAATAGCTGAATTTAGAAATGGATTGTGTTAGTAGATGAATTGAGTTAGCAAGCAGTGTGTGTGAAAGGGAGTGATATGTTTTAAGTCTGGAAAGGTAGGTAGAAAGTATATTCTGAAAACGTAGGGATTCTTTTTTATTTTAGAGATAACCGGGAGACACTGAAGTTTTCTAAACAAGAAAGTGGCACAGTTGATATCTCAGAAATTTAACAATACACAAGGCAGTGAAAGTTCTTTGAAGAATTTTTTTTTTTTAATTTGCAAAGAAACCCAGAATTGAAAAGAAAAAAATTCAGGAACATTTTATTCTTCTGGGATCTTTTGTTTGCTAAATGATTATATCCTCCTAACCACATTAAGCTCATTTCCCCTTTGTACTAAGGAAAAAAAAAAAAAAAAGAAAAACTTCTGCTCTAGTTCGGAAATGAACATAAGACAGACGACAATTGGAGGATGAAGAGAGAAAAGACTCTATGGGCCACAGAAAATGTTCTAAGCCTGATGCTCAGGCACCTGAGCTGGACCTATTTGTAACCCATTTTCAAATGTAGAATTCTACACTGCCTAGTATAACGAAAAGGACATTGGAGCTGGAAGACCATCATAGAATCATATATTTAGAGCTAGAAGCTATCTCAGAGGACTTGGTCCTCATTTTCCATTTGAGAAAACTGACTACAAGAAAAGTTAAGTGATTTGCCCTATTTTATGTATTAGATATTGCCACAGACCATCAAATCATGTATAGTACAATTTTGAAAAAACTTGAATAAGAGGCAGAGCTGGAATTTGAACATAAATCCTTGGGACAGCCAGAACACTTCTAAATCCTGGAACTGTGGTTGTCTGGCTGTATGGAATTGGGCAAATCATTTAATTGAGCCTCAACTTTCTCATCTATAAAATGAACTGCCAGATAAAGAGAAAACACCATCAACTAATTGTTTTACTTTCTAATAAAATGTTTAGGAATATTTGGAGTCTTACTGGTACAACTCATTTTAATTAGTACATATTATTTGCTAGGTACTAGGCTAGACATTGGAGATCCAGAGACAAAGAAACAGTTCCTAACCTTAAGAAAGTTGCAGTCTATCAAAGAAACAACATACAAAATGTACACAATTTTTTGTTTGTTTGTTACATTTTGCTTAGGACAGGTGAGCGGCAAAGGTTTTAGGAGTTGGGAAAATTAAGAAAAATTTCATGTGATCACTTGAATAGAATTTTGAAGAAAAGAAAGGAATCTAAGAGGAGGAGGTGAAGTAGGAGTGTATTCAAGGCATGGGGCCAACCAGCACACAGATCCAGAGAGAGATGATAGAGTATTGTGTGTGAAGAACAGCAAGAAGGCTAATAGAGTGTAGAAAGTAGAATAATCTATGATATTGAAATGGTAGGTTGGGACAAGGTTGTGAAAGGCTTCTAAACGCTAAAAGGTACAAAAAGTACTTGATCCAGAGGGAATCTGATGCAGTCATTCAGTTGCAAAATTCTGTATTTCAATAAAAAGCTAGGTATATATATATATATATATATATATATATATATATATATATATATATATATATATATAAATTTCTATATAAAGGTTATACCTTTGTATGTTTATGCTAAGCTATTTATCTTCCCCTAAGTAGGAGAGGATTAGACTATTGTGAACTTCATGCAAGATTTTCATATTTTAAAACTTTATGTGCAAGCTCAATAAACTTGATTGTCTGAAAGGAACATTCAGATCTTTTTCAAAATGTAAAGTAAGTAATTCAACATTCAATTGTTTATAGGAACTTTATGGATGTATACCTGTTTTGGCTCAAAAGCTGCAGATAGTTGTCATTTTGGAAAGAACCAAAGTAGCTCTACATACTTTAAAAAGGCATTTGTATGATGGTATTGATCTTAGAATCCAGCAACCCTACATCGTACAGTCAGGGGGAAAAGCTAGAACTGTTAATCATTCATGAAAACAATTAGATTAGAATAGAGTAGAAGGATGGGCAGAATGGATAATTGTGTCAGTTGTAGTAAAAACCAAACGCATACTCTTCGATCCAGTGATGCTGGCCTCCTGGCTATTCCATAAACAAGACAACTGATCTCTGGACTCTGGGCATTTTCTCTCTGGAATGCTCATTCTCCTCCAATCTAACTACTGACTTCCTGGCTTTCCTTTAAGTTCTAACTACTAAGTTTTACAAGAAGTTTTTCTCAAATCCTCTTAACTTCAGTGCTTTCCCTCCATTAATTATTTCCTAGTTATCTTGTCTATATAGCTTGCTTTGTATATATTTGTCTGCATGCTATTTCCCTCATTAGATTATAAGCTCCTTGAAGGCAGGGTCTGTATTTTGTTCTTGTATCCCCAGAATTTAGCATAGTGCCTGCCACATAATAGATGCTGAATAAATTTTTACTAGTGAATTAATGAAAGGAGAGATATTGGAGGCAAAGAAAAAGTAAGACAGCAGAGGCAGGACATACCACATGTTACTAGAGTAAGGCTGTTGCTATAGGGATAAAGAAAAAAGGGAACTCTGATCTACAGTGGATATGTGGTCAACCAGTATGAAAAGACAATGTTATCTTCTCTTTAAAAATTTTTTTAATTGATATTTTTTGTTTTGATATCACATTCACTTCAAAATATGTTCTTCCCCACTCCTTTAACCAGAAGGCCACCCTTTTATCAAAGATGCAAAAGAAATAAGATAAAAAAATCAGACAAAATTAGCCAACATTTCTACCATGTCTGACAGTATATGCAGTATTCCTTATATTTATAGTCTCTCACTTTTACAATGATTAGAAGTTGCATTGATACATGGTATTTGGAGATTTTGTTGTAGCTATCGTTGTTCTTTCTGTTTACATTGTCACAGTGACTGTATACAGTTTTTTTCTTGATCTGTTCATTTTACTCCATCTAGGTTCATATAAACCTTCCAGTGATTCTTTCAATTCTTTTCTTACAAAGCAGTAACATTCAACTATATTTTTGTACTACAACTTGTTAAGAACTTAAATCAGTCCTTATCTATTTTGTTTCTATTTTTCTCAAAAAGAAAAAGAACTATAAATCTTTTGATGTATATGGAACCTTTCTTTCTGTCTTTTATCTTCCTGAAATATACACTCAGCCATTGGCTCTCTAAATCAAAAGGATGGGAATTTTTAGCCACTTTCAGAGGACAATTCCAAATGATTATTGTTTTGTTTGCATTTTTCTTACTCACTGTGTTTTGGAGCAATTTTTCATATGGTTTTAGTTAAAAATTCTTTTTTAGAACTGTTTATATCTTTTAACCATTTACTTACTGGGAAATGGCTTCTTACAGATTTGTGCTAATTCCCTATATATCTTAGATATCAGACCCTTGGCAGAGCCATTTTATGGCAAAAATTTTTTTTCTCCATTTTGTGGTTTCTTTTCTTAGCTTCACCAACTTTGTGCAAAAAAAACTTAATATAATTGTATTCAATGTAATTAAAATTATCTTTTTTGGTAATCTCTGTTTTATTTGGTTAAGAGTTCTGCCATTTGCCATTGTTAAAAGTAACTGATCTTGTCTTCTACTTTTTTTTTTTTTTTGGTCTTTGATATTCAAGTCATGCATTTTGAGCTATTGCATATGGTAAAAAAAAATAATAATAATAAAATAATGCTTATTCTGAACCTCATTGTTGCTAAACTGTGTTCTAGTTTTCTTAGAAGTTCTTGTATGTACCATTTTCAAAAGTGGAAACACCAAATGTTAACAATCACTTGAAAACCATACAGTTTAACTAATAACAAACAACAAGTTGAGATAGCAGCTTATCTACCAATTTGATAAAAATCATTAAGAATTTAACTGTTCGTTGTGCTGTTATAGAGAAAAAATTTATGCATTGATGGCAGAATTGTAAACTTGTAGAATCTTTTTGGGAGAATATTTTGGAAATAGGTAGAAAAAAAGTTACAAAGATTATCATACCCTTTGACCCAAATAATGTTGTAGTTGAGAATATGCCTTGTGTTATTTTGTTTAAAGGTATAATCTCTTCAAAGGTGTTTATAACAGTATTATTTGTGATGTAAAAAACCAAGAAATAACCTAAATGCACAGTACTAGGGGAATGAAAATTCCCCCATCAATGTAATGGGGTACTATTCTATAATTAAAATGAGAAAGTATGAAGATAAGGAAATGTGTAAAGGCATTTGTGAAATGATCCAAAACGAAAAAAAGAAACTAGAGCAGCAGAGCAAACAATAACTATGAGCATATATGAGGGGAAATGAATAGGAATGAATACACAAAGAATACTGATGAAGACTTGGGAGGGAATGAAAAATAAGCTATGACAATGACAATTTATAGGATGAATTTCATCCCTTTAAATGCAATAGTTACAATGTAAACTTGATTGACTGTATTGATATTCATTATAGTTAATAATCATTATCTAAAATTATTTTTTAAGAGAAGAAAGATAAAGGAGTGATTTGACACTTAGTAGATAGTTTGAAAGAAAAAAAAATTGCAGGACTTAGCAATGAACTAAATGGCAAGGCAACAGGAGGAATGAAAGGAGGATAACCCAGAAGCTGATATGCTGGGACCCACTGTGACAAGGAAGATAAAAATTGGAGAAAGCCTGTGAAAAGAAGATGTGTAGATTGGTTTTTTCCAACCAAATTGATGAAGCTGTTTAGCAAGTCAAGAAATCTTTGAAACACTCTGGATCAAGTGTGGCTCTTTGATGTAGATGGTAGTTAAACCTGCCAGAGCAGTTGCTGTTGTTCAGGATTTTTAATAAGAGATTAAGAACTCTTGAGAGCATCTATAAACCAGTGAGTGAGTTGGTGAGGAAACAGACCTTCAGAGAAGGCACCACAGGAATAACAATGTTATCTGATAATATCTAATAACTGTGAAATAATTAAACTGACAAAAAACAAATAAAAACAAATCCCAGCAATAACTACTCTGATTTTTCATCAGTGCCAAAGAAAAGTGATAGGAATGATCTTTCCAAAGAGCAAATTAGCTGAGAGGAGAAGGTTAATCAGTTAGAAGAATTGTAACCAATTAAGAAACAACGATCAGAAGAAAATGTTTTCTTGTTATATATAAATGTGTAATCATTAATGTAACATATGTCAAGAGTTAAAAAAACAAACTCAAAAAATGAAGTGCTGCTACATATTATGCCAGCTCATCTTGCAGGAGCTTAGTAAATGCTTGATGTTTTTTGTTTTTTGGGGTTTTTTTTGACACATTTAATAGGGGACCTTGTCTTTTCTCCCTGGTATTCAGTATTTAAATGTAAAAGAAGCACTGATCTTTTCATTAACTGAAGTATGTAATAAAAAAAAATTCTTTCCTAGATAGAAGTATTTACCTGTGCAAAAATGTAATCACGATTATGGTAACAGACCATAGCATATAGTTCAATGCTCCAGGGGAAAGTACTCAGTCAATAATGCTGTTAAGTGACTGATATGGTAATTACACATTTATAAACACACATACCAACGAATATGTCAGAGAGTTAGTCAAATTTCTGTGATAACTTTGAGGCTAGATGGCTCCTTTTTAAAAAAGAATCATTCCCCTCCTATCTTAAGAACTTTTGAAACCAGACAACTTCTTGTTTTTTTCTATGAGTAGGAACAGAAATAGGAAGTGTAAGACTCATGTCAGCTCATTCCTACTCATCAACTAACAGGACTAGCAAAGAACTGTTGTTCTGAAGAAGCAGAGCAGAGAGCCAGAGTGGTCAACAAGACCATGAGTAGATGTTCCAGAGCAAAAGTGAATCCCTTCTTTGTGATTCCATTAGAACTGAGTGGGGAAAAAATCCCACAAGCATTTACAGTGCCAGATTTAACATAACCCTCCCCCTACAAACACTTCTTTTGCTTGAGCTGTTCAGGATCTGAGACCATTTTTGCAAGATTGCCTTGTGTACCAAGACTTTTGCATGGTGTCCTGAAAAATCCTCCCTCACTGGAAAAATACTGTATCTCCCTTTTCTGCTTTGCAATCTGATTATCTACAATATTCATGAACCAACTACCTGCTTCTAGACACATGTATAGGGATTTATAAGGAATTGTGTCTTAGAACAGAAGGAAGAAAAATAAGAGAGATAATACTTCCTTTGGAAATACATTAAGAAATATGAAGTTCTTTGGAAAAGTCAAATACAGTAGAACTCCATCATAACAAAGCTCATTATAGTATGAATTTGGATATTATGTGGGTCAATTGATGGCCTTGCAAACAAAATTGGATACAGTAAAAATCCATTACTACACAGTAAGTTTATATGGCAGTTAATCCTCTTCCCCAATGTCAATGTTATGAAGGAGTTCCACTGTATCTGGCCGTGAGAAAAACAGTTAGATTACCAAATGCATACACTTTGTCAACTGACTTGCCAGTTTTCAAATTACCTTGATTCAGGGTATTTGGTGAGTGTGGCCAAGCTGCTGGTATACATGTGACCACCCACATCAATGTGGACGGGTGCATTGGATTTTGTGAGCTGTGCTGGAGTAGGAATGCCTTGATTGTTCAATGGAGATGCAGGGGATCTAGTGATCAGAGGTCTTGACATATTGGGCCGACTGTCCTACGGAGAGACAAGCAAGTTTAGACATTTTTCTTTTTTCTTTCCTTTTTTTTTTCTTAAGGCAAAAAAGAAAATATACATAACATAGTGAATAAGTCAATGATTAAAGCTGACATTCTTTATATGTTAAAATCTGAAAGCCAGTGAATCTTTAAAATTTCACCAGTTCTCATTTGTATTATAATGAATGACAGAAAAATAAATGCTTTAACTGACAAAAGAAAGGAAGATTTTACATGTTCAATGATAAAGATTTGTTCTTAATTAATATTTATTTCAAATAATTTTGTGAAATAGGAGGGTGCATTATATTAATGAATTCAGCTTCCATTTAACAATGGGAAACTTCACATGAAGAATCACTACTCACTTTAAATTAGAAGATAATCAAAGCCTAAAACAATAAGCATTTAAATAAAACTGTTCATGATTTCTCTTTGATATGCATTTAGACTAGATGAATACAAACCTTTAGCC
Source organism: Antechinus flavipes (assembly GCF_016432865.1). NCBI lineage: Eukaryota > Metazoa > Chordata > Mammalia > Dasyuromorphia > Dasyuridae > Antechinus > Antechinus flavipes. Next base: position 491,424,740 of record NC_067398.1, on the reverse strand, counting down.
TTTATGTTCCACAGACTGTTTTCTGGATTTTTTTTTTTTTTGTCAAATTAGAGGTTAAATGAATTTGTTAAGTTGTTCCAATACTTAAAGTAATCTAAAAATAAAGTCAATGGACTATGTTTTTAACCAACCACTTAGGAAATGCAAAATTACTAAAGTGTGTATCACATGTTTTTTTTTTTTTTGTTTTTTTTGTTTTTTTTTTTGTCGAACTTAATTCTTTGTGTCTTTTACCTTCAATAATGTTTGAAAAAAACACACTGCTTTCTGTGAAAAACAAAACAAATTACACCCCAATTGATAAATGTGTCCTTGTGAGGCATATGTGAGGGACAAGGACACGTGTGTAACTTTTTAAGGAAATCAAACTTCAAAAGAAGAAAAGTATATGCTGATGCATCAAATATTAAATATAGTCACATGGGAATAAGTGTCATAAGGCAAACATCTTTAATTTATATAAAACAGGATTAAGGGCAATTTGTCTTGATAATCAGAACATTTCTGAATTGCTGGGATTAAGGAAGAGTATTGCTGAGACCATGAAATGTTGCTTCCCTCCCAAGTTTATGATACAAATATTTCAAACACTGCTTAAAAAATTAAAGCAAACATTACAGAGAAAACTAAAAGTCAGGTATTTGGCACATTGTTATTCATTGAAGGGACTAGGATTTAAGGTCTCCATCTCAGTAATAAATTGAGCGTATTTAATGCATGGTCTCTTTAAGATGAAAGTCACAAATACAGTAACAGACTTATAAAAAAGAAAGATTGTTCTTTGGAATAAGCAGACAATGTGAGTCAAATATAGTGATAAGGCATAATAAAAAGCAAAGAAATGCTTTTGATAGAGATCATAAGGGGAGAAGTCATTGAGCTTTTGTTCATAAAATGCAATGTGATAAAATATAAATTTGCAAAACATCATATGTTTTATGATCTGGAACTGCTTTAGGAGCTACCTGGGGCACAACTGCTGGAATATTTAGCATTAACCACATGTCCAGGCATGATGCAGAATACACATGCTTCTTAGAATGCTTAGTCGCTCCTATGAATGGAGCAGTGATTGGGCTTTTGTACACACGGTTTACCATCTGTGTTCTATATGCTGCACTGAAGAGAGCCAACAAATAGTAAAAGAAGAAGAATTAATGAGGTGGTGGGTAAGAGGAAATATGAAACAAAGACATGAGATTGGTAGAAAATATAAAAATAAACAGCCAAAGAAAAGAAACACAAAGAGAAAAGTAGCATTTGGAAAATGTTTTAAAATTTTTCTTCTTAAAATGGAAACATAAAACATATGCTACCTTACTTCCTTTTAGAGAATGATTTTGTGGCTGAGAAACACACACTCACACACACCCCTGTTATGACTGAACACATCACAGCACCATGGAGTCTGTAATAGTTTTTCAATTGGACATATTCTATATCCTGCCTGAGGGTGCTTAGGAGAAAATGAACAGATTTGCAGGGTTAATATTGTAGTTAGACTGTGACCTCATTCAGTGAAGCTATAACACTGCAAGGACTGTATAGAAGGAGAAGAATTTAAAGCATAGCAGATCACCTGAAGGGTTCCAGATTTCTTGGGGTATATGCCATTTAGGCTGTAAATCATAAATACACAGAAGCTTCAACGTCTAAAATTAGATCAGTGCTTCTCAAAGAAGGGGTTATGAATCCACATGGTTAAAGAGCAAGTCACAGAGCCCAATGGGGCAAAACTGGTACTCATTCCTTTCTGTATCCACCCCTTTTCTTGTCTCTTTATCCTGTGTCCCCATGCTTAAGGGTCTGGGTCACTTCAAAGCTAAGCTGATAACATCTGAAAGGGCTTAAAGTTTTACTCCTCTTAAAGATGCTTGTCCTTTATTAGTGGACTTTCTAGTAGTCACATATTTCAGACAGGATGGGAGAATGGGGGAGAATGGGACCTGAGGTAAACGTGAGAGCACATAGCTGCTCGCCCTTGTTAAGGCTAACCTTGGTGGCTAAGACCCATGGAGCTCAGAATAGCTATTTGATGGTAGCTATTACAGGTTTAGTTAGTCCAACTTTTTTCCCCATTACCATCTCATGCTATACAGATGAAAATACTACCAATCATTTTAAACAGGAAAGCTGTTCCAATATATAGATTATGTCGGTCAGCCTGAATGTGGATTCACTAACACTACTGGAAAGACAAACATCTGCCCGATTGGTGGAAGGCCAGAACATCTCTAATAGTCTTTTGCCCACTCCTTGGGAAAAGGTCTCACCATCCCAACATTACAGAAATTTCACTACTTTTCTTCTCTTTGAAGGAATAATGCAGGAAGAAAAGACTGATAATAACACCTGCCTCCCAGAATAATTGTGAAGATGGAATGAGATGATAATTTGTCAAGAGTTTTACAAATGTTAAAGTACTATATAATGCTATCACCATCACCATTATTTTGAAAATCCCCAGGTTAGATCAATAATAACTTACACTTAAAACTTCAAATGTTTTTGGGAAAAGATACTCAATAGTCTCCTATGCCTGAATAATTCGTTTCTCAATATTCAGATCAAGCTACTTGTAACTTTTGAAAGAAAGAACTGAGATAAATATACAAAAATTAAGTTATAGTAAATAATATTTATGTAGCATTTTATGGTTTATAGAATGATTTCCTCAACTATGAAGCAAATAATGCAAATATGAATCAGAGAATCAGAGATGTTATAATTGCTTTTGGTCACACAACTAGTAAAAGCTGAAGTTGAGATTCAAATCTAGATCTCTTCCCTTAACCCAAATTTTTAAAAACATTAAAAAAGAAAAAAAAATCTTTATTTGACCATCACCCATTCAAACTAGCCTACTATTTCACTCTGCTTTTCTACAGCCAAATAATTAGAAAAAAAGCTGTCTACTCTCTCTTATCTGTATTTCCTTTCCTCTCATTAACTTTTCTTTCCCTTCTAATTTGGCTTCATACTTATCACTCAATTGAAGCTGTTTTCTCCTAGGAAACCAACAATCTCTCTTTTAAAATAAAATCTATTTTATTTTATTTTCATCAAGATCTGCATTCTCTCCCTTCCATCTCCCACTCCACCCTCATCCCACAAAGAAAGCAAGAAAAACAAAACCCCTGCTATGAACATGTATTATGAAGCAAAATAATATCTATCCTAAAGTGGCCATGACCAGAGAAGGAAGATATGTGTCAATATTCTCTCTCTCTCTCTCTCTCTCTCTCTCTCTCTCCCCTCTTCTTCTTCCTCCTCACTCTTTTCTTTCCCTCACTCCTTCCACACTTCTCCCTAATCTTTATTGGTTACTTCATCAATACTTATGGATTCATTTGTTTCTCTCTGTTTCTGTCTCCCTTCCTTTCTCTTGCTCTGTCTCTCTCTGTCTGTCTCTCTCTCTCTCTCACTCCCTCCTGCCTTAAACCTACTTCTCCTTAAAATTTCCCTATCTTTCTACTGAGGACACCACCAGCCAGCCAGCCAGCCAGGTGCAGGGCCCTGAAGATATCATTAACTCTTCACAATCTCTCAGCCTTAATGTTAAAAAAAAAAAAAAAAAAAAAAAAACCTTTTAAAATCCAAACATTAGAAAAAATTTTCTGACAAGTAATTTTTTCCAAAAAGCAATGGAAAGTGATGAGTCTCTCTTTAAGCAAGGGCTTTTGTAGTGGAATATTTTTCAGGGACAGGTAGATCAGATTCTGAAATGTGATAATACTGAGACTAAGTCAGTTGCCAAGTCATGTCAATTCTAACTCTCTTTTGTTCCCTTCTCTTCACTTTCACAGCAGCTTCATCACCTCTTGCTTGGACCACTGTATCTGCCTATTTGTATTCCTGCATCCAGTCTCTCCTCACTCCAGAACCTCCTCCATTCAGTTGCCAAGAGTCTTAGTAAAGCACACATCAACCTACAATTTGCTTGCCTAAGAGTCTTCAGTTTCCTATTTCGATTAGGATGATTTTAAAAAGCTTTTGCCCATCTGGCACCAAGTCACCTTCCAAGGTTAATTTCCTATTATTCCTCTTCACAATCTCTACATTTTAGAAAACTGGCCAATCTGCCGTTTCTCAAAGTTGGTATTGCAGCTCTTGGACCCATGCTTTTATGCAGGTTATCCCATATGCTTGAAATGCATTCCCTCCTTTCCTCCAAACCCATTGGAATCCTTAGTGTCTTTCAAGGTTGTCTCAGGTGTTACAGCTTTCCAGAAGTCATTTCTAGGCTCCCTCCCAATCAGTGTCCTCTTTCTCCTCAAACTGACTTGCATCTACTTAGCTATGCAAATACTATATTCCTCTAATACAAGGTAATCCTTTCATTTTATCTTTGTATTCTTGTTTAACTAACACTTGGAATTAGTTACAAGTGCTTAATAAAAGCTAGATTTTGATTTGCTTCTATCAAATCCTCTGCTCTCCTCCTCTGCCATTACTCTGTCTTTTATGGACGCTGTTTAAGTATCCGACTGAAGTATGTATGGCCATTACAAAATACTTTCTACATCTTTACTTAGATTATGGATGGAAAATCAAATGCAAATGAGCTCAAAGTCAACAAATAACTCTAACAAAAACAATGACATTAGCTTTTTGAATTATCAAGTGCTTTTCTTTTGTTGTGGCACATTTTGTAAAAAAAACAAAATAAAAACAAAAACAAAAACCATTTTAAAATGAAGGGTGAAGGGAGGAGGGAGAAAGGAACGCAGTTTTGACCTGGACATTCTTAAAAAAAAAAAAAAAAACCCAAAAACCTATCTTAAAAGAAAACAAAACAAAAAAACCTGACAACAACAAAAGCCAACTTTAGAAGGGAATGGCTGCCCTGAGATTTTCATTTCTGATTGTTCCTTTGTTCATAGATTGTCAGGATGATCAATTTATTTTTTTTAAACTTCCATATATCAGTTTGTGGCTGAAAAAAAAACAAACAAACTGTAGTTTTGCACATCCATCTCAACTGCCCAATACCAATGATTTTCTGATGGCAGGATCCTGGAAGGGATTTGGCTTCAGGCACCTTTCAAATGAATCTGATGAAAACCTTAGCTCCTAAGTCTAACCTTGCTGTATGCTAAGGAAATGAGAGCCTGGGGAGCAATGCCTTGGACTAAATGAGATGAAGTTTCAGCTTGAAAGTGGTAATGACTTTATTTGCTGGGGATATACACCATATCAAGTTTTACTATGATGGTAGACTACTAACTATTTCACTGTGGAAATAAGCTGACTACTTATTCTCAGAATTGCATTTCAACAGAATAATTTTATTAGTGTATTGAAAGAGTTTTCATTTTCCATATTAAGTGACAGTAGAGAAAGGACTTTAAGCAAGATTACAAAGTTTGCACAAAATTTAGCTAGGGTAGGCATCCATAAAGATATACTGAGTGCAGCATCAATACTTCAGAAATTTGGAATGATTAAGAAAGGACTCTTTGGTGAACTGAATTTCCTGGTTAACTGATGGTCAAAGACCCTCACGTCCTTGTCCGAGGCCAGGATACTCATCCAAGAAGGTTGGAACTGTATTATTTCCTTTGGGAATGTTTTGTCCATGGGGTAATGTCGTGGCTTATGCATTCTTAGAAATACAGCACTTTCTTTACCTACCACAAATCTTTAGTCTGTAACAATATAACTAACTGCAATATCAACAAATTTTAAAAGAGATCTCATAAAAGCACAAAGTAAAAGTGTTCTCAGATGACTTTAGCTAAGCAGAAAAAGCCTATGGGGAAAATAAAACCATTCCCCCAAATTTCACATAAGGAAAGCAACAAAGTCCCTTTGGCGGAAGTACAATACCCTATCACTTTTCTGGAGGTAAGTTAACCCAGCAACATCACTTATTTGAATATAGAAGAGAACCAGAAGGAAGCAAGAAAGGTTTGGGAGAACACTAAAAAAATTTTTCAAAAATCCATGAACCTCATTTCTAGCAGTTCTTATTTAAAAGTCTACTCAGTAACTGAGAGTTATGCTGAGACATAGTGGAGTGTTGGGCTTGGAGTCAGGAAAATCTGGATTTGAATTCCATCTGACACTTATTCACTGTGTAAATATGGTCAAATCACTTAACTTGTCTGAATCTTGAACTTAGGTACAACTTAATCACCAAGTTATTGTGATCTTGATGGATTTGGCTAAAGACAATTCACATACTAAGGAAGTCACTGATAGCAAATGAGTTATACACAATTCTAAGTCACAAAGTTTCTTGATCCTCAGCATATCAGAAGGAATTAAGCAGAAAGGAGAAAAATCCTGCTAGTTGGACACACTTTTCATCAAAAAGAGTAAGATATAACATCTAGAATCATAGACTTTTAAGAATCAAAAGGTTGTACAGAGGTCATCAAATTCAACCTGTACCCAAATTATGAATCCTGTCTAAAATACCTCTAATAAGTGATTTTCCAGTCTTACTTGAAGACTTTCTATGACAGGAGCCTCTTTTCTTTCTTTAGGCCTGAGGCCAGTTCCATTTTTGGATAGTTCTAAATATCAGAATAATTTTCCTTAGGATGAGTTGAAATATTTATACCAGTAACAGCTTCCTCCCACTGGTTCTAGTTTTGTCATCTAGACTTTGTCATCAAATCTACTTGTGCTATTACTCCATATAACAATCCATCAGATACAAAGTCATTTGTCATTGTGCCATGACAATAAGAGAGGAGGCAAACTAAAAAAGTAGATAAAAAGAGCTTAGAAACCATAGCAGTCTTGGGACTACTTACTGCAGAGGCACAGGCACACGCATCTTAGTAGAGATTAGAGCATTGGGACACTACAGCCCATTAGCTAATATTTATAATAACATTTATAAAAATGGCATTGTAAAGACTTACAAAATGCTTTCTTCGCAACCACTTTGTGTTAGTGGAACCAAGAGAATATTGTATGCAGTAACAGCAACATTGTTTGAAGAACTGAGAAGCAAAGTTATTCTGAATATTATAAATACTCAGGATATAAGAAGGAAAACACTATCCATCTCCAGGGAAAGAACTAATAAATAGAAGTATGCATAGTATGGTTTTACATATACATATATACTTATTTATATACACATACACTTATATGTGTATGTGTATGTGTGTGTGTGTGTAAAGGGTAGTTTTCTCTAGTGTGGAGTTGGAAGGGAGAAAGTTCAGAACTTAAAATATTAACAATAAACAAATAAAACTGTTTTAAAAAGAGTGGTAAAGATTAAATATAGATTTGGCATTTGGAGAAGTAAACTCCCATTAGGAGGCTACTTATGTGAAATAATACATTACTTAACAAAATGAGTGAAATATGATCTCACATTTGAAAAACCAAGTTTAATTAATGACTCAGTTAATAATATCATACTATATGCCTAACAAGATGAGTTCCTCTGTGATTGGGCTGGACTACTTGGCCTCCAGTGTCTATTCCAGCTCTAAATCGATGTTCCTATAATCCTATAGAGGGGGTCCATTTCAATGAGGGAAATGACCTCTGGAACTAGAGAGTATTTATGCTGGCACAGCAAGCAATAACTTTTGTCACAAAACAATTAGCGAACAGGGCAATATATAATCAGATGCTAATGGCATAGAATGCTCAACAAATAGAAAAACAGTTAAAGAATGGGGAGATCAAGATAAATAATGAATGACATAGGGATGACTCCAGAATGAAGGGGTGGGCTAAGGGAAGAAAGGAATGTTTAGAAATGCGACAAACAAGAGATGATCGTCAGAGAGAGAGAGAGAGAGAGAGAGAGAGAGAGAGAGAGAGAGAAGGGGGGGCAATTATAAAGTAATTATTAATAATTAGTGTTATTTTTATAATTGTTATTATTAATATTAATTAGAGAGTAAAGAGTAACCAGGATTGCAAAGGCAGGTATAAACATATAAATCTCAATTTGCTTTAGAAACTCTTGACTAGCAGAAAAAATCTAGATTAGATTTAGTTTCCTCAGATCAATCTATAGCCCAAAACATAGAGGCATAAAACAGAATTGTTTGTGTGAATTATCCATAAGACACATTTTAGCTTAATATAAATTGATATATTGTTGTTTGAATAAGCTTTTCTGCCAAATTGCAAAATATAATGGAGAAAATAATTTAGGTAATCATATGAAGAATGATGACTTATTTGTTTACTAAATTTATCTCTTCATTCTCTAGAAGACTTGTATATGAGAAAATTCAGGTAAAAATCTGTCATATTTTATTTTATGGTGACATAAAACAAATTTATAATTTTTTTTCCTCTAATAGTATCTCTCATATACTTTTTTGAAGATCCTTAAAATCACATAGTAATTTTTAATCTACTTAAAATTTTGGTATTTTATGCATTTCTTAATCTGAAAAGGCAACATTGGAGAATAAATTCACATTAAATAGATCCTGCTCTGATTTAAATATAGTATGTTCCTTTTAAAAAAGGAAAATTACAATGAAAAGTGTTGGCTGAGGTATGAGGAAGGAAAGATCATTTCCTCACAGTTTTGTATTTTAGATGCTATTTATCATACACAGAGATGATTTTATTTACACATCATCACCAGGATGCACATTTTACTTTCCCAGGGGTGGTAATGGATTTGCATTGACTATTCCATTCATGCTTAGTGTATGGCCACAAAGAATTTACAATTAACTGGTCTCAAAGGGGTTCTAATCCATGACAGTGGTCACATAAGCTTGGCTCCTTAATGGAGCTAATAGGCCATTGGCAGTAATAGAATTAAATAATAAATTTGCTTTAATGGTTTCCTGAATTTGAAAGTGTTTAATATTGGGTGTCCCAAAAGTCTTAGTGCAGTTTAAAACTTAAAGCTTACTGATGCTTAAAATTTTGCTAAGAATTTTGGGATAACCTATATAATTTCAAGGATGAAATGCATTTTGGGGAATAATAATAATCTACATTTACAGAGTACTTAAAGTTTTTTTCTTATGACTACCCTGGGGGAGATAGGATATTATTTCCGCTTTACAGATGAGGAAATTGAGGCTCATAAAAGTGAGGTGAGTAACTCAGTGACTCACATAGATAATAACCAGCTTTTAAAATTCCAAGTCAGGGTAAATTAAAACTCTATAATCCTCTCCTGAAATAGGTGAATATTCCTGACCTTCATTTTAAACAGATATTATTTTAATATGCTTCGGTACAATGATTTTTTAGAATGAATTTAAGAGTTGTAAAATAAGAGATAAGAAAATTTAAGACCCGTTAACAAGTGTGTTTGTCTAAAGAGAAAGATATTCACAGACATATATTTTATATATATATATATATATATATATATATATATATATGTATATGTATATATATATATATCTACAAGCATGTGAATATGCATAAAGGTACGATCCTGCAAAGTTTACATTCAATTATTTGTATATTCAATAGATATTTAACACCTACCATATGAACTGTGCTATTTAAAGTTACAACATCGTTGGGAAGACAAATCAAACACATAATATATCAGTATGATATATCATAATATATCAGTATAAGTACTATGAGAAGGCATATTTGATTGAGTTATATTAATTCCGTTTACATGAGTACCTACTAGATACAAGGTTTTATGCTAATGGGGAATACAAATTTTAATAATGTATATTTCCTATTCTAAAAATAAGGTTTGTAGACAAACAAATATGTAGTAATTACATAGGTACACAATTGAATAATAGGAAAATAAGTGCTATATGTGTAAGAGAGAGGTTTTAAAAGTGTGACCCAAGGAAAGTGGAATCACTTTTGGATTTGGAGGGAAGGCTTTATAATAGAGGTGGCATTTAAGTTATGTTTTGAAGGTTGTTTAGAATTTCAACAGGTAAAGAGAATGTAAACACATTCCCAGCATGGAGAAAAGTAGAAGAGAGGGTATTGAAGCAAGAAAGCATAGAGTATTTTGGGAAATGTAAGCAATCCAGCTTCAATGCAGTGTAGTGTTCTTGGAAGAGAATGGTATGTGATAGAGTACCTGAGTAGCAAGATAAATAGTTTTTACTTTATAAAGTAGGCATTGGCAAGTCATTAAATGTTTTTGAGCAGAATAGTCACATAATCACAGCTGCCAGAGTGTTAATATGGTAGTAAAACACAGGATGGATCAAAGGAGGAAAGCACATAGCAGCAAAGAAAAAGGTTTACAAAAAAGGTTTGTAATTAGTCTAGGCCAGAGGTTCTAAGATCAAAAGGGGATCCATGGATAGATTTCATAAGGTCCACAAACCTGAATGGGGGAAAAATTACATATTTATTTTCATTAATCTCAAACTGAAATTTAGCATTTCCTTTAGAAAAAATTATGCTGCTAAGTGGTCTATAGCCTTCATCAGACAGTCAAAGGGATTTTCCATAACACAGAAAAGATTTAGGGAACAGCAAGGTGGCTCAATGAATAGCTGGTCCTGGAATCAGAAGGTCCTGAGTTCAAATTTGACCTCAGACACATGACACTTACTAGCTGTGTGACCCTGGGCAAGTCACTTAACTCCCCCTCAATTTTTTAAAAAAGCATCTATGCAAAAGATAAGGAATGCCTAACCTTGGATAATGGAATGAATAGCAAAGGAAAGTTCTTTATCCTTGGTGATTGGGGAAACTGTAATATCATTAATAGAAATAGGAAAATCAGAAGAAGTAATAAGTTGAAGGCGGCATGTGATTAAGTTATTTTTTTGGATATGTTGAGTCTGAAGTTCTAGAGTGTCACATTTTTAAAGTTAAAAAACATCTTTTAGGCCTGGAGAGACTTACATTACATGAACTGATGCTGAGTGAAATGAGCAGGACCAGGAGATCATTATATACTTCAACAGCAATACTATATGACAATCAATTCTGACAGATGTGGCCCTCTTCAACAATGAGATGAACCAAATCAATTCCAATGGAGCAGTAGTGAACTGAACCAGCTATACCCAGGGAAAGAACTCTGGGAGATGAGTATGAACCACTACATAGAATTCCCAATCCCTCTATTTTTGTCTGCCTGCATTTTTTATTTCCTTCACAGGTTAATTATACACTATTGTCTGATTCTTCTCGTACAGCAAAATAACAGTATGGACACGTATACCTATATTGTATTTAGCATATACTTTAACATATTTAACATGTATTGGTCAAACTGCCATCTATGGGAGGGGGTGGGGGAAAGGAGGGGAAAAAAATTGATAAAAAAGGTTTTGCAATTGTCAATGCTGAAAAATTACTCATTCATATAACTTGTAAATAAAAAGCTATAATAATAAAAAGAAAAAGAAAAAATCTTTTAAATAGTAGAATATATACACATATGCATGTATATATTTATATATCCATATACATATATAAACCAGCACATATGTATGTACATATACACATGTTTATGGACACGTATGCCTAGTGAAGCATTTGAAAAGCCAAAGATTCCCTTTATACTACACATAATTGTCCTCTAAATTGTAATTTGGAAGTTCAGACTTTTGTTTGCATTTTCTTAAAGGAATGGAAGGAAAGGGATCACTCTGTTGTCTGTACACATCTATATTTGGAATTAAACTTCATTTAAAGAAGGGTACTAGCTATACTATATCTAACTTTCTCAAATCTTGTATTTTCTTTTTTTTTTCTTAAAAAAGAAAAAGCAAAGACTGACTATCCCATCCTCACCTAGGGGGGAAAGGCAATAGCTCTTCACAAGCCAGAGCCCTCTCTGGTCATCCCAGAGCTTTGACCCAATTAATTTCTGACCCAGGCTAGTCAGCTCTTCTAAGGCAATCTGGTGGTCCTGGCAAGGCAGGAATGGCAGTAGGCCCATTATGTGAAAGTTAAACTTACTGCAGATACCCAATTAGCTTGGCCCACTAAACTCAGAACTCCAGAGTTCCTGAGATCTACCAGCTTCAACCTCCCTTTTAACTGGAATTAAAGGCTTGTACCAGTGTTCTGGCTTAAAATATTTTCACTGATAAGATTTCCAAAAATTTTTCCTATACACATAATATAGTCAAAGGCCACTGACAGTGAGAGAACCTGAATTCTGGCCAATGATTTTCCCTTATGACCTAGCATAATAGTTTTTGGTTGTTGTTCCTGCATTTCCTCCTTTATAAAATAATAAGAGTAGGGAAGTGGATTAGAGATAGCTCCCTAAAGACCAGTCCTGAAACTCTATGACTTCAAAAATGACAGTAATTCAAACATTTTCCTTGTTAAGTAAGTTAGTTCAATTAGGATTGATATTAAACATGATTTTAATGAACTGAAGTCCGAACTAGTGAAAAACAATCTGAAATGTTTAAAAAAAAAAAAAAAAAAAAGGCCAGCTGCTAAGGAAAAAACAAAACAAAACAACAACAACAACAACAAAACATTAAAAGTTCTTGAACAACAAGAGTGCTTCTGGCCAGTTAAAAAAAATAAACTATAAGGTGCCTAGTAACACAAAGAAATGTTTCATGAAATAATGTGACTAAGAGGCCAAATGTCTATTCCAGAATGATACTTTAATATTGCTTTCCTAAGACAGTTTGAAAACTGCTTATCTGAGACTTTCCCAAGAAGTAAAAACACTCCCTTTAGCGCTATAAAATGGATGCTTTTAATAAAGTAATAAGCATTTGTTACAAAAAAAAATTCAGAGTTGTCTTTTTCAAATAAATATATTGGGCAATCAATCAAAATAAAAAGAACTATGTTCCATATTCATAAAGTAGAATCAATGGATCATATGTTTTATTGATTGGCACATCAAAGATCTTTTACAAACACTATTTGAAATATGGTGCTGTTACTATCTTTAATTTTAGAGATGCTGATCCATCGCCTTTTCTCTTCCCCTTGATTTTAGGGTTGATGTGTGGGTACATTATTCTGGTAGCTGAAGCCTGATTTCCTGTTGTTAGCCTTATAATAATCTGTGGAAGGGCTCAAAGCTTTGACAGCCAGAAGCAAAATGTGGTCAGTGAACTCTGCAGTGGCCAACAGTGACCTGCAGCAGAATTGTTAGACCCAATGTCAACAAAGTAGATTTGTGAGTCTTGAGGTAAGAATATTTATTTCAAAGAGTATATTAGCTGGTGAAAGTGTTTCTATCCAAGAGCAGATGGATGAGCAGATAATCATTTAAATAAAGTTTACAAAGAAGGCAAATGAACAATAAAGAAGGTCCTGAAAAATATACCCTCCTCAGCATTTTAATGCACTGGTTCTATGCTTACAATTTTTACACTGTAAAGGAGACAACAAACTTTGTTTCTGGATAAATATCTTATATAAATATTGTACATTAGCAGGAGTAAAAACAAAATAAAACTTCAAGGCAATTATAAGATCAACCTACTGGAAAAACTGCTTTCCAAATGTGAATGCACTTGGGAAAATATATAACAATAATTATAGCTGGAATTTACATGATTTCTTATCTCCCAGGGTCTTAAAAGAATTTTGCAACAAATATCACCTCATTAGTCTTTGTAAGAATTCTCTGAGGGAAGAAGGAATACCCACTATCCTACTTTTGCAAGAGAGAAAACTTGAGATGCAACACAATTTTTTAAAAAAGTCATTGTGGAGCCAGAGGTTTCTAGTGATTTGAACTTGAAATTTTCTAAGGGTCAGGAAAACCATATTTTTGGTTTTGCTTCTTTAAGCCTATCTGGTGGTCTGTGGATGCACGGGGGCTTGGTTTGGATCTGACTTTAAAAAGCCTGAAAGCCCCAAGCTTTCACCATTTGTCTGTGGGATTAGACTGTATGGTATTGGATCACTTACACTCCAGGATTTAAAGATGTGCCCTGGGATTTCTTTAGTATTGTTACCAATCCAGCTCAATTTCCTTAGATAGTGACTTTAACCATGAGATACAATTTATGAGGTCAAGAGTAAGAGGGAGATCTAAATGCTACTTTTTCCAAAAAGAAAAATCAAAAGGATTATACAAATAGGAGAAGGGAAAAGGGAGAAGAAGGAATATGAAGGGCAAGAAAGATTACTGGAAAAGTGTTTAGAATTGTTATATTCTTTTCAGCAGGATACCCAAATGATGGTGTCCTGGTTATCATCTGACTGAAGATGATGGGGCTGGAAGCTAATTTTTCTCAGATTTCTAGCAGCACAAGTCCAAAGATTACTTACTCTGTCACAGTAAAAACAAAAACCTCATAAATATCCAATCATATTAACAGCATAAATTACTTTTGATTAGGCAACAATGAGGTGATGCATGATTTTTTAAAATATGTAATCAATAAATCATTCATAGGACAGCTAGTTAGTGCAGTGGATAGAGCACCAGCCCTGAAGTCAGGAGGACCTGAGTTCAAATCTGGCCTCAGACACTTAACAATTCCTAGCTGTGTGACCCTCGGCAAGTCACTTAGCCCCATTTGCCTCAGCCAAAAAAAAAAAAATTGTCAATGCAGAACTATAAAATTTGCTAAAGTTTGGAACTGTGCTCTTTGTCAAAGGGTATGCATGGTTTGATAACTTTTTGAGCACAGTAGCACTGTTTCTACTGGGTTTATATCCCAAAGAGATCTTAAAGGAGGGAAAGGGACCCACATGTGCAAAAATGTTGTGGCAGCCCTGTTTGTAGTGTCCAGAAACTGGAAACTGAGTGGATGCCCATCAGTTGGAGAATGGCTGAATAAATTGTTGTATATGAATGTTATAGAATATTATTGTTCTGTAAGAAATGACCAGCAGGATGGTTTCAGAAAGGCCTGGGGAGACCTACATGAACTGATGGTGAGTGAAGTGAGCAGAATGAACCAGGAGATCACTGTACATGGCAACAATAAGACTATATGAAGATCAATTCTGATGGACGTGGCTCTTCTCAACAATGATATGATTCAAACCAGTTACACCTGTGTAGTGATAGAAAATAGATATCTACACCCAGAGAGAGAAACATGGGAATAGAGTGGTTGCATTCTCATTCTCACTCTGTTGTTATTTGCTTGCATTTTGTTTTCTTTCTCAGTTTTTTTTCCCTTCTTGATATGATTTTTCTTGTGCAGCAAGATAACTGTATAAATATGTATATACATATATTGGACCTAACATGTATTTCAACATATTTAACATGTAATGGACTACCTGCCAGCTAGGGAAGGGGATGGGGAGGAGGGGAAAATTTGGAACAAAAGGTTATGCGAGGGTCAATGTTGGAAAAATTATCCATGGATATGCTTTGTAAATAAAAAACTTTAATACTAGTAAAAAAAAATAAAAATAAAAATAAAATTTGCTAATATTACAAGAGACCAGTCTGTGGATCAGAGTAGTGAAATTTGTGAGCTACTAGGCCTTGGGTTGAGAATTACTGCTTTAAAAGACCAGGGACTTGTTATAGTTGAACAAAGGGAAAATACTTTAAAGTAACTGGTAAAATGATAAACTACTAACTAGTTCCTTCTTCACTATGGAATCCAAATACCTTATTCTGATATGAAGATGCAAGGAAAACATGAACTGAAAGGATGGCAGACACCAATTTAATGGTGTTTTTATACATGTACACACACACACACACACACACACACACACACCAGTAATTCTTTAGTAAACTGAAAGGTGGCAGTAGGAAAGATAAGAGAAGAGGAGAATACATCACCTTGGGAGATACTCCTCGAGACTGAGAATTTTTTGCACAAAAGAACTGTTATTGAACCAGAATCCTAAAATAAAACATGATAGGAAAATATTGGGGTAACCAAGACTTTCTGGCCCTGAATTTTTCCATCTCTCTCCTTCACACACTTTTCTTTATCTATTCTACTAATTAAAAATAGAATGTCTCAAGTAATGGAACATAAGTAAGGAAAGGAGAAACAAACAAACCTGCAGCTGGATTTGTCTGAAAGCTGAGGAATACTATAAAATAGACATGTAGCTGCAAGGGGAAAGTAAGTATGCACACAGGTTAAGAAGAAGCTTGAGGAGACCTATGTGAACATTTATTTTGGAATATGAGCACTAAAATATTTTGAAATAATATTTAAACATTTTCAAGGTACATTCTGAAATTTCACTAACCACCCACACCCATCCTGTGCCATTCTTCACAAAGTTTATTTGGCAAAGAATTATTTTAAAACAAGCGAGAAGAGATACAGAGGAAACTGGCTGGTTTGGGGATTTTAAAATGTAGCTATTCTTTTTCTTTTTCTTTTTTTCTTTTTTTTGGAAATAACAATTATAACCTCTTTAGAAAATCACTTCCAAAATGCCATGCTATAATTAAATGTCTCTTGCACAACTTTCCTTATTTCTCCAAGCCTCTCTTGGATTGTCCTCCAGTGAATTACACTGTCATATTACAATCTGCTTTATGTTCTTTAGGGCATATCCCCACAAGGAGGGCTAAGCAAAGAGTGCCCACTGACCATATCCCGACTCATTTTTACCTGCTTCACTAAGAAAGAATATAGATCATTAAAAACATTGGCTCAAGTAAGGGAAGACTAAGTGGGAAGACCTTTATTTCTCATTTTACCTTGGTTCCTAAAGCTAACTGTTTAAGAAACAGTTTTGGTGTGGATAAAGGCTTTTTTTCATAAACAAAAATTGGTTTATAAATTTTTAAAATTTTTTCCCCTCCACTTAATGGTACTTAATTTTTTCCAGTTACATGTAAAATAGTTTTCAACATTCTGTTTTATAAAATTTTGAGTTCCAAATTTATTTTCTCCCTTTCTCCTTTTCCTCCTCCTACCCTAAAATGACAAGCAATCTGATAAGAGTTATACATGTACAATCATATTAAATGTACTTCCACATTAGTCATGTTTGGTTTGCATTTTCACTGTATTTCATTCCTACACATCTCATGAAGATTTGCAAAGGGTCCTACACCTGTTATTTCATTTTAACCTCACAACAACCTTTAGAGAAAGGTTGCTATTATATAATCCCCATTTTTACAGATGAGAAAACTGAACCAGACAGAGATTAAATGACTTGCCGAGGTTTCCAAAGCTACTGAGGGAAAATGTGGGCTCAGAGCTTCCCAAATCCAGTTGTAGCACTTTCTCCATGGTACCACTTAGCCATTTCATCTCACAACATACATTCAAGTTCAGTAAGCATGTTCATGAATTTAGACCCTTCAAATCATAACATCTGGCTTAAACTGATAATTCTGCAACTAGAAGTGGGCTAAAACAAGCATAAATTGTCTCATTAGGATGGACCACTCACTACCTTTTAGCCATAACACAAAACAAACAATATTTTAGTTTACCATAGATGTAAGGTGTTTTAAAGATTATACCAGTTTGCAAACTGTCCAAACATTTCTTAGAATATTTTTTCATTAGAGGAAAATCAATTCCATAAATCAAAGAATTTTTCTGATTCTCAACTATTACTGTCTGCCTCTTAGTGGCAATTTTAAATGAATGGGTATTCAGGTGGATTGACAGGGTAATACTGATAATACTCAAATAATAAGTACTGTATTTGTCAGAATGTAATGATTAATAGAAACTATGTATAAAAGAAACAGAAAACTGTAGGTTTTAATTAAACTATACACAAGATTAATACCACATCTTGTGTCATATAATCACTAAATATATTAACAATATTCACTAAGTTAATAGTATTATCATAATTTTTTATTTACCTAACAAATGGTTTTATTGATTTAGTCTTGTCCAATCCCCCCCCAAAAAAAATTATATACATTTTTTTTTGTTTCAGCAATAACCACTTCCCCCAGTACAACCACAAGTGTAGCAATGATTATTGATTATAGTAGTAAGTAAATGAAGAGAAGGAGAAATGAAGGGAACAAATGCATTATTCATTCATTCATTATTGGAATTTTTTTTAAACGAGGGAAAAATATTGAATTTGGTAAATCTGCCTTTTTAAAAGCCATCCCTGTTGCGTATTTAAAACAAAAACTGTAAAAAGCGTCAAAAGCAAACTAAATCTAATCTACAAAAATACTTATAGCAGCTCTTTTTGTGATGACAAAAGAATTGGAAATCGAGGGAATGCCCATTAATTGGGAAATGGCCAGACAAGTTGTGGTATATGAATGTTGATGAACAGGATGGTTTCAGAAAAACCTGGAAAGACTTGCATGAACTAATACTGAGTGAAGTGAGCAGAAGCAAGAGAACATTATAAACATGAACAGCAACTTAGTATGATTATCAACTGTGACTGACTTGATTCTTTGTAGCAATACAATGATCCAAGATAATTCCAAAAGACTCGTGATTCAAACTATCCACATCCAGAGAAAGAACTATGGCTTCTGAATGCAGATCGAAGTATACTATTCTCACTTTTTGGGATACTTTTTCCCTTTTGTTTCTTCTTTTTCTTCTTTCACAACATGACTAAAGTAGAAATATATTTACATGATTGCACATGTATAATCTATATCAAATAGCTTGCTCTCTTGGGGAAGAGAAATGAAAGAGAGAAAATTTTGAACCTATAAAAATGAATAATGAAAACTGTCTTTACATGTAATTGAGAAAAATAAAATATTCTTTGTCAAAAATAAGCAAACAAATGAATAAAAATGATATTAAGTATAAGGGATAAAGAAAATATTAAAACTAGATAACAATTGTGTAAGATTGCAGAATTCACTGGCTGATCACAGATTTGGAGCTGGAAGAATTCTCAAAGTCCATTTGGCCCAACCCCCTCATTTTATAGAGAAGAAAAATGAGTTCCATTGAGTACCAGAAATTAACTTGCTCAAACTCACATAGGTAGTAACCATTGGATATGAGATGAAGCAACTGACTTTAAAAATAGATTCAGAAGATCACACATTTTAACTGATAATCTAGTGATTTTTTCCAGATGGACAATAACAAAATAAATTTTAGTTTAAGAAAATCTAAATTCCTGTATGCTTCAAAGGTCACTTAATTAATTGTAGGTATGTCTTCCAAAGGGCTAGACTGAAACCTACTCATACATTCTTATTCTTTTGACAATTATACCTGTCTAGCCATAAATCCTGTACAGAGGATCAACTCAATGTA
Source organism: Antechinus flavipes (assembly GCF_016432865.1). Lineage (NCBI taxonomy): Eukaryota > Metazoa > Chordata > Mammalia > Dasyuromorphia > Dasyuridae > Antechinus > Antechinus flavipes. The sequence goes on along the minus strand of NC_067398.1, from coordinate 491,405,697 downwards.
CTTTCCTTTTTATTTCCTAATTATATGGATGCCAGAAGCAAATGGGCTGCTTCTGTAATCCTTTGCTCTTGCTTTGTGACAAACCCTCCCCAATTTCCCAATAATATAACTCTTCAATGACACTTCTATGTTTATTTTTGCCTGAAATTCACCATTGATTACCATATGTAGGTTTTCTGCATGTCTTGTCTCCGCATTACCATTAGGTGACTGAAAATTTTGAATTTTTTTTGATGGCCTTACCATACACCTTGCTACAGTGCTTTTGAAGATCACTGGGTCTTCCCATCTTGTTTAATCCATTATCCCTTCTCAGATATACAGCCCTGAACTTCTAGAACTTATTATTCTTCCTTCCTATCTGTTGCCTATCTGTATGCAAATTCCTTAAAGACAGGAAATCCTTGGTTTTTAAATTAATATCTTCAGCATTCAACATTGCATATGTTCATAGTAAGCACCTAATAATTGCTTTTTCAGTTACTTTGAGTTTTTCATTCATTCTTCAGATTACAATTTTCTATGATTTGTAGCTATATAATGCCACTTGATACTACAATACTAGTGTGAAGATGAAACTATCCAGATATCAAGTATCTTCTTTTTTTTATTTCTTATGTCAGCAGAGTGAAAAAGAACACTGTACTAGGAATCAGTTCCGGACTATTCTCAGTCCTAACAATAATTAACAATGTTATACTTTTTACTATTTTTTTATTAAAGCTTTTTATTTTCAAAACATATGCATGGATAATTTTTCAACATTAATCCTTGCAAAACCTTGTGTTTTAACCCCCCTGCTCTCCCCCCCCTCCCCCAATTCCTCCCCTAGACAGCAAGTAATCCAATATATGTGTTACTTTAGACATATTGCTTAAACTCTCAGAATCCCATTCAGGGATTGCCATTCAGGACAATTTGTGTCTGAGCAAGATTCACTTCTCCATTATTGCCAAAAAATACTTAACTAGTGAAGAGTTCATTACCTCCCAAGGGATCCTGTTGTACTGTAGGTTAGCTCTGATCCTTAGGAAGGTTGCTTTCCATTAAGTCAATGTCTCTGCCTCCCTGCAACTTCTAACCTAACTCCTATTCTCCAGTTTTCTTCTCTGTAAAACAGACTGAAGAATGGGAAGAGAATTGGAAGCCCACTGATTGGGGGGAATGCTTTTATCAGCAGAGCCAGTGGTTAAGTTCTCAGTGTAAGCTTTTATTTATACCCTGGACATCAGTAAATGCTACAAATCATGTCTTGACATGTTCTATTGATTGCTTTGTAAGAGAACTATGAAAAAAGTTGTAACAATGCAAATTAACCTTAAAGGTGTGTCCAAGACACTGATACATTTGTTGGTGGAACTGTGAACAGATCCAACCATTCTGGGAGGGCAGTTTGGAACTATGCTTTAAAAGTTATCAAACTGTGCTTACCCTTTGATCCAGCAGTGTTTCTACTGGGCTTATACCCCAAAGAGATACTAAAAAAGGGAAGGGGACCTGTATGTGCCAAAATGTTTGTGGCAGCCCTGTTTGTAGTGGCAAGAAACTGGAAACTGAGTGGATGCCCATCAATTGGAGAATGGCTGAATAAATTGTGGTATATGAATATTATGGAATACTATTGTTTTATAAGAAATGATCAACAGGATAATTTCAGAAAGGCCTGAAGAGACTTACATGAACTGATGCTGAGTGAAATGAGCAGAACCAGGAGATCATTGTACACAGCAACAAGAAGATTATACATTTATCGATTCTGATGGACATGGCTTTTTTCAACAATGAGATGGTTCAAACCAGTTCCACTTGTTCAGTGATGAAGAGAAGCAGTTATACCCAGAGAGAGGACCATGAGAACTGAGTGTGGATCGCAACATAGCATTTGCACTCTCCTTGTTGTTATTTGCTACCTCAGTTTTTCTTTTGTCTTGCTTCTTGATCTGATTTTTCTTGTGCAGCAAGATAACTGTATAAATATGTATACATATATTGGATTTAACATGTATTTCAACATATTTACATGTACTGAACTACCTATCAGCTAAGGGAGGGGATGGGAGGAAGGAGGAGAAAATTTGGAACAAAAGGTTTTGCAAGGGTCAATGTTGGAAAAATTACCCATGCATATGCTTTGTAAATAAAAAGCTTTAATTAAAATAAAAAAGATTAGAGATGAATTTGATTGGGATGTCAATAAAATTTGTTTAAAATGGAAAAAAAAAGTGTGTCCATGGTAATTTTCTTTCCTAATCACTGGTACATCTGAGGTTCTATCATTCTATGAATTCAAAAGACAATAAGTAATTAAAGTAGCCCTTCTCAGTCTTAGGATTCCTTGTAGCAGAAGTAATTGAATACTCCTATGTTTCTAATATTGTGCAATTTACTCTGGGCTTGGGCTTCCAAGTGTGGAAATCAACAAATCTTTGGATGACTTTTTACAGATCAAAGCAGGAACCCAAATTATCTTTGGCACAGAGGAATGAAGATAGGGATGCTACCCAGCATAAATTTATACATTTTAGAAATGCTGACTGAAAAGAAGTCTGCTCTTGCCTTAATGGCAGCCCACGAAATGCTATTTTGCAAAGGAAGAAGCACTGGACTTGAAGTTAAGCTACTTGAGTTATAGTGCTGCCTTTGCTACTAATGAGCTGTGTGACCCTGGGCAAGGCATTTCACTTATCTTAACCAGTTTCTGTCTCTATAAAATAAAGGTATGGACTAGGGGCTCTCTTGAGATTTTTCTGAGCTCTAAAATTCTATGCTGTAGTGAAGTTGGAAGAGCTCAAATGTAGAGCTTGCCTGGGAGTTGGAAGACAAGTCTGTGGTCTCTGACACATGCAGCAGCCAGGTGGCTCAGGAGATAGAATGTGGGCCTGGAGTCTGGAAGGCTCATCTTCCTGTTGTTCAAATTTGGCCTTAGACACTAGCTGTGTGATCCTGGACTAGTTACTTAACCCTGTTTGCCTCAGTTGGCTCATCTATAGAATGGGACACAATGGAGAAATGGCAAACCATTCCAAGAAAATCTCTGCCAAGAAAACCCAAGAAAATAGTGTTATGAAGAGGTGAACACAACTGAACATGACCCAGAGTTGTCTCAGTGGTGTGGAACATTGGGACTACAGTTAGGGAGATTTGAGTTTAAAATCAGCCTTTGATGCACCATTTGTGTCACCCTGGGTGAATTACTTAGTGTCATAAAATGATTTAATGTTTGTAAAGGGCTTTGCAAATCTTTAAACACTATGTGATACTAACTGTTAGCATTTATTTCAATAACAACCCAGGGAAAACTGTTAGCATTTATTCCTATAGGAACCCAGGGAAAGTAAGTTACTTTCTGAAACACATGTATATATTTTCCAATGTTTCTGCACTAACTGCTTCAAAAATCAGGGCAAACTTAATTTTCAGTATTGCAGTTAAATGGCCATTAGTCTGATCATTCTTTTGTGAAATTACCCCGTAAGTGTCATGTTTCAGTGTGCATGGCTCTTTTTTCATATTTTATATTATGAATAGTTAAGGGCTAATCCAAGCATTGCACTAGAAAACACAGGGAAGTAAGAAAAGACAAAGTCTCCTACTTAAGCCTCTCCTTTCTAAGTTTTGATGGAGTATTCTCTCTTTTGTTCTCCCTTTCCGGAGCTAATGTTCCCATAATCTCTTCCTTAGCAAAAACTGCTGAGTTGATAAATTCATTCACACTAATGTTTTAGTTTAAAGTTTTACTTTTTCCATGGTTAATTGCTCTAAAATAGGGCTTAGGATCAAAGGAACTCAACTTTAGAGATGGCATTTCTGAGACCAATGATCTTATGAGGGGAGATCTGTTCTGCTTTCCTTAAATTAACCACATATGCAATCAACCATTCTGGGTAAAAGTTATATTAGCTTTTTTATAAAAGGCTTTTAATTAAGCAGAGAAGTTAGTAGCTGAGTAGAGGTGGACTTCTCCCTTTTAACCTATTGCCTCCTCCCTTTCCTAAAGCAGAACAAACTTCCAGCACAGCATTTCCCAACTGGAACCCAGAACAGCTCTGGGACTGAATTCATAATAATGGAATCCACAGATGCTTGGAAATGAGGTTGTGTGGGCAACTCTGAGATGCAGAGTTGGGAAATTTCATGATAAAAATGGAGGAAATCAAGCTTATTTTTATACCCAGAAATTGTCATATATAATAAATACATAGGTATGTAATTTCATATTAATATTTCAGAGAGAAAATATTGAAATTTTCCTATGGAACCCCCATAGCCACTGGAAAAAAAAAATGTCAGTGGTTCTGAGGAAGATGGATTAGGTAATGGAAGTGGAATAGAATAAAAAAGATTACATTTTAACTCAGTCTTAATCCCAAATAACAAGGTATAATAAGAGGCAAGGTACAATAGAAGAAACAGTGGAATTAGTCTGAAAGCCAGCTCCTCTGCTAGGCTAACTGTGTGGCCATGGGCAAATTAGTTAATTTCTCTCATCTGTAAAATAGAAATAATAATACTTGTAGTTTTCAGAGTTGTAAGGAAAAGCTAGTTGATGAGATAAAGATGAAACACTTTGTAGTTTTGAAGGGCTATACAAATATGAACTATTATTATCATTTTGTTATTGTTGTTTAACTATACATATCTTCCGTGACCAACTTAGTCTGAGAAATGCTGTGCTGGAATTTTGTCCTGCTTTAGAAAGGGAATGGCAATAAGTTAAAGAGAGCAGTTGACCTCTACTTAGCCACAGACTTAAAAAAAAATCATTTAATTAAAATTTTTCCTAAGAACTTTAATTCAGACCTGGCTATGTGCAGATGTGGTATGATTTCAGAGAAACCAAGAAGGCTTACAAGCTAAAACATCAATGAAATGCCATCTCTAAAGATGAGTTTTGTTAAGAGCTTATTAAAATGCAAAATCTCTAAGAAAGGTAATATTTTAAGCTATATCAACAATAAAAACTTCAATAAAGTTACTTTGGTTGGAAGGAAAAAGTTTTGGTGAGAGCCTAGTAACTGCAGGAGCTTCCCTTTCCCTTTCTTTAGGTCTTTTGCCTTTCCAAAAAAATCAAACAAATAAACAAATCTGAAACACCCCTGGACAATGAGGAGATCTTATGACTTGGTTGCTTTGTGGGGGGAAAGAGGGAGAAATATGGAAATGTTAATTTGGAGGTTGGCATGCAAATACAATGGAATCCAGTTAATGAATGCTGTGCTGGTGTGCATTTGTTAAACTACTTAGAGAGGTATCTTTCTCTAACAAATTAGAGTTCAGAAAGAGCCAAAATACTTTTACAAAATTTAGAAACGTAAGGGACCTTTCAGGTCATTTAATTGAACACTTTCATTTTATAGATGAGGAAAGAGTTAGATATTCATTCTAGAACACAACCCAGGTTCTCGCATTCTCTCTCCATCACTATTACTCCTGAGAGGAGGTAGCAATGTGGTATAGTGGAAAGAGCACTGGTTCGGGAGTCAGAAGACCCAAATCCAACGTCCACCTCCATTCAGTGTTGCTCAGTCCTTTCTCAGTGACATCCAATTCTCCATGACCCCTTTTGGGGTTTTCTTGGCAGAGACACTGGAGGGGTTTGCCATTTTCTTCTCCAGCTCATTTTATTGATGAGGAACTAAGGCAAACAGGGTTCAGTGACTTGTCTAAGGTCACACAGCTAGTGAAAACCAGCCTTCCTGGCTCTCAGCTCGCCTTTCTTTTAAGCAGTTGAAACTCTTAACTTCTACCACAAAAGCGGGGAAAGAACCCCGTGTCCAAAAATGTTTGTGGCAGCCCTCTTTGTAGTGGCAAGAAACTGGAAACAGTGAGTGGATGCCCATCAACTGGTGAATGGCTGGATAAATTATGATATATGAATGTTATGGAATATTACTGTTCTGTAAGAAATGATCAGCAGGATGATTTCAGAAAAACCTAGAGAAACTTATGTGAATTGATGCTAAGTGAAGTGAGTAGACCAACAGAACGTTGTATACAGCAACAATAAAATTATGTGATGATTAACTGTGATGGACTTGGCTTTTTTTTTTTTTTTAAACAATGAGGTAATTCAGGGTAATTCCAATAGACTTGTGATGGACAGAACCATCTGCATCCAGAAAAGGACTATGGGAACTGAATGTAGATCCCAGCATAGTATTTTCACTTTTTTTGGTGTTGTTTTCTTGCTTTTCTTTCTCACCTTTCCCCCTTTTGATCTGATTTGTTTTTGTGCAGCATGACAAATGTGGAAATATGTTTAGAAGAATTACATGTTTAATCTTTACTGGATTACTTGCTGTCTAGGGGAAGTAAAGAGAGAGAGAAAAAAATTTGGAACACAAGGTTTTGCAAGAGTAGATATTGAAAACTACCTTTGCATGTATTTTGAAAAATTAAAAGCTATTATAGTAACAATAACAACAAAAAAGAATGACCTCTTCTTTGTTTAGTAAATAGAAGGAAACTTCTGTACTTTTGATCCTCTTTTGATACTGCATCAATTTTAGAAAACTAAAATTTGGGACTAGGGAAAAACTGTACTATTTTGTTTTCAAATCAATGCTTCATGTTTAGAATTAAGTGGAATTGATTATAGATGATAATCTGAGTCTCCCAACTTTTATAGACATTTCATAGAAATTAACCATTCTTGAAGGAATCATCCTTCTTTTCCAAGATTCATTGTTTTATCACATCCCCAACTTTCCTTTTCAGGGATTCCTCTTGTTACAAACATATTTAATTCATTCTTGTTTTTCCAAAAAACATGTCAACACTTAAAGAGTTTTAAAAATTAGATTATTTCATATCACTGTTGATGTATTCTAGTTTCTGACCAAATTGGACTATAAGCCATGCCCCTAACATTCCCACCACCCCCATTTCCCTTTTGACACACCTTTGAACACTATTTTCTCTAAATCTGGATTTCTTCCTAACTTTTACTTCTCACTATCTATCTTCCTTCAGGAAATTACTATTCTAAGATTCCCTCCCTATTCTTAATGCTTTTTCCTTCCTCAAAATATCTTGTATTTATTAATTTGTGCTTATATTATAAATCCTTTCAGAAGAATGTAAGTAAGTTCCTTAAGGGTAAGGATCATTAAAAAAAATTTTTTTTTGTCTCTGTATCCCCAACATTTAGATTAGAATCTGTATATAACATAGTAGGCATTTAAATACATATTTACTGAATTCAAAATTGTTTTGAAGCTTGGATGAACACCTATATCCTTAACCTTAAATATCTTTAAAACTTCTTATTATCCAAAGATTTTTACCTCCCTAAGAAAACAGCATCCAATTCAAAAACTCTGCCTCATCAAGACCAACACACACTCCCATTATGCCTTTCCCTGGAAAGTACCAAAGTAAAGTATGGTTGCCCAGACACAGCCTTTGTCTTAACTAGTTTAATTTCTCATCTGAAACCCTACTTTTCAAGCAGTAAAGAATTCCCAGAAGCTCTTCTGTTAAGAGCACCACCCACTCTCTGAGTTGTATTGTTAGGCATTGTGTGCTCTGAGAAAGCAGTGCTCTCCAATCTGTATCTTAGGGATCACAGCAGCAAGGCAGCCACAGACAATTTCTGACATTGCTAACCAATGACACAGATCACAATACTCAAACTGCACATTCAGCTTTTTCCTTAAGACCCCATATTTGTATAATGCAATGTCACAAAATTCTAGGTCGTATCAGGCTTGCATTTATGAGATAATTTAAAAAATCATTGCAAATGTGGCTCCAGAGCCAAAAAATTGTGATCACCACTGCACTAACCATTTTCTTACCTGGCTTTTGGCTCTGGTTCAATTTCTCTCCTCTCAAAATAAGCGATTTTAAAAAATAGTTTATAATTAGAAAGCACTTTACAATTTATAAAGGGTTTTCCTCCCAACCAACAATCCTTGGAAGTAGATAGCTCACATGCTTTATGGATTAGCCAACAGAGACTAGACAGAAGAATACATGGCAATGCTAGAACTGAAGTTTTTTGACTCCAAATTCAATTCTCTTTTTTCTCTTCGGCAATCTCCCTCTCCATAGTATAATTTCAGTTCAAAAGATTCAATTTAGCTCTTAGAGAGGAAAGAGAGAATAGAGCAGAAATTAAGAGATTGTGATCTTTGTACTCAGTCATTTTTCAATCAGGTCCAATTCTTCGTAATCCCATTTGGGGTTTTCTTGACAAAGATATTAGAGTGGTTTGCCATTTCATCTCCAGTTCATTTTACAGATGAGGAAATTGGGCCAAACAGGGTTAAGTAACTTGCCCAGGGTCACACAGCTAACTAAGTGTTTGAGCAGATCTGAACTTAGGAAGATGATTCTTCCTGACTCCAAGTCTAGCACTTTACGTACTGTTAGGAATACAATAATAAATACTGAGAATAAAAATAGGTTTATAGTCCCCTATTTATTATTCTTGTGTTTTCTTCATAAATGGAGAATGCTGGTAAATAGTTACCATGTAAGTGGGGTTTTGATTCAGTCCACATCAAAAAATATTTATTGGTTATCTATATGTAGAGAGATTAAAAGATGAATAAAATATGATACCTCTCCCCTAAAGGAGCTTATGATCTAGTAAGAGGGATAATTATGATAAATACAAAATACCTGTAGAGCAAAAAAATAAAATAATTACCACAAGAGAGGGACAAACAACATACTATGAGGTTAGAAAAGTTTAGGGTACCAAGAAAGCTTCTATAAAAGAGATAGCATTTGAATTGATTCTTGAAGAACTGACAAGATTTTAAAAGGTACTGATGTAAGAAGAGAGTTGAATAAAGGCAAAGAGAGTGAAAGGTCATGGGAAAATTCTCGAGGGGTGTATTAAGGCCACACTTAGTGAATATTTAGAAAGGGATAAGATAATTACAAAGAGACAGCATGGCTTTATCAAGAATGGATTGTATCATACTAAACATTCCTTTTTTTATAAAGATTATTGAACTGATATGTGAAGAAAATGTGTATTACTCTTCAAAGAAGATGAAGAAATTTAAAGAGATAATAGAATTAAATAGGTTTAAAATTAGTTGGATGGCCAGATTTTAATGAAACTGGGAAGACTAAATTAAAACCCACACTCGCATACCACCAATTAGTGCTGTTTTAAGCCAAGATGCACTAGGATTCATGACACAAGAAAAAGGATAAGAACCTCTCAAGTTAAGTGATCTCTAAGATTTCGTCAAGTAAAATGGTTTTATCACCCAGGTTCTTTAGCTTTTTATGTGTCCATAGGATACAAAGGGGCTCAAATTGTTATAAAAATATTATTTATGAGTTGATAATGCTAGTTAAGTAGTCTAGTAGACAAAGCTCCTGGCTTGGAGTCAAAAAGACCTTGAATTCGAAATTAATACTAGCTGTGTGACCTTAGGCAAATTATTTACCCCTGTTGCCCCATAGAATGAGCATCCACAGAATGAATTGGAGAAGCAAACCACTCTCATATTTTTGCTAAAGAAAACCCAAAAAATGAGATTACAAAGAGTAGGATATGACTAAAATGACTGAACAATAACAATATTATAAATATGTTAATAACCAATGATGAGCTCTTCCAAGAACATTAGTTCAATTTGACTTTTGTTGCACATATTAACATTTTACTAAACATATCAACAATCAGATTTAGGCCTTTTCTCATTCTGAAGCAGCCAGCAACTTGTACACAAATGCAATAAAATAAAATCATGAACCTGTTACCTTAATTCTTGAGTTTCAGAGAAACATTCTTTTTCTTATCTCTGTCCAGAATATTCACTCTACCATTCCCCTACAAAGAACACCCAAAAGTCCAACATCTAGGGACTAGGATGTGAAGGTGACAGGAAGAAACTATTCTCTTCAGCACAAAGGAAATCAAGATATTTCATCCCATTAATGAAATATTCATAAAGTACTTAGCCTAGTGTATGATATATACCATAGAATATATGCATGCTTATTCCCTTAATTCCTTCCCTTCCTCAGCCTCCATCTTCAAATAGACTTGGGATCATAAGGGGTTATTTGGTCAACAAACATTCATGAAGTGTCAGCAACTGCGCTAAGTGCTAGGGATACAAAGAGACAAAAACAGCCTCTGTGTGAAGAAGCAGGCTTGTCAAAAAAATTTAACTTCAGGAATCATTCGATTTCCTAACACAAGATGAAACTGTTTTAGTTCTTGAAAAAACAGCAAGAATCATTGGATTCCTTCAGATGAAAAATTGTTGATGAGACTTTTTCAGTACTTCAGAGCTTACAGGAATTATTAGATTCCTGGCACATGAACTAATGGACAATGGGATCCTTATGGACTATTTCTAGGACTCATGGACATGTATAAATTTTCAGGTTGATTCATGTTATTTGTTACATTACTACTAGCCTGTGTTATATTGCTATGTGCTTATGTATTTTATGTAATTGCAAGAATCATTGGATTTCTTGAGATGAAAAATTATTGATGAAGACTATTGCAGTACTTAAATTTTCATGTTGATTCTTGTTATTTGTTACATTACTACTAGCCTGTGTTATATTGCTATGTGCTTATGTAAATTATGTATAATGCCTCCCATATTGATGGATTTACGTATACCATGTATATCTGTTTCAAAGTTCTGGCCTATACTGATGGATTTATGTGTACCTGTTTCAAGTGAGCCCCTTCAGAAACCCGCTAATCTGATTTGACTTCCTATTTCCTTTGGTGTTTTCATCTCCCTGACACCAGCGTGATCACCTTTTTTGGGGGGTTCTCACCTCCTTGAGAAGTCAGGGAGGTCATGACCACCCTATGTTCTAAAACAAAAGAAAGGGGGAGATGTTGAAATCTTTACAAACTGCTAACTCATTAGAGCTGATAGATTATTGATCTGATCTTACAAGATGTTTTGGGCCAGAACCTGAAACAAGGTACTAAGTACAAGCTTGTTTGCTTGTGTTTGCACCTTTACTCATTGGAGTTCACACGTTTGGGAAATTTCAGGGTTTAGTATGAGATATCTGAATTCACACCTCCCTTGAAGCTCTTAGGGCCAGAGAACACTATGGGAGAAAACCCATAATCCCTTTCTCTCAGAAGAATCTTATATAAGCCCAGTGAAGAGAGATTCATTAGAATATTTTCCACTTGGCTGGCTGGTGGCAGAAGAACAGTTTTCAGAGGAAGAAGCTACGAGTTGAGAGTTCAGCGGACAACCAGATTCATCTTCATCTCACATCACTGTGGTTGGTGGCTGGGCTCCTGCACTCCCCCCACTGAGACCAAGCTGGTCTGAAAGACTCACCAGAAAGCTAGCCCAGCCCCAAGTGAAGGAGACAAGAGATTCATTCCATCTTTGGGCTGGCTGGAGGCTGAAGAAAGCAGAGGCAGAGGATGAAGGACAAAACCTTTGGATTTGGAGACATTCAGAGGGCTCTAAGCTAACCGCGCTATATTAGAGACAATAAAAGATCTGAACTTTTATCACCTGGCTGAGTTTTGAGGTGATTATTACTTTCACCTGATACTACAGCTGCCTCCAAGAAAATCTCCTCGAGAAACCTGCACCTCTCCCCCAGAGAGAACTATTCTACTTATTCTAAAAGAAGAAAATTACCACATTTTGTCTATCTATCTATCTAAACTATTGGGGAGAAAAGGGGGAATAAAGCTTAATTTAGATGATTTAAGTAAAAATGTAAGTTGTTGATAACAAGAGACAACTCCAAGATAATTTATGTGTTGTTTGTTTAAAAAAAAAAAAAAAAGCTACAGTTGAGACTACACTGAAACCTTAGGGCAGGTACATTGAAAAATGAGCTTTCTATGTCTACATGGAAGTTAAAAAAAAAAAAAAAAAGCAACTGCTCTCACAAAAACAAATTGCTGCTTCTCTGTTTTCCAAAGAAAATCTGTAAAAAGAAGCCTTTTTTTCCCCTTCCTGTAAGAACCCAGCTTGAACCTTGTTCTAAAAGCTGCTATTTGGTCAAATAGAGTGGTCTGTTTAGAGCCAGTGGAATTCAAAGCAGACTACACCTCCGAAACTGACCCTTTGTGGAACTTTAAAAATCACTTGATGTGATTCTAACATTTGACAATTTAAAAACTTTTTTTCTCTTCCTGATCTGATCAAACTAGACAGGTGAACTAAGCAGAGTTCAGATAATGCTTTGTTAATGTGTTGTTTTTTTCTTTCCATATAAAAGAATACCTTCTTTAAATCTGAGTCTCAGTTCTCAATAAAAATAAAAACAGTGCCCAGTTTGTACACAGATGAAAATGGGCAAGAAGGAGAAAGACTGCCCAGTGCTTGCTTACTCTATACCACTTACTTTGTACAAGAGTCCTAAGGAGAGGTTATGAACATTGAGTAATGTGCAATCAACATCCTCTGAGGAGAGAAAGGATATAAAGCAGATGTCAACAAATACAATCAAAGACAGTCATCCCCAAGTGTGAGATTCTAGGGGCACATCTGTCCTCAGTATTAAAAAGTACTGACTCTCATTTCTCCATATAATTTCTCTTTGGTGTCTCACCAGTTCACACTGGTTTAATGATCATAGCCACCTAGATGTTTGTAGACTTCTCAACATGTGTTCAAAAGAGAGTTGCATTGGATTTGCCTTCTAACTAATCCTTTATCCAATCTTTCTATTTCTATTAAGGGTACCAGCGTCTTTCCAGTCCACAACCTTGGAGTTATCCTAGTTGTTTCACTCTCCCTTCTCTCTTTTCCACCAAGTCTCATCTGTTCTATCTCCATAAGACTGTTCACATCCACATCTTCTGTTCACTTATACAGTTTCTACATCATTAGGACCTCATCACCACTCATTTTGACAACTTTAATAGCCTTTAATAGTCTTTTTGCTTCCAATTTCTCCCTTCCCTGATCCATCTTCCACAGTTGCTAAACTGATATTTCTAAAACACAGAACTCTTCATGTAATACCTATATCCCAAAATCTTCATTGGTTTCCCATTATCTCCAAGACAAAACGCAGACACACAGATACACACATAACTAAGCATGGCATTTTAAAGTCCTCTAGAAAATGGCTCCCTCCTCCAGTCTTACTTCATATCACTCTCTCTGGGCATGAGTCTCCCATAGGTGACTTTTTAATCTCCTGACTTTGCATCCCATACCTGGGATGTATTCTAAAACCCCCAGCTTCCTTCAAAACACAGTTCATGAGCTACTTCTTAAGATGCTCACTTTAAAATGTTAAGTTTTTACTTTTTGTTTTATTAATGACTTTTGTTTTTAGATTACATTCACTTCTGGATACATCCTTCCCCCAATGCCAGCAACGAAAGCTTGCTTCCTTTTGACATTACTATGTGTACATGTTGTATTTACCTCCAGTAAAATAAAAGCTCCTCAAAGTAGGGGCTGGTTTATTTTCATCTTTGTATCCTTAGTGACTAGAACATAGCAGTTGCTTAATAAATGTTCGTTGACTCAAATTATGCTTTTGAGTTTCAAGACTCATAATGATGATGGAATAATTCCTTGCTCTCATTCCAAATCCAATTCAGCCCTAAGCAGTAAGTAGATAGCTACCAAGAGGTATGACTTAAGGGTAGGCCCCAGCCACCTACCGTCAGATGACTTCCCCATCATTCTGAAATTTCCATCATTAAGAGTCACTCCACTAGTACCAAAACAAACATAAGGGTACTGTTGGAATGCATTTGTCACTGGGAATGAAGGGAAAGAGGTGATGTGCTTTTCCTCCCAAATATAAAAGATACAGATACAAGAGTTATCTCAATAGATATGACAATTAACCCAACTGAACATCATAATGTGACCAAGGACAGAAATTGCAAATCAGTAGCTTATGAGTGAAAAAATAGCTTATCATATCAACTATTTATCATAATGGAAGACTAGAATAATGTGATACAGTTGAGTTTCAAAGACCAGAGAAGAAGACGAGGCACAGCAGAGACCAATGTTAGGCTAGCTAAGAAACTAGAAAAATGGCTCCTCAGGAATAGGACAGGGATGGATTAGATGTCTTAGATGTGAAAAGGGACTGCGGGACAAGGAGGGCATATAATATGGGTACTAAGTCCAGGCAGGGGGACAATGTAATACCTGGCTCAGGCACTAAAGAGCGACTTGGCCGACTTTTATAATTTGGCTTAGAATCTGTTTTAGGAAGTATTTAACTTCTATCAAGTATTTCCTAATGTGTTTGGAAGTTAAAATACCTGTAGATAAACAACACAGGACACAACACTAATAAATCTTTTGAATTTAAATAGGGTTCCATGAGTGGAACCAATGGCCTTTTAATTAGAAACATTCCTCCTTTTGCCCTGGGATTCCTTAGGAGACTAAAATCGAGAGAAGAACATATATCATAATTACAAAGCATTTCCTTCCAAATCTACAATGCACTTGCCCCAAAACACGCAGAGTCCTTGGACATAAACTTAAGGTACAATGATACTTGAGAAGTCTGCATGTAGGGAACACAAATAGCAAAGGAAACACTAACAACATCAAAAGAATATTCATCAAGGTAAACTGACCAGTTGAAGAAAATAGGAAAAAAGGCAGAGAGGCTTATATATATATATATATATTTTTATTAACTGTACTTCATAACATTAGACAGTAATATCTAAATTACAATGAAAATATAATCTTTGAAATTGGGAAATAAGCTCCAATTCCAAATATAGCACTGATAAGTTTTGAAAATACTGATTTTATTTTCTATGATTTTCATAAGATCAAAAAGGTAATTGGGCTCCTGATTCAAGTCTCAAAGGTGTAAAATAATCTGATGGTTCTTTCCCCAACTCCTCACCATACACAACATTATAAAAAGTACATCAAAAATCAAATATTCATTTTTACATCTAAAAAAGGGTTCCTCTGAATTTTAATTGTTTTTTTTCCCTTAAAGAAATCAGAAGACAAGGATAGTTAGGGACAGGGAAAGATAAAAGAGAAAGACTAATACAAAGTGAACAGGGAAGGAAAACATAAATGTAGATATCCTCATAGAGAACAGAAAAGATTTGCTTTGATTAACATACCAAAAGCCCATGGCCAGAGTCTCAAACTTTCCTCTGCAGCCCTCTTCCTTATTTCCCTGCCTCATGCACCTCATCCTATTAGTTCCACTCTCTAGCTGCTCTCATAATGAGCTCACTAGTCCAGGACACATGTGTCTTTGTGTATTTAGCTGAATGCACTTGATTTGTTTTGTCCAGCAAGAAGTAAATAAGATGAAACAAAATTAAATTTGGAATATGAAAAGTAGATAGCTCATCAAATTCTTATTGTTCTCATCTTTTCTCCTAAGTGGACTTGGATAGAATTTTAAACTTAATTTCATAACAACTAATTTTATTTTCATTTTTCAAACAAGAATGGAAATCTTAAATTCTTGCTATCCAAGATTAAGTAGTTGACAATAAAGTTAGCTTTCAAAATTCTTTAAGTAGGAGGCAGCTAGGTGAGCAGTGGATAGAGCACCAATCCTGAAGTCAGGAGGACCTGGGTTCAAATTTGACCTCAGACACTTAATACTTCCTAGCTGGGTGACTCTGGGCAAATTACTGAACCCCAACTGCCTCAGCAAAAAACCAGATCTCTTTAAGTAAAAATTTTTTAAAACCATTAGAAATAATTGAATAGTTTTTCCAAAACAATCATCAAATATATATTAAATGTTATATGTAGAAAGAAAAAATATATCATTACAAACCAATTGGAAAATGTTGATCAAATTTCAACTATCATGTATTGAGTTTAAAACAAATGTTAGAGATATGATGACAATGTAAACAAACCCTTAAAAAAAAAAAAGGTTACCAAGAATCAAAGAAAATACTTTATAACTGTCTTATCTTAAATAAAGTGATATAATAGCTAAAAAGGATTTCTATAAAAGGTAAATTAGGTAGTAATTCAATTTACAATAGAAATCTACACTTTGTTTTAAGTAGCAAGCTCCCAACAGTGTTCTTCCAAACTACACTTAAAATACAATTTAATTTGTATGTAATAATAGCCAACATTGTACAGTAATTATATGCTGGACACTGTGCTAAGGATTTTACAATCTTTTTGATCACCACAACCACTCTGGGAATTAGGTGATATTGTTATCTCCATTTAAGTGACTTGACTAGGGTCACATAGCTGGTAAATGCCTGAGGTTGAATTTGAACTCCAGGCTTTATCCATGTCACTTCCTGACTGCCTAAACCATTTCTCAATACAGTTTTTATTGTCTTTAAGGAGAATCACCTTCACCTGCATTATAAAACACTGGATAAGACCATTCAAAGATAAAACATTAGCAAAGTGTTCAGGGGCTTCTTGATACCCCCAGACTCAAATATAAACCCCTCTATTTGGCAGAGCCTTGTTGACTGGCTTTACAATTTACAATGAACTGTGTTCATAACAACCTTGTGGTAGTGTAAGCATTATTATCTTTATTATACAGATAAAGAAAATGAGATTATCTAGATGATGCTAAGTTCTATAAGAACATCTTGCATCTGATCTGATTAGGTTAAACCCTACAGCCACCTAGCTGTCACTACTACTACTACTGCTACTACTACTACCACACGATATGATTGCTCACTGAACACTTTCTCAATTTCTTCAACTAAGGAAAAATCCTGGCTCTCAGCCTTTGCATCTCTCTGTGGATCAGTTCTAGGTTGACCTCATTGGTGCTCTTGAGTCAGATGACAACCTTAATGCTCCATCAGTGACCACAATGCCTGTTTCCTCTTGGATATGCAAATTATACAACAAACCTTTTACTAACTTGGGTTCTTTGTTAATGTGACACTAATAAAAATGGGAGAAAGATAGAAAGGAAGACAGGGAGTGGGAAGCATGCAGATGGATTCACAAAACTGCTGACTCCTGTGGAGAATGCGGCGAGTGTTGACATGACTGCAAAAGCATAGTCAGCTACCCATACTTGGAGGCTTTTACCCCAGAGGATCACTACTATATGGCACACACCATCACTCCCCAATAACAGTCTTCCACCAAACACCTCTATTATTTAACTGCTCTCATAGGGTCTGCTCTATTCTCAAACCCGGGCAGAAACCCCAGAGAAAAGAGGTATCTCTTCTATTTCTCTTTATTCAGGCACCTTCTGATTATTCCATGGAACCAGCAGATTCAAATGTGCTCATGAAAGTTTTTCCCAGCCCAAAAGACCTTAGGCAGGCTCCCTAAAATGATCCAGATTTCCTTCAAGGGAGACTGCTAAAAGTTACTCTATTGTTTTTTGAAAAACTAGCATTATAGGGTTGCCTGGGAGATGGGAGGTAAAATGTAGTTATACTTGGCTAGCCATAAAGTTATTTTATTACATATTAGTAACTCATATGTTACACTTAGAATATCAAGACATAATATTTTTATTCTGTATTACTACTGATTTTATCATAACTAGCTTGTATAATTTTTTTTTTAATCTTAAGGACTGAGCAAACTACCATCCCTAACCTGAAAAACTTTTGTCAACTCTGCAAAATCTATGCAGGGAGAGAATAGAAGTATATACTTTTTCCTAGGAAGAGACAAATGTAGTCCCTGAGACTCATTCAGGCTTCAGTTGAGTAAAAAGAATTTACCCAGGCTTTAATTGTCTGTAGGAAAGATGAGAATCAGCTGACTAATGATGATGCAATCACATCATAGAGGCTCCAAAGAATCTGGCAGAGTTGACAGTAAAAAGTTGGCAACAATGGCCAATGGGGAGGTCCTTCTGCTGTGAATCAAGAGGCACGAATTCTAGTTCTGATCCTGCCACTGATTCTGCAAGAAAATGCAAGCGATCTGGAATTAAAAGGCCTGCGTTCTAACTCTGACTCTATGGGCAATCTCTGTTCGGTCATATGTAAAATGAAAATGGAAGATCTCTACAATCTCGTCTAACTCTAAATCTTATGATTATATCTCACTCAGTGATTCCATTCCCACATCCATAAAATAAAAAGCATATGGATAGAGAGCTGGCTTCCAAAACAGGAATAGTTAGCATTTATACATCACTTTAAGGTCTACAAACCACTTCCTGCACCTGTTAACTCATTCAATCCTCACAACAAATAAGTGAAGGGGTGCTTTAATTCTCATTTTTCCAAAAAGGAGGGAAGGCACAAAGAAATAGAGAGACTTATCTGGAATCACACAGAAGTGTCTGAGCTAGGGTTTGAACTCAAGGCTTCCTGACTCTAAATCCTGTGTCCTATCTACTGGGTCACCGGGATGCCAGGAAGACTGAATTTCAAGTTCTCTTTCTGACACCATCCTTGTGACCACTGATGTGTCTTAACCTCAGTGCAAGACAATTCTCTGAGAACATAAGTATCAAAAGAGGTGTTAACCTATACAGACAGAGGCAACTTCTTCATCTCAGAGTTCCCTATTTTGATGACATCATGGTTCTAGTCCCTATCTCTACAATAAGATAATGGCAGACAGTCTGGTGTATAGAGAACATAATAAGGAATCAGGAAGACTATGGGTTCAATAGCCCATCACCCTCAAATTGGCCTATGATCAATGATTCTGGGCAAATCACTTACTTCTCAGGACCCCAAACAATTGTGAGTAGCATTGGGGAAAGGGGAAAAAAGAGGGGGGAAAATGTTTTTTTAATAAGTTTCTTGTACCAATGAAAAAAAAAGTCCAGACCAAAAATTAGAATATATCTACTTCAATCTTATTTTAGCTATTTTGAAACCAGCATGAGAAATATAAAGGGAAAAAAATTCTATCTATGAAACATGCAAGTATTAAAATAGCCCAACTATTGAATAAGTCACAGGGGTCCTCAAACTACGGTCCTCAGGCCAGATGTGGCAGCTGAGGACGTTTATCCCCCTCACCCAGGGCTATGACATTTCTTTATTTAAAGGCCCACAAAACAAAGTTTTTGTTTTTACTATAGTCCGGCCCTCCAATAGTCTGAGGGACAGTGAATTGGCCCCCTATTTAAAAAGTTTGGAATAAGAAATACCCACTATACCAAAGATATTTTTACATAGATGAGAACACAACAAATCTAGCCTTTGGTTAATAATGGTATTATTTGTAGAACCTGCCAATGTTAGTAGTTTGGGCTTTGTCCAAGTAACAGCAAACTGATAGAACAAAGATCTTTTCATATCACTCATATAAAACACACATACAGGAGAACAAAACCCTTCAAAATTGGGCAAGCAGATCTATTCTACTGGTTCAACCAAATTTATGCCCCCAATAATGATTTGTTCAATTGCAATTGTTATTTTACGATGATGTTAGCTAGACTTCTAAAAATCTGATAAAAAATTTCATATATGACAATGAAGTCCTGTCAAATGTAATTATTTACCTTAGTTTGATTTATTGTTAATAGAAGTCAAAATTTTGAAAGTCTAATCTTTCTTTAGAGCACTCAAGTACCATTTATTCATTCTACTTCACATTTCTCCTTAATATTTTTCTGTGTTTTGAAGGCTATTAAGTTCAACTTTTCTGTATTAGGAGGTAAAGTTATTTAAACAACTCCATGGTAGTCTGAGCTTACAGAAGATGCCCAGAGGCATTTGTCAACTATATAGAGTTCTTTGTTCTAAAGAGTTTATATGAGGGTTTGTTTAAAAAAAAAAAAAAAAAAAGCCTCTTTCTTTCTGCAATATTCCCTATTTTACTTTATTGACCAGGTTTTAACGACAATAATTTTTTTAAAATTCACATTTCTAGTTTTAAGATTTGTTAAACACATTGCCTAAAGTTATCCTGTTAAGCAAAGCAGAAAAATATTATCACCATTTAATAGATGAGGAGACAAAGGCCGACTTGGGTGATACCATTTATAATGGAACTGGGACTCCCACACAAATTTCTTAACTCCAGGCATAAGGCTTTTTCTATAAACTACACTATTTTTCACTAATATCAGAAGTGGTATTTATCAATCAGATTCCTCCATTGGGCTATTTGGGCACATTCGGTAGTTGCAAGGCTTAGGTTTCATAATCCTAAAGAAAGATTTTGTTCTGTATTGAGAGATTGCTCCAAGGCTGTTACTTCTAAGTTTCAGCTGTACTATACATACTTCTCTTCCTCAGCCTCTCAATTTGGGATTTCCAATTACTACTTGTACCACTTCGTCCTCATTTTCCCCCTATTTCCTTGGTAGTGCTGGCTCCTGTGCTGTGCCTGTTCAGGTTTTATGGAAAGAAGCTGATACCAGAATAACTGACCCAACAGCAGTGAATTCCCCATTGGAGGCAGCAGCAGAGTTCTTAGTTCTTATTTGCCTGTTCCTTCCTTTTACTTGTGGGTATGGGGGAAGGGAAGGGAAAGTTAATTGAGTTGATCAATCAATCAATTATCCTCCCCTCCCAAAGTAAATGACAAGAAATTATGTCCTCATATTTCTGTCAACAATACAGCACAGGAGTGAACATGGTTTTCAATGAAGTGGGAAATTCCTGATCAATTTAGATGTTTTTTTCAGAGCTACTGGCTGGACTGGAGTATGTATGAATTGCTTGAGGAAATTTGGTAAGATCACCTACATCATAGTGAGCCAGTTCATAACCTGTTGGGAAGTGGAGAAGAGAGAGAAGTTAAGCCCCTAAAAGGAAATGGTTGAAATGAGTAAAGGGAGGGGATGAAACCTGGCTTTGGTTTCTATCAAGTCCCTTCCTGGCTGGAGAGGGACCAGGTTCATTTCAAAGGACCAGGAGGATTTTACTTTTTATAGGAGCTGTGAGTTTCTCCCATTGTCATATGTGCCCCAAGACTGAGCCTCTCTTTACCCTGGAATCTGTGTGCATTCGTTAGAGTGCATTCGTTATGGACTTTTGGGGGGGGTGCTTTGTACCAATTATGCTACCAGGCCAAACATCTGTTTCTAAAAAGTGACCATTTGGCTAAGCAATATCAAATAATAATCAAAGGGAGAAACATGACGATGGGGACTTGCGAGCTACAACACTAGAAAGGATACCCCTAAATATTTAGGACTACCATTACAGACATAAAAAAGAAACAGTCAAGTAAATGGGAGTTGGAACACTATTTACTCTTGCAACTATGTTATACTTGCTTTATAAAAAGCATCAAAGGGGGACCAAGAAAAGTAATGAATTTATAACCTTCCTATAAGCCACATGATTCAGTTAAAGAACTGCACTTGCGGACCAGATTTAGTGAGATCCATGTATATGGGTATTTTGCCTTAGGATATATTTTCTATTACATCTTGATTAGATTTTTTCTGATGAAAATATAGTCAGGAAGATAGGACTTTCTTTTTAACCTACTGCAAAAATTATTTGCAATTCACTTTTACCTCATTAGAACTAAGGTAGGTTTTTCTGGGGGGAAGGAGGCTATTTGATGAAATCTTAAATCAGCCTCAATTACAATTTTGAATTCTAGATTTTTAAGATATCTTAATATAGCATGAGTCCAGATTGGATATCATTGATACATTATTTTTAAAAATTCAAACAAAAAAGTCCAAAGGAAATAATTATGTACTATTCCTTACCTATTATTAGAATAAAATTGAGTTTTGAAGATCAGATTATAGCCTTTTTTAAAGAAATAGTTTGTTTTGCTGAGCTACAAAGAATTCTACTCTTGTGTTTCCTTTTATTCATTTCAAAAGAATTTTTTAAAAAAAGATTGCTATATTTATAATATCCTCAGGGTCAGTAGAACCAAACATCATAGGACTCTAACATTGGAGTTGTTTAGGCTAGGGTGGAGCTCAGAAATTAATATCATCTTCATGACACAAAGAAATGAAATTTAGAACTTGAGGAACAAATTATATTTTTGCATTTCAGCTAACATAATATAGTAGTTTTAAGTTAAGAAACCCATGAATCAACATGACCACTCTTCCTATACTTCAAACTGCTTCTTTGTCTATGGTACACTATTATTCAATAAGCCTTCAGTTCAATTCAATCAACATCTATTAAATGCCTATTGAAACTTCTTAGAATAGTAGAATAAGTAGTGTCTTCTTTGAATTTAGTCCAGCTGAATTTGTCCACCACAAATTCACTTCAACCAGGCTCTTGCTCCTCTTCCTTGGCAATCTTACTAATACCTTACTTCATTCCTCTTAGTAAATGTCATAAACATTTTCCCTCTTCCTCTCCTCTCCTCTACTATATCTCATGATATATAGTGCACACATTTACAAGCGATGATCTAACTTCCTGCTTCACAGAAAAGATTGAGGCTGTCTGATTGAGGCTCTCTCTCTCAGTTTTCCTCTTCCACTGCTCATAACCTGTCAATATTATCACCCATGCTCTCTTTTCTCTTGATTATTCCTTGCTCCTCACTAACTTTTTACTTTGATCCCATTCTTTCATGGTCTTGCTGCAGTAACTTCCATCTCATTTTCACTACTAGCCTGCCATCCACCTACAAAACATGTTCAGGACTCGCCAATACTAAAATTTTTTTCTTGAATCATAACCATCTCTCCTTCCAGGTACAGCCTTATTTCTTTCTGCTTACCTTCATAGCTAAATTTCTTTAAAATAGTATTTATACTACCATCTACTCACTAGCTCAAAACCTGAGTAATCAAGTACTCAAAGTTCACCACTGATCTTCTAATCATCAAAACAAATCGTCTTTTCGAAGTCCTCACCTTCTCACCTCTCTGGAGCTTTTGAAATAGCTGACAACTTCATCCTACTAGATATTTAGATACTTTCTTCTCCACTGCCTGAAAAGATTCCAGACTTCCCTGGTTCTCCTTCTAACTAACTACTCTTCTGGTTCCTGATCTTCTTGACTCATCATGGAGACCTGTCTTTGGTCCTCTACTCATCTTGCCCCACCATCTAATTTATTTCTATGACCTTCACTGTAATTTCTATACAGATGAGTACCAAATCTTTATGCCCAATCCTGACTTCTCTTTTGAATTCCAGACCTTGCATCTTCAACTGTCTACAGGTTATCTCTATCTGGACATGCTCTTGGCACTGCAAACACAACACATTCAAAAGTCAATTTAATTATCTTTTAGCTTCAAATTTCACTGTGTCTACTATCCACTAAATTTCCATATTCATAAATCATAAAACATTTTTAAGTGTTTTCTTTCATTGCTTCTTATGATTAATCAATTCCCAAGTCCTCTTGAATTTATCTTGATAGTAGCTGTGGCATCCATTCCCTTTTTTCTTGAGTCCAACTTCTTGAGTCCAACTGGACTCCTGAAATAGTCTACTCACAAATTTCTACTCTTTACTGCTTGTTGTTCTCCATTCATCAACAATACTGCTGGCAGAATAATCTTTCATATAAATAAGATTGCTACTTCTATGACCAAAAATTTTTTGTGGTTCCCTATTGCCTAATAAATTCAAAATTCGCTGATCCAGGCTACATTTCCAGTCTCTTGTTACTCTTCTCCCTGGCATAACTCTCTGTGCCCTCAATATAGACTGGGTTTCCTACCTCCAAGCATTTTCCCAGTTGGCTCCATATGCCTGAAATGATTTTCCTTTATCCTACTGAATTCCTACTAATCCTTTTAAAGCAAAACTCAAATGCCACCTCTTTCTCCCTTAGTGCTCTAGTTGCCAACAACCTTCCTACTCAGAGCTCACATAGTACTTTGTTTTGTTAAGTGATTAATGCAATTATCATGTAATGTTGTGTTTAATAGTTAGTTACCAATGTCTTATCCCTCTACTAGACATTTGAGTTCCTTGAAGAAAGGGATCAGATCTTGCCAATTTTGGATCTCTTACAGCACCTAGTGAAGAACTCTGTAAATAATAGTTGCTCATTATTTTTTGCTGTTCTCTCAAAACTAAGTACCTATCAAACAGATCTCTGAAGAAACTCAACTCCATTTAAGTTATTAAACTTCTCCTTCACTATTTTCAGTATCTTACTTTTTACAAATTACATTTTTTGTTCCATTAATGTTCTGTCCTTTGTTTCCATTAAAGGACCTGTATGTTTGCAGCTGCCCTTCCCAAAGACTTCCTTGCAATTTAAATAGTATGTATGGTAAGGAATAATAAACATGATTTTAATCCATTTCATTCTACCATTCTGGGCAGGCAAGCACTCAATGCCAACAGCAACAGAACAAGTTAAAGCCTTCTACAGAGGAGCTCTGTCATCCCATGCCAAAATTTAAACTCTCACCCTATAAAACTTCACACCATTATTAAGCATTTTCTATTTGTAAAATGCTTTACAGTCATATTTTATTAATTATTTTACTAGTTGTAACTTTGCATTAGAATTGTGTGGATTTTTTTTTTAAGTGCTTGCTCTGTGAGAAATGTACCAGATTGACAGCAAGAGGGAATACAGTTCCATGCTACAAAGCATACAGAGAACTGGTATCAAAATTATGAGATCTCCTATATGGTTCCATTGATGTGTCCTGGCTAATCCGAATCATGGTTAGTACTGGGCTATGTCCATTCAGTAAGCTACCTATTAGAATGTCTGCTCCTTAGAAGCAGGAACTGCTTTATTTTTGACTTGGTATCACCACCATTTAGCACATGCCTATCTTTTGGTAAGCATTTTATAAAGTATTGCTAGCTGATAGATTGATCTTCTTCATTGAAATTGATAGATTTTCTTTATTTTTTTTTTAAAAGGCCGAAATTAATCCAATGGTCACCTTATAACAACGTAAATTACTTCTTGCAATTAGAATAATCTAGACAAATTTGAATATGAAAAAGCTTGACTATCTATGTTTCTCTTTAACTTCCTGACATTGCAAAGCTGATTACATTTTGGGGATCCATTTGGTTTCCATATAGGTGAACCTAAAACTAAGCTCTCCTTGTTAATACCCTGCTTTTGTCTTTAAATAATTGCCCAATATCTGTGACAAGAAGAGTTGTAAAACGCTACAGTCATTACAAGCCAATCTTCTCACTCCATAGATGATAAAACTGAAGCACAAAATTGGGCCCTACTTAAAGTCACATGACAGCAATAACTTTCAAACTCACCCTTTCAAAATCTGTATCATGTACTCAAAATCTGAAAGAAATTAGGATGGGCCTATAATACAGTAACACCTCACACTTTCCATAGTGAATTAAGGTTTATAACACATTTTTATCACAACTATTCTGTAAGTTAAGTCTAAAAATTGTCATGCTATGGGTAAGATCTTCAATAAAAAGATTTTTTAGTTATTTATATTTCTTCAGTTACTACTCAGAACATGAGATTAAATTTTATATGATGGTGAATCTAAAGTAGTTTGAATATTGAGTTTTTTCTGTTCCACAAGATTGGAATATAGCAGTTTATAATGAATTATGAAGATTTTTCATTATATGGAGATGGCTACTTATCTAAAATACTGATATTTTAAAGACATACCAAGTCCTTCATTTAAATTCAACCATGTTTAAGATCTTATTAAGTGAAAGACATTCTGCTAGCTTTGGGGTGGGATAGGAAGAACCAAGGGGAGGGGAAGGGTGGTACAAAGACAAAAAAAAGTCCCAGAACCCCCCAACAATCTGTCCTTTGCAATTTTTATTCAAAGGAAAATTTACAAGGTATGAAGCCCCAGCATTTGCAACAGTAAATTTTCTAGAATTTTTCAAATTCTCTTTACATATTATCTATGTTTTCTTTTATTTTATTAAATATTTCCCAATTCCATTTTAATCTAGTTGCTACTGCACTCAGGAGTGTCCTGGGATCATATGGCCAGCTCCCTAGTTCAGTACTCCTAGTTCAGGAGATCTTTAAAATTCCTTCTAGCTCTAAAATCTTATCATCTTAGAAATTTAGAAAATTGAAAGTTAACTTCTAGTTCATTTATGGAGCCCTTACAGAAAACCTGAAATAAAATCCATAATACTTTTGTTTGTGTTTCCAAAAAAGACATAGATATTATGATGATCAACTGTAGTGGACTTGGCTCTTTTCAACAATGAGGTGATTCAAGCCAATTCCTTGTGATGGAGACTTGTGATGGAGAGGGCCATCTCCATTCAGAGAGTGAACTACAGGGATTAAATGTGGATCACAACATAATATTTTCATCTTTGTTTTTGTTTGCTTGCTTGGTTTGTTTCCCTCTTTTTTTTTTTTCGTTTTTTGATCTGATTTTTTGGTGCAGCATGATAAATGTGGAAATATGTTTAGAAGAATTGCACATGTTTAACCCATATTAAATTACTTGCTGCTGGGGAGAGGGGAGGGAAGAAGGAAAGGAGAAAAACATGGAACACAAGGTTTTGCAAGGGTGAATGTTGAAAACTATCTTTGCATGTATTTTGAAAAATAAAAAGCTATTATTTAAAAACAACAATTACACATATATAACCTAAATCAAACTGCTTGCCATTTTTAGAAGAGGGAAGAAGGGAAGGGAGAGAGAAAATTTTGGAACTCAAAATCTTGTAAAAATGAATGCAAAAAATTATCTTTACATGTAATTGATGGGGGGAATACTATTAAAAAAATAAAAGATGTATTTAAATTCATTTTAATTAATTGTTTGGCTTACCCCCAGCAACGCATTATTTTCAACATTTTCACCTGAATACGATCAGAGGAAATAATGCCTTTTTCTTTGTCCTCTGCTACCTTTGTTTTCTTCCTTGGTCTTTTTCTACTAAGATTTCTTTATTAATATTAGACTTGCTCATGAGCTCTCTTTTCATTTCCAAAGTCTAAGAAACCTAATTGAAAAATACTTCTTTCTCAAATGACTATTGATTTTATGCTCATTTAAAAGCCCCATTTATACCTAAATACAACATGGTACTAAAGTGTCAGAATAGTTAGTAGCTAAGTAAATGTTTCTGTTGTTTTCCAGAAATTTTTTTAGATACTACAGCTAATTAGACATGGGATCATATTACACCACAGTCATTTTAAAAAATGATTTTTATAAAACATGAAAAATCTTTCTGGAACTTCTCTTCCTTTAGTAAAAATGATAGCAAGTTGCAGCATGTTTCCGAATTGAGTGGAATTGGCAATTCTAGGGCTACTATCTGCTGTACCTATGGAAAGCATATTAGTAAAAAGAAAAGACAGGTTAGTTAATATATTTATCCTTCTTATATTCCCTAAGCAACTTTTACTGAGAGTTGTATTAGTTTTCCTCAATCTGCTCAAAATGAAATACATATTTTATAGGTTTTTTTTTTTAAAGGAAGAGAGGGTACCAATATTTGTTTAAGATATTAAAAAAAAAAAACCCACACATTAAATCCTGCATTTTAGTTAACAAAATAAAAGTTTTAGTGAATTATATCACAAAGATCAGTAAAGTAAACTATTCCAAAACTTCAAACAATAATCTTATAGCATAAGTACTCTGGTTACCAAACACTAAAGTTAGTAGAAATATAAGCTCAATTATAGATAATAAATTATTATTTTAGTATATAAATTAATTACATGACCCATAAACTATTTGGTAAATATATAAGAATATTTCTTTATGTGCTATTAAAAAAGCAGTGATTCCTTTGACATTGGAGTTTATATAAAATATTAAAACTCCTAAATTGTTGCATTATAGCAAGGTCATTGAATCTGAAGTCAGAATACCCAGCTTTGAATTTTGGCCTTACCGCCTGCTACCTATATGATCTGACTTTGAGCAAGTCATTTTCTAAAACAATAAGTAGCTGGTAATGATCTATTTCTATCTGAGTTTGTTACCACTGGTGCAGAATATCTCTAAAGTTCTTCTATTACTATAATCCTATGATTCTATAAATGTTAACTTCCACTTCATTTATATAATATCCATAAATTTTATATCTGTATATACAAGCATTTGTACAGGCACATATAGACATGACTATGTATATATACACATATGTGTATGTGTACACATAGTATATACACATATATCTATATGCATGTATAGTAAATTTATTTCTAAGACAAACTCATTAAGCATAAGAGTCACAGCATTAGGACATGAAATAAAAGACATGTAAGTGTTGTTCAAGTCAGTGGTTTTATGGGAACCTGTCCTTTGCAAGTACGTTACCCATTTTATACCAGGAAACTTTGACCAGACATTTTAGTATTCCCCCAAATATCCTAACCTCAATTCCTCAATTTACTCATTTCCCATTACCTACTCCTCCACTTCACCACTGCTATATTCCCAAAAGATGCCATCAACCACCAAATGCTCTACACCCTTACTCATGACTTTAAAACTTCTTTATCTACTATGTTATTACTGAGCCTCTTGCTCTGCCTTGCAACTTCAAATTTGGATCTTTGTCCATACTATGACTTCTAACCCCTTCATCTCTTGGTTCTTTCCTAGGTCATCACTCCTGCATTTTTCTCTCTTCTCCAACTTGACTCTTAGGGGAATCCATTCAGCTGTACACTGTCCTCTTTTTTTTAGTCTCTTGCTCCTTTATTGAAGATTTTGTCCATCCATACTCTAGCCTTGGATTATTCCCTTCACGTCCATTCATGTGCTACTGAATGAAGCTGGAGAAAATCATGAAGTTTTTTATATAATTTTAACTGAGCCCTTCACTGGGATGAGGCAATTCACTAGCCCATTCATCATAGCAGTTTTTCTCAACTTTTTTGTGCTACCTCAAACCTCCCAAGGCTCCCCCTTCCTACACCCTTTCAGCTGTGAACATTGATTTGTATTTCACCGAAAAAATGGAGGTCATTCACAGAGTTCCTTTGCTTCATCTCACATCACTCAGTTACTTTCCACTACTATATCTCCTCCACCCACTTGACATGAAGTGGTCTTGCTAAGCTAAACCTCTCTATAGACACAGGTGATTCCTGTCTATCCCATCTTCTCCAGCAGAATGCCACTTATTTTTATTAGCTGCTTCCCAACTTACAACAAGTCCAAGTTACTTGATCTATTTATCTTCCCTAGCTATCATCTGATCTTTCTTCTCTTTTGTAATTAAACTCCTTGAAAAGGTCATCTATAGTAGGTATCTCTCCTCTACTACCTTTCCTTTCAATCTCTTAGCTCTTTTCAGTCTGGTTTCCAGCATTCAACTTAAACTGCTTTCTCTGAAGTTACCAATGATTCCCTAGTTGCCAAATCTGACAATCTTTTCTCAGTCGTCACTTTTCACTTTTCTGCAGTTCTCAACACAATCACACTCTTTTAGACATTCTTTTAAGTTTTCATGACAATGCTCTCTCCAGGTTCTCCACCTAGCTCTGTGATCCTTCCTTCTTTGCGTCCTTTCCGCAGTCATCCATGTCACAGCAGCTAATGACGAAGGTCCTCCAAGATTGTGTTCTGGATCTGATTCTCTCCTCCCTCTATATTATTTTGCTTGTTGATCTCATCAGCTCTCATGGAATCAATGGTCATGTCTACACAGGTGACTGATTCTCAGATACTCTTATCCAGTTCTAACATCTCTAAACCTGCATTCCTGTATCTCCAATTGCCTATTAGAAAACTGGAACTGGATGTTCTACAGCCCTCTTGCTCTCATCTGTGAACTCATTATCTTTTCCCCCCAAACCTCTTCCTAACTTCTTTCCCTCATCCTTCCAATTAACTAGACTCCCAACCAAGGTGTCATTTTCAACTTCTCATTCTCACCCCCTTGATTCAATCAATCCTCAAGTTCTGTTGTTTCCACATCTGTAGTATCTCTCATATACTCTCTTCTGAAATGTTGCAAACCTAGAATAGGTTCTCATTACCTCAAGTCTGGATTATTGCAATAGCTTTATGGTTAGTTTCAAGTCTCTCACTCCAATTCATCCTCCACTCAGCTTTCAATATCTTATTAAAACAGTTTTGAGCACATCACTACCTTTACTCAATAAACTTCAGTGTCTTACTATTACTTCCAGGATCAAATATAAAATCTGGTCATTATCCCTCCTAATTTGACCTCTTCTACCTTTCCAATCTTCTTAGATTTTTCTCTCCTCCAGGTACCTATGATGCAGTGAAACTGGCCTCCTCAGAACATTTTCACTGGCTGTCCTTCATACCAGGAACCCTTTCTCCCTCTTTATCTGCTTTATCTTTATCTAGCTTCTCTGGCTTCTTTTCATTCTCAGCAAAAGTCTTAACTTCTACAAGAAGCCTTCTCTGGTCTTTCTTAATCTAAGTGCCTTCTCTTTGAGACTATCCTCCGCTTTCCTATCTATATCTTTTTTAATACCAAGTTGTTCCCCCTATTAGTCTGTGAACTCCTTGAGAGGGAAGTTGTTTTTCTGCTTTTGTTTGTATCCCTAGTGCTTATCATAGTGACTAGTGATAGTAGACACTTAATAATTGCTAGTTGAGTGGTTTGCAAATTTAGTTTAATAACAGTAAAACTACAATAATAATAACAAACTAATTTTGCAGAGGTCAGCAGCTGCTACTGGAAAAAGCTTTCTGATGTCAGGGCATGATTTCTAACCCTTTAAGTTATGAAGCGAGAAAAAAACCCAAGCAAAATCAAAAAAGGAAAGTAATATTTCTATTTGTAATCAAAATCTGCCTTCCTATAAATCTTGTTCTAGTCAGTGAATATTATTTTCTCTAGGACTAATTATCAATATTCTACTTTGAATCATACAAGTAGAGAAAAGCAGTGAAAGGAGATTTTATGTAAACAGAGGAAAAAGAGAAGGGTACAAAGGACAGAGGGAGAAGGGAAAGTACAAGAAATCACTAGAATAAGTATATCAATATGAATCAGATTTAATATCTACCACAAAACTGTCAGATTTCATTTGAAGGGAATCTAAAACAGACCCACAATACCACAACAGATAGGAAGAAAAACAGGAATTGGAGGGACTTTGTGTATGAAGTCTCACCAAGATAGTTCTTTCAAGAACTAAAAGTTGTCATTTGGAGGACTGAACATTAGCATATTTCTACATTAAAGAAACAAAGCAACACAAAAAACCCTGTGATATGCAAGTATGCTGGGAAATAAAGTACAAATACACCCCAGATCCAGAAATGACCATAAACATTAACAAGATACTTAAAATATTACATGGTACAAAATATGAACATGTTATAAATAATATTATTTATTCTTTTGGTTCTGCATATTTTTTTATCACTTTTCTAAGATTCCACCCCCCCATCTCCATAGATAGCTATATTAGTGTCAAAACAAGAAGCATCTATTAAGTGCTCACTATGTGACAAGTACTGTGCTAATTATTGGGGTTTAAAAAAAAAGGGGGGGCTAAGTCTTAGCAAAGAAGAGCCTATGGTATAAGCATTATATTCTTTTCATTTCACTTGTACAGCAAAGATACTCATCAAGCAAGAATGATAATGATGATTTACTAGCAGCATCATTTTATATTTCATACACTCATCCAAAGTGCTCTAAGTGCTATTTAAAAACAATAAATCCTGTAACCTTATGTTTTTGGTGAGAGATAACATGAACCCCTTAATTGTAGATAGAGAATCTGAGGTCTCAAATTCTGAAGTTATGAACTCTTCCCCCTATTAGTCATCTCCTTAGAAAGCATTTAATCTGAGAGATAGCTTAAATAATTACAAAGATCAACTACTAAAAATTTCATTTAAAAGTACAGTCTATATATGTACACTTGCTGCTATTTAATCTAGTATTGTAAAGAAGTGGTATGAGATATTGAAAAGGGTACCAAAGAAGATCAGAAGACATGCATTCTTGTTACTGATTCCTCTATTACAAAACCAAGGACAAGTCACAACCTCTGTGATTGGGTAAAAGAAGGTATTAGCAACTTGTTCTATCTACTCCATGGAATTGTAAAGATTAGACAAGAAAATGTGTATGAAGCTTCACAAAAAAAGTAAGGAGTTATTATTTTGTTTCTTAGTATTCGACATAAAAACAATAACAGATTTTCAAACTATCTTTCTCCTAAACTATGTCCTAAAACTTCTTTTCAAAATATTATTAAAGAAGTAATCTACAGCAAGTTCAAATTATAGAACTGTTATCTTATGCCAAAAACTCATTTAAAAAATTCCCTAAAGTTCTCTTTTATTGAGGCTAATTAACAAAACAATGGAAATAAACTTTGCCTAACACATAAGAAGACCACAAGCATATATTTTAGGAGCCTAAAATATAAGGAAATTCTGTATCATACCACAATGATGATAAAGGAAGAGAGAGGAGTTGGATAAGAAAGAATATGGCCAGAGACAAGGCACACAGTTTATGAGCTTCTTTACCTTCCTCCTCCCCCGGGCTCTCCAAATAACCAGTGACCACATACCATCTAAATTCTTGTCTTTTTTTTAGGCAACTGGGGCTAAGTGACTTGCCCAGGGCCACACAGCTAAGAAGTGTTATGTGACTGAGGCTGAATTTGAACTCAAGTGCTCTTGATTTCAGGGGCTGGTACTCTATCCACTTCACCACCTAGCTGCCCCTCTTCTAAAATTCTTTAATTCGTCAAAGATTGACATTGTTATTATTCGAAATGTGTAAACATTATCAAAGCTCCAGTTGAAACTAAATAGCAATTTAAAAAATCACTTATTATTTGGGGATATAAAACTTCATATAAATGCAAATTACTTCTTTAAATACTAGCTTTATGCCAGGCATTGGTTACAAAAGATAATAAATGGAATAATCTACTAAAAATAAGTTTAAATTATTTCTACCATACAATCTTCTTAGTTTAAGTAATTCACATTGGTGTGACTGAAATCTGATTGTCCCAATAAGTCATTTACATTTTAAAATATCAGATAGTAATCTCTGTGAATTTCTACTTAGTAAATCATAAGTGAGATATTTTGAGTTGTCATATACTCAGCTAGTATACCAAGAAGTAAAATACTTACATTTTTCCCCTCCCCTCCCATATTTCACTCTTTAAAGTGATTCTAAACTACCAAACTAGGACTCAGGGGGAAAAAAAAATCACCAAAAGAGTTGCTTAATTGCTTGTTGACTGATTTGTGGAAAACAGCACTGAAAAAAGAGGAACATGATTTCAGAAATCATATAGCAATACCCTAAATAAAAAGGTCTTCTGTGAAAGAAAGTTCATAATTGGATTGAAAAAAGATAAATCAGCAAAAAGGACACACTTTATAACCCAATAGTATATGAGCACCTAAAATAATCTATAATTAAACTTTCAACTAAAGTTTAAATATTTTTGTCATTCAATATTACAAGACAGCCTCTACTTATAAAAATTTCTTTCATTAAAGACTTTTAATTAAATTTACATGATACAAATAAAAACTAACACATGAAGGCTTGCTGTCAAATATAAATGTGTGCATTTTGGGAGAAAGAAAGTGCTACATCTGATTTTAAAAGTATGAGCTGGTAAGAAAAGTCTAACTGGAAAGAAAGTGAACAGAAGGCAATAATTGAACCTAAAATGGGTCTAATTAGGACCTTCCTCCTAACAAAAGAATGTGTGTAGTTTGGTCCTTTATCAAGTTTATAGCTGTGGGCATTTGATAATACAACCCCATAGTCAATGTAATTACAGCCCACAGGCCTGACTCTAGTAAAGTATTTCAAAGGATTTTTACCATTTACTTATTTCTAGAACATATATAATATCAGGAAACTCATTGTCATAAAGATTACTTTCACCAATTAAAGATCAGTTCTGATCTTTCTTTCAAAGAATAGTGGGTAATATTTTTACATCATCTCAGAAGTAAAAATAAACAAAAAAAATGCTGTAATTTAAAACATTTCTGTGTTACAGCTCTGAAATACTTTAGCATTAAAAAAAAAAAATCAGCAGTAGCACTTTTTGGAGAGATAGTAGGGAAAAAAAGATTGTTTGCCCCTGAAACTCTCCAAGTCCTGAAGAACTTTCCTTTCTTGTGATTCAAAACTAGCAGTTTTAGATCAATTAATTTTCCTTCCCTATTCCTTATTAAATTTTGCCCAAAGAAATTAAAAGGCAAATTTTAACTAGTATAATGCAGGATTTACAATGAATTTGGGAATAAAAAATATAGAGAAATAAAAGTCCTACTGAATAACAGGGTGAATAAAAGTTTGAAAACCTCAACTTGTCCTGTTAGTGCCTACTATCAAATATGAATGTCCATATGCATTTCTCTTTTAAATTAGAGTAGTTTAGATCTCAAAGTTTAAGCTGAAACATGTTTCAATAAATAGTTTTTTTTTTATTTTGCAGCCAAAGAAAAATTTCTGAATGCTAATGGGCTATAGATAAAACCTAGTCTAAATAGCCCCCCTGAACTGCAGTTAAAGAATCGGTTTCTCTTTGCAGGAAATTCATTTTGTAATTAAACCTTTTTTACTTGGAAGCTCATAATTAAAACTTACTATGTTATACAGGACATCAATAGAGAAGAAATGGGATCAAAATTCTTGCTTACCATCTAAATAATACATAAGGAAGATAGCAGAGATCTTTGGGGATATAAAGCATCACATAAATGCAAAAAAAATTTCTCCTATTCAAAATAATTTTAATCCTTTAATAGTGATGAAATTATTAATACAGTAAGTTAAAATATGGACTTCTTTTTCAGGATGATTAGTACAAAATTAATACAAAATATACAAATTAGTACAATGATTGAACCAATCATGCTGAGATATTTAGGTCATAGAATTTAGAGCTGGAAAGGACCTTAGAGGATATTTAGTTTAATCCCCTCTTGGAGGAAATTGAGACCTAAATGTTAAGTAACTGAATAAGTGAGAGGAGCAGATTTTAAACCTGGGTGACTGACATTCAGGAATCTTTCTTCATTGTACCACACTGCTTCTCTATTTCTTTATTCTGATCTAACTTTATAAATTCACTTAGATTAAAATACAATGGGTGCCAAATGAGACAGAGGATTACCTTCTTAGTAGTGCTAATGGCAAACTGATTAATTACAAAGATTCTTGGTATAAAAGGTATATACATTTACCTAAATTTCAATACTTTCTCCCTGGCTCCACCTTTCATAAAACAAGAAAAAAAAAATTTGAGAGAAAAAGCTTCTACAAATATCTCACACTAACAGTGAAACTATTTTTGTGTATTTGTTTTAAACAAATTCATTAACTTTAGAAGTTTCAAATAGCAGTAAAATATAATTAGTATTAATTAGCAAGTTTGTTAAATACACATTATTTTTATGTCTTGTAGTGTTGATGACATAAAGAAAAGGGATTTGTAATAAACATTTTAAACTGGATTTTATTAATTATTTCAACTGATCAGCAACTTCATATTTTGTTTCTGTAGTGGATTAAATGATCCTTGTACTTCCTACCACAAAACCCAAAGCCAGAGCTAGTTCCCTAATTCTGTCAGCATATGGCTTCTCTTCAAAGACTGAAGGCAATGAAAAATCATGTGCTCCAAATCAGGATGCTGGCCCTGCTTTCAGCAGGGTTTTCAGAGGTTTTCAAAACGAGCTCTTGCCTAGGCACAAAGTCATGACAGTGAAATACCAACAAACTGACTGCTTCAGTAAGTTTCTTAGTCTTGGTTAGATTTTATGCGAATGGGATATACTTAAAAGGTATTTATTTGGAAATAAAGCAATTTAGAGTTAAAACAAATTAAACTGAAGAATGTATTGCAATGAGCATATGGATATCTCCAAGTCCATTTATATAGGCTTATCAGTGGACCTCGGTTTAGTACAAAATAAATAGTATATAAAACTGGAATGGTTATTTAACTGGGATAGCTAAAACAGACTTTTACTATTATCTCATCTCCCAGTGAAGTGAAAGATGAGCCTGTAAAATTACATACTTCTAACTTACATAACTTCTGCTAGACAGAACAACTCTTGTCAGTTGCATGGAAAGTGCTATATTTCAGTGCAAATGGGAGCTATAGTGAAGATGTTATAGGGGTATGGTGTTAAATCTTTTCAAATGCACTGTACAAGACTTCCTTCCTAGGGCTAGTAATGCCTGGATGATCCCAGATCACAAATAGTGAGACAAAATAAACAGTTGAAACCACCTCTTTTATCTTGAACCAACATCATAACAATCCTGTACAGTTAAAAATGTTGTTGTCTCTGAATGAAAAAGTTATTTAAAAATCGATAAGATCTAGGTCCTTAAAATTCATACTTTAAAGAATAGAAATTGAAATCACATGCTCCCTTAATCTCCAATAGAACATTTTCATCTTTTTCAACTCATCAAACTTTCTGTAGGGACCATGTCCCCACAGAGGGACATCTATATTTAAGAGTAGAATTTAGGCATTTAGTTAAAATAACTTTTTTAAAAAGTAACTTACAATGTTGGAGGACAATAAAATTATCAGTCTGTGACCTTTAAGTTATCAAGAAATCTGAAATACTGGTCAGCAATGGAATTTAGTGTCACACCACTTGATGAGGTCTAGTCAGTAATAAGGCTAGAAAGTCTATGTTTATAATTAAGGAATAACGATTGAAGTTCGAGGTACAGGGCATTTCCTGGGGATTAATGACTAGCTGGAAGAGTTGATGGCTTAAAGCAATGCCTCGGGCCATTAACCCCAGCCAGCCATTAATCCCCAGGAAATGTCCAAGACCTCAATCGTTATAGCTGTTTTAATAAATACAGGAGGGGAAAAGTTTAATATCAGCTTCCCATTTAAACTAAAAAAATCCACTTCATATTTATGATGCTCAGGCTTAATATAGAGAGTCCCATAGGAGTTACTGTTTTAAAGATTTTCTTTCAAAAAGTTTTTTAATTTTGCTGAAAAATGGAAAGAAAAGAGGATGTGGAAGAATGCAATTCTAACATAAGAGAAAACTTGGATTTCATGTCTTAATGGAGATGTACTTAAAAAACAAACATTTCCATAGATTCATCTATATTGATGATTGAAGTGTTTGATAATAGGGATCCAAAAATCCACATTCAGTACTATAGCCTTAAACTTAAGGCTAGAATTATCTATGGTACTTCAAGAGAAAGTGTAAGAGTTAGTACACAATTTCATAGATCCAGGATTTAATACTCAGGTTAAATAATAAGTTTCTCTGAAAGAAAATTCAGCGAGAGAAAGTACACATGAATGTCTAGTGAAACAAAAACACTACTTCCTAGTCTGACATGACCTCAAGGAATATTAAGAAGGCACAACAAAAAAGCTGTTTTGTTGGACTACTACAATACCAAGTAAACAGAACTATTGATAAATGTGCTTAAACTTCACACTTTTATCTTTTCAGTTAACATTCTAAACCACTATTTAAAATAAGTTACTGTTTCACCAAAGAACCCAAACCTTATTATATCTTTTTTTAAAAGAGAACTAAAGTACTTGAAAAAACAAATTTCCCCGTTCTTATTAAT
Source organism: Antechinus flavipes (assembly GCF_016432865.1). Taxonomy (NCBI): domain Eukaryota; kingdom Metazoa; phylum Chordata; class Mammalia; order Dasyuromorphia; family Dasyuridae; genus Antechinus; species Antechinus flavipes. The sequence goes on along the minus strand of NC_067398.1, from coordinate 491,368,382 downwards.
ATCACAAATGAACCATACACCACTAGAAACACAAAGATACACACAGCCTACAGGTCATGTGTATTTTAGAGAACCCATGTTTATATTAGCATTCACAGCCCCCTTTCTCATTTGGCCTTGAGGCTTGCTGATTAGCTGGTAAACTGTTTGAAAGGGTCAGTTTGTCCAGAACTGGAATTTCCACTTTGGAAAGAGCACAGAGGTACCTTACATCTGTTCATTAAGTGGCCTGACTGACAGTTGAAATTCCTAATTTTTTTCTTGATGATAAGTGGGCAAAAATTCTGAAATGTTCCTCTAATAGAGTGGAGAGGGGAAGGGCAGGCAGGAGGATAGTAATTCTAAATTCCCATTATATATTTTAAAAAGACAACTTATTCTAATCTCAGAAGAAACAGGAGAATCTGGAAAGTAAATATAATTTTAAAGTACTCAAGGTTTATTTGTTTTCTCCCCACCCCACCAGAATAGAGACAGGAAGTCTTCCTTTTCCAACTATCAATGATCTCTTTCTCCCTTGCCTTCTTAACAGCACTTACTGCCTACTCTACTTACTGTCCATTTATCACTGAGTGGAAGAACTCTACTTCTGGCAGAGGCCTTGGAGATCATTTAGGGCAACTCCATCATTTTATAGATGAAGAAATTAAGGCTCAGATAGGTTAACTGATGTCTAAATTTCTATCACAAATGAGTGACAGGATCAGACACCCAAGTCTCTCAATTTCCCCTTAAGTGCAGCTTCCACTGTTTTGTTTTGTGATCACCTATGATAATGTATGTACACATGTGGGTGTTTTATGTCTTGTTTCTCTAACTTCTCTTTATATTCTTTATAATGCCTGGCACAATACTCTACACATTGTAGGCACACAATAAATATTTGTTAATTAGCTTGTAACTGCAGGTCTCAACTCTTAACTTGAACAATAACTTAAACAAGTTGAGTTTAATTTCTCCTTACTATAAACTAAGCTTCATATCCTATTTGATGTTACATAGGTCCCAGAATTACTTGTTGCAGTATATTTTGGCACCAAAGTCCAGCTAACAATGTAAAAGTATTCCTGAAGCTAAATGCCTTCTTACCAAAACAAAAACAAAACCCTCTGGGAACTATGGTTGGAGTTTTAATGATTTGTAATGATGAATAGTCTCTCCCTCCCCCAACTTCAAAACTTATCAAGAATATGTAAAGAAATATTTTTATGGTCATTCTATTTATTAAGTATTTTTTAAAGCGGTGCATTTACACATATGCCCATAAACCAGGCACGCAAAACTTCTCTAACTTAAATGGCTTTATGTAACTCTTGAGAGGCTTCAGTAAGTTCAACTAATCCTATTGTTCTTGGCACACAGAAGTTTTAAAAGCTATTGCTCAGCAGTGATTTGCCTGCTCTCATACCACCGGTTTAAAAGTAATCTTCCCTTAAATCTCCAAGAAAGACCAACGTAACCGCACAGTGAAACGATTCAACGCACTTCACATTCTATTTCTTTTTAAATGGCCAAAAAGCACAGACCTGCATTAGCACAAAAAGTTAGTCCCGAAGTGGCACCAGAGAAACATTTCATGCATAGAGTTTGGTTTTGGTTACCTGGGTGGGGGAAACAATAGCAGGTGAAACTACTGTGGGAGAATTGGTGCTTCGGTGCCCATTGACTTCGGGAAGAAGAGGCAGGGGGTCGTGTTTCACCGAAACTACTACCACCGCCGCCGCATCTACGGGCTCCGAGGGGCGGATGCACAGTCTTTTAGGGGAAGAGGGACCGCAGACTTCATTCGGCCCGAACACGGCTTCGTAGAGGGCCCGCTTGGGTGCAGCCTCCGCTTTCACGTCGGCCACCACCTGGCTCTCTTTGGGAAGGATGTAAGTGTTCCCCAGCGAAGGCGGCTGGGGGCGGTGGTGATGGTGGGGGGTGGAGGGGTGGTGATGGTGGTGGTGGTGGTGGTGGCGAGCTCCCCCGTTCAGAGCTTCGGCGTAGCAGCCCTGCGGGGCGGGGGGTCCCAGCTTGGTGCCTATGCCTGCGATGCTGTTGAGGGTGGCGATGGAGACGGCGCCGATGCAGTGGTTGGTGTACGTTTTGGACAGCTTGGCTGCCTTAGAGAGCATCTGCATCCTGGTGCCAAGTAAGTTCTTGCCGATGGCTTTGTTCTCGTACCAGGTCACATCGCCCTCGTTGCAATGGTCCCGGGGCCTCTGGAAGAAAGCTTTGCAGAGTGGGTTGCGCTTGGACAGGTACTTGACGAAACTGGCGTAGGGACAGAACTCCGTGCCCGTCTCGTACATGCGGGGTAGATTCTCTTCGTCGCTGCTCTCCGCCCGCTTCTTGCTCCAGGACGACGAGCGGGACTTGTGATAGGGCCCCAGGGACTTGAAGTAGACGAACTTGCGGCCGTCCTCGTCCATGGCCAGCCCGAAAGAGTCCTCCTCCAGCTCCCGCTGGTTCTCCCGGCCCCGGGTGCAGAAGTACATGCATGTCTCGAACCAGACCTTGTTGAGCAGCCCGAAGGGGGTGTTGGTGCTGAAGACGCTGGAGGTGTACAGCTTGCGCAGGTCAGCCCGGGTGATCGCTTGCTTCTGAACCACCGGCCCCGCACCCTGCTCCTCCAGCTTGCGGATCACCGCGGCCAGGGTCAGGTTGGCGCTGCGCAGCTCGGGGTCCTTGGTGAGGTCCAGGGTGCGGCAGTAAGGGGGCTCATTGAGGTAGCGGTTCAGAGAGCTACGGATGCTGATGAGCGACGACTTGCTGTAGAGCTGCCCGCTCTTGGAGCGGGCCTCGGCGTAGAAGGAGCGCAGCACCCGGCACAGCGCCCCCTTGTCCATGGTCTCGAAGTCCGGGCTCTGCGACTTCTCGCTCAGGTACTCCCGGAAGATGCGCACGGCATAGCGGGTGGCCAGCCGGGTGTTCTCGCTCAGCCGGGCCCGCTCGGGGCGCTGCAGCAGGTCCGGATCCAGCTCCGGGTCCTCAGCTGGCCCGCTGCGGGGCGGCAGCAGCAGCGGCTCCGACTCCGGGTCCAGCTCCGTGCTCTGGTCCATATGGATCATATGGACCGGCTCGGGCTCCAGCTCTTCCCCGGCGGAGTATTCGGGCTCCAGGGGCTCGTCCCAGTCCAGACCCATCTCCTCCTCCTCCTCTTCCTCTTCTTCCTCCTCCTCCTCCTCCAGCCCCCCACCTCCGTCCTCCTCCTCCTCCTCCTCGTCCCCCGTTATCTGCACCTCCTGGATCTCGTCGTCGTCGTCGTCCTCCTCTTCGCCCGCGCTGCAGTAGTGCGGGTGGCTCGGCCGGCTGCTACCCCCGCCGCCGCCGCCGCGCTCGCCCTCGCCCCGCTCCCCATTGTTCTCGGCGGCGGCGGCGGCGCTGGCGCTGGCGCTGCTGCTGGGGCTGGTGTTACAGTCCCCGCTGCCAGGCATTCTCGCCATATTGCCGTCTCTCTGCCAGTCCTCGGGCAGGGCGCATGCGCTATATTGGACCGCAGCGCTGAGAGCTTTTGTGTTTAATGACCTTCAGCTACCGGGAGGCAAAGCCGGGCTCTTAAAGGGGCCGCGCTCCAATTGTCAGCACCAGCCGCGCCGCGGCGGGGCAGAGACAGGCGGGATGGAGGGAGGGTGCAAAGTTGGGAGGGTACGTCGGACAGAGAGAAGACTAAAGAGGAGTAAATGCACCTTACACCCCCGCCCCCAACCCAACATACACATACGCGCACACCTAAAGGAAAAGTTTTAGGGGGAAAATTGGGGGGTGGGGGAGAGGAATGAGGACGGGGAGGTCGGTAGGGGAAAGAAACACGCCCAACTTACCCTCTGTCTGGAGAGTGGCAGTCCCGGCCCTGGGAGGGCGGACCGGCAAGAGGGGTGGCCTCACTTCTCTAAGTAATGCCCGAGGAGCGGCGCCCCCTCCCCCACCCCCTCATCGCCCCCCCCGGAGCTCGGGATGGGGGGCGACTACGGCTGCTGCTGCGGGCGGCGGCGGTGGCAGCGGCCCGATTCTCGGGGGCTGCCAGGAGCTTCCCCAGCCGCCCGGAGCGGAGTAGAGAAGGTAGGTAATGAGGAGGGTGGAGGAGAGAGATGAGGAGAGCCCCGCACCCCTCCCCGCCCGCGGCCAGGGCGCAGCCGGCGAGGCTTGGGAGAGGGACTGGGCTGGCGGCGGCGGCTTCTCCCCCACCTACTCGCTGGCGGCGAGGCGAGGCGCAGGGGCCCGGGGCCAGCGCGCGGCTCCCAGCTCACTTTCCGACTCTCACTAAGGAGCGAAACACGCCCAGCATCTACCTAGTCCCTTTGGACTCCTCCGACAGACACTTTTAAGTTGTTATGAAAAGCCCGGGGCGCTCCCCGAAGGTCTGGGGCAAGTCCGCGCCCGTCCAGCCTGGGGAAAGAGCAAGGGAGAGAGAGAGAAGGGAGGGGCAAGAACAGAGGTGGACGCGCAGCGGGGGATATGTGGGGGGAGGTGTTAGAGACCCCTGGGGACCCCTCCCCCAGTCTGGTCCCCTCCCCCGTCCTCCCTTTCACTAGACGGGGCTGACCACCCACCCGGGCCACTGGCTCCAGCGGATAGAAGCTGTCGCCATCCCCATCTCCAGTCCAGCCAGAGAAAGTGAACAGGGATAAGGGAAAGTAGCTTCCGCAACGTGGTCCCTGATGCGACTTATCTGCAACTTGCGAGGACGCTCAACAAACCAGAAGTACCAAAGCTCCCTTAGATCCGTGCATTGCAGAGCTTATCCACCAAAGTCAAGAAGTTATTGAAGCACTTAACTATGTCCCAGGCGCTATTCTGAGCGCTGAAGGTATCAAAGAAAGACTAAGTACTGCTCCTGCCCTCAAGGAGTTCACAGTCTAATTAGGAGAAACAACATGCAAACAACTAGATACAAATAAAATATATGCAGAATAAATTTGTAGGTAATCTCACAGGGAAGTCGCTAGGATTGAGCGTGTGTGTGTGGGGGGGGGTGGGAGTTGAGAAAGGCTTCTTGCATAAGAGTGGGATTTTAGGTGAAACTTGGGGAAAGCTGGGAATAGTTGAGAAAACTTTCAGGCATAGGGGACTGTCGGTGAAAAAGCACATAGTTGGGAAATAACACGATTTCTGCTCGAACCCCATATCCCTAACACACCCAGGCTCCTGGGGGAAAAGGGTGGGGTCAAGTGGCAAAAAGCCAGAGAAACTCTTTCGCCCTAGCTCTCGCTCCAGCTCTTGGTAAGTAAGTACTCCTTAAAAGTAAGTGACCCCTAGTCCTTACTTGAATCTTCATTGATATTGAACAGACATGTTCTATGGGATCATAAACACGTGTACCATTACACAAAATGCCCTTTTATTCCATCAGGGTACATTGCGATCTCCAGATTTGAGAAGAGGTGGAAACTGAGCCCAAGAGCTGGCTTCTAGCTGCGGGGTCCCTTTGGCTCAGATCTTTTATTTTTTCATTCAAGTGTATTGTACCCTAAGATTTGAGTCCATATCAAACTCTTTTCAGCAAGGAAACTGAAAAAAGAGGAAGTTGCTACTTCCCACCTCCCACTTCTCTCCACCCCGAATAAAACGCTTTATATACTTTTATCCATCATTGAAAGATTTCGTATGTGTAGGTATGCACACACACATAAGTGGCATTTTGATGTGTGTTATACTTGAAAATTTACTTATTGTTTGCTCTACTAAACTACTTTCGCTCTGCATTTTGCTGCAGCATTTTTTTTTTTTTTTTTTTTTTTTGGACTAGGCAGAGCAAAGAGAAAATCGTTCCAAGTGGTAAGCAAGTTAAAGCAAGTCTCTTTTCTTTCCTCCCCGCCCCAATTGTCTTCGGGGTTAGTGGAAAGAACAGTCTTCCCACTAAGCATTTGGAGAGAGCTATCCCGGAAGGCTGTGTGTGAGTGAGCCCCTAGGGTTAGAAGACAACGCATTGATAGCTCCTACTAGAATCTTTAGGTGAAGGAAGAAAGACGGCTAGCTACATAGGACATCGCAGCGGCCGCTCCCCCAATCCCTTACCCTTACCCCTTTGAAATAAGGAGAAAGGCGTATTAGCTTCTCTGAGCCCAGGGCGGTGTATGGCTAAATTTCGCTGTCGAGCGCCTGAGCGATCGCTCGCGCGCGCGCGTACATGCACACACACACACACACACACACACACACACACGATGAAATAAATCTTTTACAGAAGTCTGTAGAAGGGACTCTCCTAAGACCAAGACAGCCTGCCTCATTGACTAGGGGATGCTCTCAAGTTCTCAATTGTCCCACCTTTCCGTCCTACCCTGCCTGATTTGGGAACTTGGACAACAGTGTGGAAAATTGAGTTTCATCTATCTGTTATAATGAGTTTTGATTACGGCAATGTTCTTACACAGCCGAAAGTGCCCACAAAAAAGCCGTTTACAGAACTTTGCCCAAGAGTCTAGAGGTGTGTCCCTACACTTGTGCAAGGGAATGAGCAAGTACCGAACAGAAGAAACATTTGGATCTTGCCCAGGGTGTAGGCTGCCCACTTCTTTCCCTCCTCAATAGGGTGCTGCTTTGAATTCTATGCAATTTGCCTGAGGCAGTGTGCCCGTTTGGATGCTCCGGGAAACAAAGTAACAAAAAACAGTTTCCAGTTGACGTCAACTTATTTCCAGAAACGAAAATATTTTTATGCTCCCAGTACAAAACCACCCTTAGGGCAGGTCTACACAAGCACAGACACACGCACACATACAAACACAAACCCACCATTAAATTAATACAGGAAGAAAAAAAAGTTTCAGTAAGCGCTATCCAAATACAATTAGCAGGACTCTCAATTAAATTGGATATGACACAAGCTCTTTTGGAACTTTTGCCCCATCCTTTATTGTAAGGTGAAGTAGCTTTACTAACCACATCACTTTCAGAGAGACGTGCAATTTTAGAAAGACCTCAGAAATCTTTGAATACAACCAACTTTAATAGAGTGATTTCTTAGATGCTAGCCCAGCTGACTCCTTCATATAATAAGACCATATCAACATTAGTCGGCTATATTATGTGACCAAAATTGCATTTTTAAGGATATACAGAAACAATCAAGCAATTAGAGAGTTGCGGATTATTTGTTTTGTGGGTTTTTTTTTTTTAACGGAGGAAAGTCTTGTTTTATTTTAAAAGAGTAGGACAAACTTGAACTCTAAACTAATACAATTCTCTGAATACATCATTTTGTACAGCTCTCCCCTAGAACGCGAGAAAGGCTATCTTTTGATCTAAAAAAGCAATGCTGACTATTAGCCCATTCACAGGCAGACACTTTCTCTTTTCACAACTGCCAAGGAACAAAGAACCAGAAGGAGAAGTTTCTCAGTGTTACGCGTTCTAGGAGGCTACAGCTCAAATCTGCATATCAACTGCAAAAACTGAAAGCCACCTTAAGAGACCAACCACTAGAGTTCAAAGATATGTTTTATTTGAAATGTATAATTCACTGCTTCTTTATGACTTAAAAAAGATTCCTAGCTTTATTGCAAGCTATCCTACAAAACTGCTTACAACTCCATTTACAAGGTGTTTTCGATTTCAAAAGGTATAGCATTACTTTATTTTATGTCTTTCATCATTGTTGTTTAAGGGTCAGCTAAATATCTATTTTGCGTTTATACTACATTAAAGTCTTTATCCCCCAGTTTTCATTGTGGTGTGGAGAAGACCTGTGTTGTGCGAGATTATGCCAAAACAGGCATAAAAAGAGGCAAAAAGCAGGTCAAATCAATCTAAAGAGGTTTGGAATATAGCCCAAAGACAGACTATATCGAAGGTCTGATGAACAGCCTAGCTAAAAGAGGAGAGAAGCTCTATAAGTAATTGTATTCCCAGCACTCAGCACAGTGCCAGGCACACCTTACATGCTAATGCTTATTGACACTTTACTGACAGATATCACCAGAAGGCAGGCCACCAAGCTATACAATATTTCAGCCGGGCCATCTCAAGAAGACTCTTAGAGATCATTTACTAAGGCTTAAAGGAGTCTGATGAAATCACAGATCCAAGAATATAGAAACACTGTATTTACCTATTTCATTTCAACTGTAACATGGTCTTTTGACTAATGATTTTTTTCTATTCTTGTATCTAAATTTCTATTTCACAAATGTTTTTTTCATTTGATGACTTAAGTAAGGAGCTTTGTGTTATCTCTCTCATATGTATTGTCCCTGTGTTTCAGGACTAAAAAATTACATTTAAAATAGACTACAAGGTAAGTTTTTTTCTACCTAGCTATGAATAGTGTAAACATGTTTTTTTTGCCAGTTGTTACCGGAAGAGAGAAGGTCCCTTTTCCTCTCCAGTGAAGTTTCAATAAAATGAGCTAGCTAGAAAGACCACTTTCCTAGCAGAGTGAATACTGATCCTTCAATAACCAGATCTAGAGAAAAGGAGATCTGCTGATTATGAAGGGAAGGTTGAAGAGCGCCGACATTGGTAAGTTTGTGTGCCCCAGATGGCAGGGTGTAGAAAAAGGATTTAGTTCCTAACTTAAAAGAAACAAAAGAAAAGTTATATCCATTTGCCTCAGTTACTGAATACCAAAGAAAGTGCTTTTGAAATGTGTTTATAGGATTAAGTATGGAATAAAAATGAACTTTTGTTTTGAAGTTTGCTCAATTTAAAATCTATTTGATTGCAACTGGAGATCATCTAGTAAAATGTTATGAATTCAGATTAGAATTTAACACATAAAAACATGAAGTGAAAGGATGAATAGAGCCAGAGAATGGAAAGAAAAATATTTGATCAAAGGGAGCAGTTCACTACAATCGCTATAAAAGAATCTCTATTTCTCAATAGAGGGAAAGCGGGAGAAGGGATAATCAATGGAGGCTCAGGGAGTCTAAGGCTGGGAGGAGAGCCTGACAAGCTAAGGGGCAAGAGCCAGCTTCAGCCTCTATTCCTATTTTCTGTATACAGAAGATGCAAAACCCAGGCCTACTTGGCTAGACTGCTAAAAAGCAGCTGCAGCTGAATGGGTCAGAGCCCTTGAAGAGAGTAAGAATGAGGACTGCAGAATCTTAGAACATAAAGAAGACTCCCGGATCCCCTTTAAAGCGATGCTCTCTATTGAAATGGAGAGGCAGTTAGCCATCTGCATAAGTCTTCTTAGTGGCGGGATGGTTGTCAGTTACCTCCACTTTAGCTGCATTACAATTTCAAAACATAGAGCAGACTGAATCTAATTTAGCAAATGACTAGTAACTAAAGGAGAATTCGGTTAACAAGTCCTGCTATAATCTTCCTGTTTTTGTTTTGCCCAAATTTTGGATGATTGGTATAGGATCTTTTTTAGCTTGCTGGGCAAAGGAATGTAAGTTTTTCTCAGAAAATGAAGCTGTGGTGCCTAATTATGTATATTTTTCCTTTGAGTGATAATACTGGGGGAAAGACAGCTTCATCTCCCTAGTTAGAGGCTTTGAAAGTTAAATCTAAAGTACAAAGATTCAAGCACCAAATCTTAATTTTAGCTCTCCTATTATGTACATTCAAAAGGTATATGGCACTTAATCAACTCTAATTTCTTCTATCATATTATAATATTTACTTCCATGACACTACCATGCTATATTATGTGTAAATGAAGGGAGAAAGCCATGTGAGTTCATTTGTTATTGTAATATCCACATTTTCTAAGATAATTTCAAATATTACAATTTTCTTTAAAAAGTCGACCAAGGAATCTGGTGTTGAAGTCTTGAAGTCATTTTAATGATAAATTTCATTTCCTACGAGGAAAGCCTAAATACATTATGATATATACATGTAATGAAATGTTACTGTGCCATAAGAAATGATAAAATGGACACTTTCAGAGAAAACTGGGATATTTTCAAAGGAAATTGGGAATATTTCTATTAACCAATGCAGAGTGAAATGAGCAAAAGTAGGAAAAGAATTTATAAAATGTCAGCAACATTATAGAGACAACTTTGAAAGACTCTAGAAATCAATGAATGCAATGGTAAACCATTTGTTCAGAAGCATGAAGATTAAATATGCCACCTAATAACTGCCAAGAAGTGATAAGGATTAAAAAGCAAATCAAAAATACATTTTTGAAGTATGCATATTTGTTATAAGGGTTTTCTTTTTCTTTTTCTTTTTTTTCTTCCAAAAAAGAGAGTGTGGTGGGAGAAAGAGATAATAAATGCCTGTAAAAAAAAATAACAAATTATTAGTAGTATTATATTTAGGATTTAAGGTTCTTAGATTAAATTTATTGAAAACTCTTGAACATTATGTGATTGGTGAAATTTATTAGCACAGTAAATCTAACTTCTATCAGAGCTTAATCTGATGCTTCATCATAGGACAGAGATGACCACATGTACTGCCAATGGAGTGAAACTGGCAAATTTCTACTAGGGCTGGGGCAAGAGATTGCTTGGCACCTCAACCAGCCTAGCTAATTTGGATGGATTCATCACGAAATTGGTGCATGGTCATAACATTTTTGGCCATGGGTTATTAAAGGCACAGAGGAGTTGCAATCTGTATCAACAGAGAAAAGAGTCACACTAATAAAACTACAGACCCTTGAAGTAGTGATTTTAAGTCTAAATTACAGAAACATGTTATTACACAAGTTTTAAAAAACAACTTTGTTGCAGCTTATATTTTGTAGTAACTTTACTGAAAGATAGGGCTTTTTACAATTCATTATTACTTTTGCCAGGTTGTGGGCAATGGAAAAATAAAATGATAAAATACAAATCAGTGAAACTTGCTGTTTTATCAGCAGTTCTGTACATAGGGCTGGGGAGGGAGGAAGGCAAATCCTTTTTTTAAAGTAATGATTCTTTTTATTTATCTTCTGTTGCTAAACATAATCGAACATTTCTATAGAAGGGGCATTGGGAAATTTTAATTGACATAATAGAGTATCCAGTAATAACAGGATATTAGTTTAATCATTTAAAATTATAGAGCCATATGGTATGATAGAATGCTGGGATTAGAATCTGAAGTATGGATTGAATCCTGTTTCTTTTATTTCCTATATAACTTTTGAGCAAATAATTTTATCTCATCTGTAAATTAAGAGGACTGGCTTAGATGATCTTAGATGTCCCTATCAGTGTTAAGTTTATCACCAAACATATTTAGATTGAGATGATATTTAAACAGACATATTTTCTGTATTATACTGCTAATGTAATCGAGAATTATATTATCCAGACAGCTAGATGCACAGTGGATGGAACACTGGCCCTGGAGTCAGGAAGACCTGAATTCAAATCCAGCCTCAAATTCTTTAACACTTCCAGCTGTGTGTCACTTAACCCCAATTGTATTATCAAAAAGAAAGAAAATTTAATAGTTAATCTTATTATCTTGTTCTATATTATCCTGTAACCAGACCATATTGTCAAAAATACAAGGTTTCATTTGTTTCACCCTGATTAGTCCCAATTACGGCAGAACCATTTCTTGATGTATTATAAAAAGGGCACTGTATCTTTTGGGTACACAGTAAATATTTGTGATGATGAAGATGGTAGAGGTAGTGATAATAACGATTCAGGACTAAAAATGTAGAATATAGGTCAGAATATGGGTCAGGGAACTACAGCTAAGTTAAGTCCCTTGCATCTAGCAGATACTTTAATAAGTCTACTGAATTTGAACTGGTGACCTAGAAATCAAAAAGTTAAAGTGAAGGAAAAGCAAATGCCAATAATTCGATACTCTTATGTCTTTGGAGAAAGTTTATAGACCAGATTTTTAAGTTCTAGATATCTGTATTAAATATTTAGTCATTCAGTTACAATTCTGGAGATTTGCTGAGAAGTAGTTATGTGATTGCCCCATGGCTATGTTTCTAAATGAACTAAAAAAGAAAAAAAAAAAATCCCCCTTCAAATACCCAGAAGCACTAACCCACATTTTGAACTAATTGACTTACTTTTTTGTCAAGAAAGCTATTTTAACTTATAGGGGCACAATGGTTTACCTGAACAATTTCACCATCTACCAACCCCCCCCCCCCAAAAAAAAAAAAAAAAAAAAAAAAAAAAACAACCTTCTCTTGACCCTGCTTTCATCCCTTACTGTCCTATATTTCCTCTTCCTGTCACCAACAAACTTCTTGAAAGAGTTATTTGTATACATACTACTTCTTTTTTCCTTTTTTCCTATTTTCCTTCTCTCAAACCCTTGCAATGTGGCTTCCACTTCCACTGCTCTCCTAAGGCAATGCTCTGAATTCCGAAAATATGGACAGAAGGGTAGGTTAGAACCAGGTTATAAAGGCCTTGAAATGCCAAACACAGGGATTTACATTTGGTCCTAAAGGTAATAAATACTGGTGTTTACTGAGTAGAACATATGGTGAGATCATTAAGTATTTTAATCAGACTTTTAAACTTTGGAAAAAATCATTTTGATAGTTGTTTGGAGGATGAATTAGAGAGAGAAGAGATGTGAGATAACAAAAATAATTTGGAGGCTATTGCATATTTTAGGTAAGGAGTATTGAACACCTGAACTAGAGTTGTGGCTATGTGACCAGAAAGAAGGAAATTTATTTGAGAAGTTGTGGAAGTAGACTCAATGAGGCTTGGTAATTTGATTAGAAATGTGAAGTGGGGAAGTAAATTGAACCATAAAATAAATTGGAGACTTTTAGAGAGAGTATTAGAAAGGACATTTCAGAAAAGGGCTGAGGAACTAGAATAGGAGTAGGTGGGATTGGCTCATGCAAGGCCAGGGAGACAGGAGACAGAATGTTGGGTAGCAGGATAGTTGTAGGTCAGTCTGGTTGGAATGTAGAGTATGCAGATGAAAGTTATGTGAAATAAACTTGGGAAATTCATGGTTGGTTGAGATAAGACAGAATGAAGAATAAAATTAGGAGAATGCCAATGTCAATTAAGGCCCCAAAGATGAGAGGATTGTAAGATTTAGAGTTCTCTTGTTTCATAGTTGAGAAAACTAAGGCTCAGAGAGTTGAATGTTCTTTTTTCCCACTGTGCTGACACATTTCCTCCTATTTAGACTACTACTATAATCTCCTACCTGTTCTTTTGGGTGCTAAATCAGTCTTTCCAAAGCATAACTGATCATGTCACCTACTGCCCCCAAACTTTCAATGTCTCTTCATTGCTTGTAGAATCATGTCCTAATTCCTTAATTTAGTACTTAAGGCATTCTATCTCCTAATCCCAAAAGGTTTTTTTTTTTTTTTAAAGCACATCTTTCATTTAGAATTCAGTACAGTTTATACTTATTAAAAAAAAAAAAACCAAATCTATGTTAATTTTACTGTACAATACTGTGCTTTCTCTCTTTGCTTCTACCCTTTATAGCCTCCCACCATGCCCTTTATCATAAAAAAAAAGTAAAACAAAGCAAAACAAAACAAAACAAAAAACCTCCAAATGAAAAACAAACAACCAAGTATTTGAAATTATTGAATTTGAAAATTGAAACTGAGATTTAAAAAATAATCCTTTGGACTTTTGACCTTCACAATTATCTTCCTCTTTAAGAACTGAAGCTACTTGAGGACAGGGACTGACTATGTAATGAGAGGTGGAAATTCACATTCTATAATTTCTGTAACACCCAATTTTGGAGAATAGGGGAGGAGGGACTTGCTCTTTAGGATAGGAAAAAAACAGTTTTTTTGTGGTTCCAAAAGTGTCTAAACTAGGCACCTTTTCTTGCAATAATGTAAAATAAATTTTTCCTGCATTCAAAAAGAAAAGAAAGAAAGAAAGCCCTGCCACCATCTCCTGATTGAGAGTTTGGCTTGAGACTTCTTGCCAAGAGGATTGACCTTTGCCCCACTCTGGATTCACCCAAGTGTCCACTCCATTTTCTCCATAGATACTCCTATACCACGTTTATCCTCAGACTCGTTTTGTATCAACCTTCCTCACAGCCTGGCTAAGGAAGGGTCTACTTATGTAAAGTGAGAACTATCTGTCTGAACTTCAGAAATTTGTTACTTTATCACTATGGGTACTCTCTCTAATAACACAGATTCCTAAACCTTGACAACTAAATAGATGATCTTTAAGAATGGCTATAGCCTCAAATTTATCACCCTGGAAGAATGTGACAGAAAAGAAGCAAGACCACTGAACACTTGCAACTGAAAAACAGTCTGGGGTGTCTAACCAAAGAATATGGAGCAAGAAGTTCAGAGGGAGAAGTAGTTGTCTTTCTTCCAAGAAATGACAATGATGTGGGTCAATGGGAAGAGAGTAAACAAAGGCGAAAAGAGGCAGAATGCACAGAGACTTCATAAGAGGTGCTGAAGCAGCTATTTGATAATTACAACATCGACCTGTGGTCTACAAGAACATATCCTTTTTACTTCTTAATCCATGTTTCAATTCATGCCATTGCAACTGCTTTAAGATATGTTCCTTACTTATCTTTCCACCTCTCTAAAGCCTACTCATTGTTTAAACCTTCCTTCAATATCCTTGTCAGAAGTAATAGTTCCTTTCTTACACAAGTTTTCAGTCTTTTGGACCTTGTATTATTTTTCAGTTATATGTCTTAACTCCCCAATTCTGGAAGCTGGACACTGTGTCACATAGATTTCCATTCACCCTCTCATCCACAACCCAAGCACAGTATTTTGTATATAGTATTTCATATTTTCAATCAGATATAATTAATATCAATAAATTATATCAGTTATTAATTGTTAATAATTGTCATTACTATCAACTAGATAAATTAATATGGTTTTACCATAGATCATAGAATTTAGATCTAGAAGGGATTTAAGAGCTTTTCGAGTCCAAACCTTCTTTATATCCCTAACTTACCCTATTCTCAACCCCACTTTATATATATGGAGTCTGAGACCTATAGAAAAGCAGTATCTTCCTATATTCCCAGGGGTAGAAAGGATCAGGACAGAAAGGAACAAGATCAAGATTTCCTTTCAGGTCCTCTGAACATACATTCCCCTAAATATCCTGGTAGAATTCTAAAAACACATTAGAAGGAGCAATGATAAAGAAAACTGAAGTCCAGGAAAGCACCCAGACTGGAGAAAGTTGGGGGTAAGTGGAAGACAAAGTTTAGTGGCAAAGTGGATAAAGTCCTGGGTCTGGGGTCAGGAAAGCCTGAATTCAAATCCAGTCTGAAACTACTAGGTTTCATAGCAAGAAATAGTGCCAGACCAACACTCACCTTGCAAGGGCCTTATCCACAGCAAGAGAGAGGATCAGACCACCATCCAGGCATAGACAGCCCTATCTAGATGATCTGAGCCCAAATCATGGTAGAAGATAAAAACAAACAAATTAATACATATGCTCTGAATAGCATAATATCTTAATTTTAAGTTAATCAAGTTGCAGGGAGAAATAGATATTTGAAAATGGAGACAAATCTAACAAAAAGATAAATGAGAAGTGAAGGACCTAATAGAATCTAGAAAAATTAAAGATAATAGATCTGAATGAAAGTAGAATTTTTTTTTTTTTTTTTTAACAAAAACTGATCATATATTCGGGCATTAAAAACCTTAGAAATAAATATAAAGAAGCAGAAATACATTTTTTAATGACCATAATACTATAAAAATTGCATTCAGCAAAGACCTTTGAAGAAAGAATTGGAGACTAAATAACTTAATCCTAAAGATTTAGTGAGTCAAAAAATAAATAATAGAACCAGTAGAAAATTTCATTTAAAATCATAGAAATTTAATATACCAAAATGTATTAGTTGTAGCTAACGTAGTTTTTAGGGGAAATTTTCTATCTCTAAATACTTTCATCAGTGAGTGAAAGGACAAATGAGTGAATTGGATGTGTAACTAAAAATACTAGACAAATGAAAAATTCCTATCTAAACACTCAGGAAGAGATTTTGAAAATCAAATGTGAGATTTACAAAACTGAAAGCAAAAAAAAAAGAAAAGTCAAATTGATAAATACAACTAGAAGCTTAAAAAATTAAAATAGACAAAAAGCTAATATGATTTTTAAAAGAAAGGAAAATCAAACTGTTCCTATCAGAAATTAAAAAGGAAAAATTCACAACAAATAGAGAAGAAATACAAGAAGCTATTAAAAAGTATTTTGTCAAATTAATGGTCAACAAAATTCATAGATGAAATGAATACCTCTATCTAGGTTTACCAAAAAAAAAAAAAAGAAGAAGAAGAAGAAAAGAAACATTATTAAATAACCCAATATCATAAAAATAAATTGAATAAGTCATAAATGAACTCAAGGAAAAAAATTCTCCAGGACCAGATGAAATTACAAGTGAATTCTATCAAACATTAAAAGAATGCTTAATTCCAGCATTGTATAAACTTCAAAAATAGGCAAACAAGACACTCTTCCAAACACTTTTTATGAGACAAATATGGTCTTGATGCCTAAACCAGAAAGAAACGAAGCAAAGAAAGAAAATAGATCATATAACAAAAAAATAAAACTATATAGTTATAACAATACATGTTGAAGAGGCTTTTGACAAAGTACAACTTCTATTTCTATTAAAAACACTAAAAATAAAAGGAATAAATGGTATCATAGTAGCATAATAAGTAATAAAATCTAGAGCAAACATTACATTTAATGGATAAAGGTTGGAGACCTTTCTAATAAGATTAGTGGTAAAGTAAAGGTGTGCCTTATCACTATTTTTAAACTTTTATTTATTTTATTCTAAATTAAAGAAATAAGCATTTTCATAACAAAATTGGATAGAAAAATAGGATTATACTTGAAATTGCAGATCCTTTATGTACAACTTGCTATTCCTTACAAATTTATAAAAAAGTTATCATGGGATTATTTTTAAAATCATTATTATTAATCTACCATAGTAATAGAAATATTAGAAAAGACAAGAAAAAAAATTGAGGGAATAAATGAAGGGAAAGAGGAATACAAAACTTTACTCTCTCCTCATTTTCCTAAGTCTGACAGAAGTGTCTCATTTCCTTGCAAAATCAATTCCTCTACAAGTGTACTTGATTCTATCCCCTTCTGTCTTTTCTAGTAGATTTCATTCTCAATTAACCCCTCTATTCTTTGAATCTTCAATTTCTCCTTATACTCTGATTTCTTCTATACTATTTTCAAATATGTCTAAATCTTTTCTTCTTTAAAAAATCTTCACAATCCCACCATACCCTCAAGCTATAATTCTATATTTCTCTTCTTTTTCTCACCCAAGTTCCTAGAAAAGAACTGTGTATAATTCCTGACTTCATTTCCTTTCTTCTTACTCTCTCTGGAACACTTTGCAATCTGGCTTCCAATCTTATAATTTAGTTGAAGCTGCTTCTTCGGAGTTACTAATGATCTCTTACTTGCTGAGTCTATGGACCTTTTAAAAGTCCTTCTTTTCAACCTATCTGATGTATTTGCTATTGCTGATCACCCTTTCTTCATGGAGAGTCCTTTCAGGGTTTTCAAAATCTTGCTCTATCCTGGTTTTCATTCTATCTATATTACTGTTCCTTTTCTTTGTGAAAAATATTATACTTTATTTTAAAAAATTAAGTATAAAAACAATTTTAAACTATTCATTTTAAAAATTTTGCGTTCCAAATTCTCTCCCTGCCAACTCCCTCCTTGAGAAGACAAACAATTTGATATAGAGTATAATGTGCAGTCATGCAAGGAAGATTTCATATTAGCCATATTGCAAAATACAACACTGACCAAAAATAAAACAAAAAAAAAAATGCTAAGAAAAAAAATTTTCAAAGTATGCTTTGATCTTCTTTCACACTCCATCAATTCTTTCTCTGGAGATGGATACTTTTCATAAGCCTTTCAGAATTGTCTCAGATCATTATATTACTGAGAATAGCTAAGTCATGATCATACTACAAAATTGCTATTACTATGTACAATATTGTCCTGATTTAGTTCACTTCATTTTGTATCAGTTCATGTAAGTTTTTCCAGGTTTTCTTTGAAAGCATCCTGCTTATAATTTCTTATAGCATGATAATATTCCATCATATACCACAACTTCTCAATTGATGGGCATCCCCTCAATTTCTAATTCTTTGCCACCACAAAAGATCTGCTATAAGTGTTTTTGTACATATAGGTCCTTTTTCTTTCTTTTCTTTTTTAATCTTTTTGAAATATAGAACTAGTAATGCTTTATTACTGAGTCAAAAGGTATGTAGCATTTTATAGACCCTTTAGCATAATTTTGAATTGCTCTCCAGAAAGGTTGGATCAGTTCAAAACTTCACCAATAGTACACTAGTGTTCCACTTTTAACATGTTCCCACCAACATTTGTCATATTTTTTCTTGTCAATCTGATTATTAGTCATCTGATAGATATGAGATAGTACTTTAGAGTTGTTTTAATTTGCATTTTCTTAATCTATAGAGACTTAGAGCATTTTTTCATATGTCTATAGATAGCTTTGATTTCTTCTTCTGAAAACTTTTATTTATATTCTTTGTCCATTTATCAATTTGGGGAATCTCACATTCTTATATTCAAATATGACTGGCTCAGTCACAATCAGAGAAGGACATTGAACAGAGATCCTCATATTTAGGAGACAGAGCTTTTTCTGCAAAGTGCACTTTGTGATCTAGAGTCATAAATTTGATGCTGGAAGGGATCTGAAAGACTTATTGGAACCCCATCATTTATAAGCATGAAAGTCCTTTAATATACAAAAAATAATTAGACCTAGTTGTTGATGGTATAGTGAAGGAATTTCTAGAGCCTTTTTTAGGGATGAAAAAATTTTAGACTGAATTTCCCAGACTTGTGCAAAATTTCTGGAAAATTTGCCGAGTGGTTAATCCTACTTAGCAATAATAGAAATTATATTAAGCCTTTTTTCTCAATAGAAATCACATACATAACTTCTGGACTCTATAACAGTGTGATCAACATTAAACAATTTATTTTCATGACAATTCATTGCTTCTGCTAAAAGAAAGTGAGGAAGGATTTGCCCTTTAGAGTAGAATACTAGATTGTATAGAATAGAATACAATCTAGACCTACAACTTCTCCTAGATAGTACTTTTGTAAACTATTTAGTACAAACTTCACGCTGGAAGCTTTAATAGGTATATGAACAGATATATCTTTCTAATTATCTTCATATGTCATACATATATAGGATATACATTTTCAGAAAAGTGTTTATCTGCAAATCCTCAGAACTCAGCAAGGGAGGGTCAAATAGAAAGAGTGAGTGAGAAGTGAGCATGGTTAACATATGAAACCTAAAATATATGAAAATTATATTAGGTGAAACAGATAAAAACCTATTTTCCAAATCAGCATTCAAATTGATACCTAGGTTTTAAACACAACAGCCAACAAACTTCATCTTTCCTCCAACCTCATTATTCAGTAAAATTCTGCCTTCCTCTCCCTCCTTTCCTTCCCTTCCCCTACCTAGAGGTGAAAGTGTCAAGGAAAATTTTGGTGATTGGGAAGGGCGGAGTTCCTTAGGGAATGGCCCCTTCCCCACCACTAATATACCATCATATTTGTCTCATCTCCACCGTCAAAACCAGGGAAGTTAATTTACTTCTCTTTCGCTTCATCTTTAAGCAGAGCTATTTTTTCTATCTATCTCACAGGTTAGTTATGAGATAATGCATGTAACTTATATTGTAAACCTTACAATGTTATGTAATTATTATTGTCCTCATGGGGCTGTTGAAATAAAAATCCAATGTCAATAGTGTAAAAAAATTATTCCAAGAATTCAAAAACAACAATGAATATCTCTACCTTAACATATCTTACTCAAACCCTTCCCTTTCCCAAACTTACCTATTAAAGTTGAGAGCACCACCATCCTTCTAGTCACCCAGGCTCCCAACCTAGATATCATTCTCTATTCTTCATTCTCTATCACGGGCTCCCCACTCCCACCCCCACCTCATCCAATTATTGCCAAAGTCTATTGTTTCTACCATCTCAAAGTCTCTCCCACTCACATCCTTCTCTTCTGTGACACTGACACCCTCCGGGTGTAGGTAGTCATCACCTCAGGCCTGAACGATCCAAATAACCTGCCCGTGGGTCTACCTTCCTCAAGTCTCTCCATTTACACTATTCAGCAACCGAAATGACCTTCCTAAAGCACAGATCTGACCATGTCACGCCTTTTGGTAAACTCTGGTGGTTTCGTATGATTTCCAAGATCAAATATAAAAATCTCTGACTTTCAAAATCCCTCCTAACCTGGTCCCTTCCTACCTTTTTCCAGTCTTCTTACACTTTACTCCCCTTTTCCAGTCTTTTTACACTTTACTCCCCCTTTGTGCACATTCAATTTCATCTCTAGACTCTGCATTTTCACTGAATGTCCCCCCAGAATACTCTGCTTTTGTCTCTACCTCCCGACTACTCCCGTTTCCTTTAAATCCACCTTTTACAAGAAGTCTTTCCCAATTTACATCAATGGAGGTGCCTTTCTTCTTAGATTATCTCCGATTTATCTTGTATATATCTTGTTTATAGAAAGTAGTTTGCGTATTGTCACTTTCATTAGACTACAAACTCCCAGAAGACAAGGACTATTTTTGTTTTTCTTCACCTCTCCTGTGCTTAATACAATGCCTAGCCCTAGGAAGCACTTAGGAAAGGCTGGTTGATAGGATTTATATCAAAGAAGACAATATATTCACTCATAAATATATACAAAGTAAATCTATAAGGCATTTATAAAAATTATCTTTTTGTGGGGGAAAAATTTCACTTAGTCTAGAAACTCTGCCTTTTGGTGTTAATGGAGCTTTGTGATTTATTCTTCCTTTAAAATAGATGGGTGAATAAGATTTTGTATTTAGAATGATCTATCACAGCAGTAATTATTAAACTCTTTACAATGATCTCATGAAAAACATAACAGGTGCCAAGTTTATCCATTATTGTTGTGATTATTTGAATGCATTCTTTGTTTTTGCCATTTATTGAATTTTGTTGCCATCACAGAATACTGGGGAAGGGGGGTGCTGGAGGGAGAAACTTTTACTTTTTATTTAGGACAACCAGCATTCTGCTTAGCTTTTGGCAAGAATTCTTGGTAGCAATTACAAGAAGGGCATTTCTGACCCTCATTAACTACCTACCTTATCTAATGGCTCCAGCTCATTTAGCTTGGACGGTTTCCCTTTTGAAAGGTAATGCCTAAGCAGAAAGAAGCCTGTAAGCACTAGGCTGTTCTTTACCTTGATGCGTCATAAATGTTTCCTTAAAGACATTGGCCCTGTCTTCTCATAAGTCTCATTTTATAGAGGGTATTAGATCAAGCAGGCACCCTAATTTTTCAGCATAAGAGAAGAGAGAACTCCAGAAGCAAAAGTAACAAAATTGTCTTAGATCCAGTCTTGTCCTGTCCTTACTCTGATTCTACCTCTTTTCTGGCCAGCTCCATCCCTGCTTTGCAGAGGTTCCCAGACCAGTTTGAGTTGCTACTTTTGTCTTTTCTGAGACTAAACTCATGAAATCTCTGTATTCAAAGTAAACTATAGCACATTGAGCCCACAAACAACTTTTACTTTGAAGAGAGATTATTGTTTGAAAATTGTTCAGGCCTAAGAGGAGGGAGGGATATAGCACTAGTCTTGGAATCAGGAAGCCATCTTCATGAGTTCAAATTTGGTTTCAGATATCCCTAGCTGTGTGACCCTGGTAAGTCACTTAACCCTGTTTGCCTCAGATTCCTCATCTATCAAATGAACTAGAGAAGGAAGAGATCATTCCAATATCCTTGCCGTGAAACCTCCATTTGGAGGTTGCAAAGAGTTGGACATGACCGAAATGAGTCAACAACAAAAGAGGAGGGAGGATAGGTATACAGAATGATTTTCAATTTGGACTAATCTGTGTATGAAGCTTGAATTCTAAATAGAAGAAGTGCTGTTCCTGCAGCTCATATAGACAAAAGCACACTTACTCAGATAATGTGTATGCTGCAATGCAGGATAACCTTGAAGACACAACACAGGTTCCACTGCTTCATCAGAAAGTCATAGCCCACACACCTGTCATTCCCCTAGTGGCATCTTAGTTATATGATCCCCAAACTCTTTCTTGGGGGGATTTGGAAAGGAGGAGTGCTAGCAATGGTGGGTGTCATTTGTGGGAAATGAAAACGAAAGTGGAGAGGTTATCTCCTTGGCCAACCCTGGAGCCAAAGACCCTTTATCCCTGAGATAGGTCAAGAAACTATTTGCCATTATTCATGGTATTGTGGGCCCTGGGAACAGAAGGGAAGATATTCTCTTGCCTGATTTAGAGCAATGGGAACCACATCTGGGCTCTCAAAGACACAGAAGTTAAAAGTTAAAAAAGAAGTTAATATTTATTCATTTTATATGAGGAAATTGAGATGCATAGAAGGTTTTCTTAAAGTCAAAGGGTAGCAAAGAGGTCATTTGAAAACAGGTTTACTGATATCATATCCACTGATGTTTTCCCTTAATCATTGCTTTTCATAGAGTTTCTTGGAAGTATAGAAAAGAGGAGGAGTAATAGAGACCAGGAACTCAATTCTTGTAGAATCTTTTCTCCAAAATTAATTTCAAAAACTGATTGATACACTGAGGTCTCAGTCATTTTGGCCATGACTTTCTAAAAACAGGTTAATAAACCTCATCACTTTAATACAGGCTCCTCAAGCATGTCTCAGAAGATTAGAACTAGATCTATGGTTTTTATTGTTGTTTATTCACTCAGTAAACATTTATTAAACATCTATTAGTATGCAATGCATTATCCTAGGTACAGAGAACTATAATGATAAGATGCAGTCCCTGTATTTATAACAATAGCTCACGTTTATTATTGAATTTTAAGACTTAAAAATATATTTCTTATAACTCTGTGCATTAGCCTGCAACAACATGCAATTAAAAACTTAAGTGTGTTTTAATGATGTTGATGGTAGGATGATGATCATATGTAGGGTAATGAAAATAGATAAAATGTCAAGATTGCCGCCTCCTCCACTGTCCTTCACTAAATTCCTACTCCAATGTCCCATTATGGTACCCTAGATTTTAGAAGAATGTCAGAGAAGCATAGGTGCTGGCAATTTCCATCAGTCTGAAAGGGTTCAAATGCAGAGTTCGTAATGGATTCCAATAGACTCCAGTCTAGCTAAGTTGAGAGAAGCTCATGAAAAATTGTTTACATGGCTATGAATTTTTTTGGCCTCCATATTACTAAAATCATTTACAAGATGTTGAAAAGTAACAATCTGTGTTAGGTGGAGAGATCACTTATAGCTTAAAGGGACCTTATTGATTATTTGGTCAATCCCTTCATTTTACAAACGAAAAATTAAGGTTCAGGAAATTAAGTGACTTACCCATGGTTGTACAGATAGTTAGCTGCCAAGCCACCCACCATCCCCCTCACTTTTGTGGTGTTTTGAATAAGACTGATATATCTGCAAATCAATCTGTTTAACTTGAATTTGAGTTTCATCATAATGGCAATAATGAACTTGACAATTATATAATTGTAATACTAATAACTAACATTTGTGTAACACTTTATGGTTTTCAAAATTCTTCACATATATAGTGCATTGCAATTAATTAAGATTTAACTTCATTTAACATTGAGATTTTGAAATGGTTAATAAAGCATGCTCTTTCTTTCTCTGTTCATGCCATTTGAACAGCCCTGCTTCATAGATATCAGACATGCTTCAAGCATATCAAAGTTAGGCAGAATATTGAGAATATCTCTTGTGCCTAAAACACATAGTGAGTAAAATCTCTGCATATCACCAGTATATGTCTATCTACTTTTATGTGAGTCAATTCATAAAGAGCTAAGAGTGGAGGAGAGATTGGCTGTTATAAATATGATTCTGTCATTGATGCCATCAGATAGTATTTTGTGATTATGTTTTCCTTCCATCCCATTATGACAAAAAGGTAGACTGTCAAGACTTGCTTTTCCCAATACCAACAGACTTGTGATGCAAAGTGCCATTCACACGCAGAAAGAGGACTATGGAGACTGAATATGAATCAAAGCATAGTATTTGTCGTTGGTTGTTTGCATTTTTTAAAAATTTCTTTTTGAATTTTAAAATACAAAGTTTTGCAAGGGTGACTTAAAAACTATCTTTATATGTATTTTGAAAAACAAAAGCTATTTTTTTTTAAAAACTGAAAAAAAAGAAGTCAGTTCATCAGAAAACAGTACATTGAGGATAGAGACAAAGTGAAAGAATCAAACATGCTTCATAAGCAACATCATCAAATCTAGAACTCTGTTTCTTATTCCCTCAAAACTATTTGCTCTACAGAATAAACTTCAGATTGACCCTAGTGTGACAGCAATGCCTGGGAATCACTGATAGTCTACATTGATCTTTTCTTTGTGTTGTGTTAATCTTTCTTTATAGTATTGAAAAACAGATTTATTTCAAGATGAAGGTCAGGTTGTAGGCTTGGAAGCACAGCAGGCTTCTTGATCTGGTTTTGAAATGAAATACCTGGATTTTAAAAATACTATTATATATTCAAATTATATAAATTTAATTATTGATATTATGTATTTATATGTATTTAAATATTATTATTATTTAAGTGAGTATCAGGAATGATAAGTGACTGGTTGATTTCACCCAACCAGAAAGCAACAACAGCTTTAGGAACAGGAGCAAAAACCAGAACACTGTAATGATTTTAACAATAAGACATATACAGAAACACCAATGATTATTTGTGCCATTAGTATTAGAAGAGTAGAAGTGCCAGGAAGCTGTAGACTATGGATAATACCAAAGTACATTTGACTTTAAAGTTTCTCCTTCCATTTCCCTGAACTGCTTTCCCTCTTCTGCTCCCTTCTCTCTTTTCCTACTAGGTTGCTCATTGGATAGAGTAATGGACCTGGAGTCAAGAAGACTCGAATTTACATCTAGCCCCAAATACTTACTGTGTTCTCCTGACTAATGTCATAACCTCTAATATTACAACCTCTATCTTTACCTCTTTCCTCTTCTGTAAAATGGGGATAATAATAGCAACTGTGTCCTAGGATTGTGAAGATAAAATGAGATATAATTTGTAATGTTCTTTGTAAACTGTAAGGAACTATGTAAATGTTATTACTATTGTTAATCATCACTCTTCCTTCTCCTGTCTTTCCTTATTTCTCTCAATCTCTTTCCCTTCCTTCCCTCCACACACAGAATTCAGAACTCACTTAGTCCCCTACTGCAGCCTGATACTGACTTCTCCTAGTTCCATCCTCAAATTTGGAACTAATGGGGAGAAAGGAGAAGGTTAATCAGAAGAATCTCTCAGTTGTGCCTCATCCACTAACATCCTCCATAAATAATTCATCATAGTATGTGGAGATTCCCTGACACCTTAATTGGCATTAATCATAATTATAAATAATAAAGATTTATTTAGATAAGATTTTTCCATATATAAACACTCTCCTCATCCCCATTTCTTTCCTAATGAATGGCAACTGTGAATTTCTAGGGAAAGTGCAAAATAATATAGCCATAGTTCTGATTCATAAGACTTAGGAGAAACTGCCATTATTTTCAAATAACTCTACATAAGAACTTTCACTGGATGCCATTGAATGAGGTTTCCATGGAGAAAAAGTTAATTCTATATGCTCTAAACCATGCAGTGGTTAGAGTGCAGGGCCTGTAGCCAGGAAAACCCGAATTTAAATGTAGCCTCAGACATTTATAAGCTACGTGCTTCTGAAGCAAATTATTTAACTTGGATTGGTCTCAGTTTCCCCATCTGTAAAATGAAGGTAATAATATCACCTACCCCAAAGGATTGTGGTGAAAATCAAATAAGATAATAATTGTAAAGCACTTAGTATAATGACTGTTCCATAGTCAATGCTATATATAAACGTTAGCTATTATTAGGCATTTTTATTGATGTGGGGAACTTCCCCCACTAAAGATCGGCCAACTCTTTTGTAATTTATTGCCTTAGAGAGGTGCCTGGGGCCACTATGCATTAACTGCCATGCTCAGGGCCACACAGCTGGTGCCAGTTAGAATCTTGGGTCTCTGGACTCTGAGGCTGGCTCTCTTTTTACCTGGCCATTCTCCATTTCTATAGAAGTAATTTTAGAATATGTATCCAATTTCACAATTGTGACCTTCAATAAGACAACCATAAAAGAGCCCTTTTAAAACTTTGATGACTTTAAAGGTGGAAGGAGAAAAAAATGATCTTGGACTTGGCTTTAGAAATCTTGTTTTGAACCTAGACACATCTTTGTAACTCTGGATGACTCCCTGAATGTTTTTAGTTCTAGTTTTCTTCTTCTGTAAACTGGGAATAATAATAATACCATTTCATCTGTCTTTTTAAAAAATGAAAACATTCAAAAATACTATGTAGGTAAATGTGAAATGCTTAATTTATAATATGATATTGACATTATAAAGAACTGATAACATTGTTCTTTCAGTATGCTATCCTAGAAACACCATATTAGTCTATCTAAAATGGAATAAATTTAATTTCTTTGATAGTGGTGTTGTAGTTGGCAAATATTTCTGCTTCAGTTCTCATTCTCTCTCTCACTTACACACACATTTGTATACTATCATATATATATACATATTTATACACACACAAATACTTTTATATCTATATGTACACAAGAAGGAAGAAAGGAAGAAAGAAGGGAGGGAAAGAGGAAGTAAGTAAAGAAGAAAAGTAAGGGAAGGATGAAGGAAGGAAGGAAAAGGAGAGGGAGGGAAAGATGAACAAAGAAAAAGAAGGTAAGGGAGGAGGGGAGAAAAGGAAGAGAAGAAAGGAGGGAAAAGAAGGAAGGAGGGAACCAAAAAGAAGAAAAGAAAGGCTGAAGGAAGGAAAATTGGGACACAGTAG
The DNA here is from genome assembly GCF_016432865.1 of Antechinus flavipes. Lineage (NCBI taxonomy): Eukaryota > Metazoa > Chordata > Mammalia > Dasyuromorphia > Dasyuridae > Antechinus > Antechinus flavipes. The sequence continues at coordinate 491,341,522 of NC_067398.1, read as the reverse complement.
AATTCATGCAGTCTTGGAAAGGCAACACAGAACAGAAGCATTATTGTTTGTTTATTTTTTTGGTTCTGTCTTGTTAAAGGGAGTAAGTAAGATTTTGCATCTTGTTTGGTATGTTTATTTGATTGTTTTAGTTGATGATTACTAGGTTTATAATAATAATAAAAAAGGAATGGCAGTTTTATTTTCCCCAGTATATTAGGATTTAAAGACATTAGTTAGGTCATTGGCATGGTTCAAATAGGGATGTGTTAAATCATTTAAATTGGTTAGACATATTATTTTGTTATGTCAGAGTGTGTGTATATGTGTGTGTGTGTGTGTGTGTGTGTGTGTGTGTGTGTATGTGTGTGTCTGTATGGGGATGCTAAGCACACATCATGAAGGATTTTGATTTAGTGAATAAGCTACTATGGCATTGGAATGGTTAGCCTGTATAGTTAGTGGAAGTCTTTTGACTAAAGTGAGATCCTAATGTTTGAAACTGAGGGACTGGGTAAGGCGTTTAGTTGCTTTTTGAGACAGAAATTGTAAGTGATGTCCTTTTATATTGATTGATTACTTGGAGTGGAGTCACTGAACATAGATTTTTATATGTGTTTAGGATGTTTTCAAATCAATCAACCAAGTAATTTAATCTATGACTGTTGAGGTCTAGATTTGGGGTACCTAAATGAAATTAGGGTTTAGTTGAGGTCTAGTGGCAGGTTTGGGGTACAGGGAGTCAACCAAAGCTCCCCTGCAAACCCCTCGCATTCGGCGCAAGGATACAGTGGTAAATGGGGTCTAGTAGCAGAGCGAGTCCCCAATAAAAGCATTTATTGGCCTGAGAGCTAGATTGATAAAAAAAGGTTTATTATTGGGTTGGGAAGTAAGGAGATAGGTGAAGATAGAGATAAGGAGGGCACTGGACAGAGGGTCCAGTGGACAGAGGGTCCAGTGGACAGAGGGTCCTCACATGGCTAGCATGTTTGGAATCTCTGCAAAGAGGAGTTCCCAGCGTGGCCTTTTTATAATAGGAGACTTAGCTGGAGGGGCATTTGGCTGTAGCCCCAAAGTTGGCTCAGATCCGGGTGGGGCTGGGACAGGTCCGGATTTTCTATTGGAATTCAAAGGCACCAGGATTTGTGAGTCAAAGGGTAATTACATTCACTAGGAGGGGATAGGAATCTAGAAACTAATCTTTCCCACATCATGACTATGTTGAGATAAACAGAACTATAAACAAGGATTCATGTAAAGTTGCAATAAACATTTATTAAATATCTACTGTATACAGAATAAGACACTAGGTAGCACAGTGAATAGAGTACTGTCTCTGGAAACAAAAGAATCTGAGTTCAAATTTGGCCTCAGACATTTATTGTTGTGTGATCCCAGGCAAGTCACTTAAACCTATTTGCCTCTGTTTCTTCATCCTCATGCATGAGCTGGAGAAGGAAATGGCAACCCATTCCAGTATCTTTGCCAAGACAACCCCAAATGGGATCACAAAGAATCAGACACAGTTAATAGACTAAATAACCACAAAAATATACAGAACAAGTCCTGGGTGTTATTATTTTGTGTTAATTATACCATATTATGTATTATATTGATCATATGTTATGTAATACCTAATGACATACCTATAATACTATGATTTTTATTATTATTATTGTTGTTTTCTTATCAATGTTGAAACAAAACAGCAATAATCACCTTACAACCAGAACAAAAACTGGGACTGTAATTTTATTGATAACTGGAGCTTTTTACCAAGGCAGCTAAAAATTATATTAAGTGACTTGCCTTTACTCCCATAGCCAATGTGTCAGAGGTGGGAATTGAACCCAGTTTATCCTGGTTTCTACACTCTCCTCCTACTTATTATACCATACTATTTTATCTCTCCTAGGGGAAGATTGCTGAAATTAGATAAATCCTTTGTCTCTTGAAGGTAACAGACTGAGGCTTGGTACAGTGACTTGCGCAGAACAGGCTCTTAATAAATGCTTTCTGGATTAGACTGGATTAGTTAAATACAATAATTTAGAAATTCTAAGGTGATTATTGCTGTTTTGTTTCAACATTGATAAGAAAATAACAATAATAATAGTAAAAATCATAGTTTTATAGGTATGTCATTAGTCATAGTATTATATAATATTACATAACATATGATCAATATAATAATACATAATATGCTATAATTAACACAAAATAATAAATACTTTACTATATGTTACATAATATATCATAATACTTTATTACATTATTATATTTATAGCTCACATTATATAATACAAAGTTTATAAAACACATGAACTCATATATGATCTCATTTGATCCTCACAATGAATCCTACACTTTTTGTGTAACGAAGTGTAATTCTACATTTACCCATGTGAGCTAAGTGCTGAGATATTATCTCCATTTTACAAAAAGGGGAATCAAGGCCGAATTTGCCCATGGTTACTCAATTAGTAAGTGGCAGATGCTGGATCTGTACTTATGTGTCTCCTGACCCCAGGTCTAGCAATATTTTTGCCAAAATTAGCACAAACCAACATAACAGACGTAATAATACTATAAAGGCAGATAAAGAGGCTTTTCTAAAAAGAGTTTAACCTTTGGGAATAAGCAATTCAAAATGCTTTATTTGCTAAAAGTTAGTTTTCTTAAATACACACTCAAATCAAATGTAATGATATTCAAATTGATTTGCTCCACAAATTCCACCTTTCCTTCAAGGCACATTGGATATTTAGAGCTTGAAGGAAGCCTATGGGCTATGGTAGTCCAAGGGTTTAAGAGACTTCCCTAACATCACATTAGTTTTCTTTAGTTATGGAAACTCATGATCATCTCTCTATCTTTTGGGCTCTCAGGCTTCCAATCTTCACCCTTCACTCATCTGATATAGCAGCTTGGTAGGAAAATGTGGCCTTAGGTTCAGGATGACCTGAGTTCAAATCCCTAGCTAGACATAGTTATTGTGTGACCTTGAGCAAATCATTTAATTCTATCCAGTTTCAGGTTCAGAATTTTTAAAATGAAGGTAATAATAGCATAGGGTTGTTGAGATGATCAAATGAGATATTTCCTTCCCCCCCTGCAAACCTTAAAGGGCTATGTAAATGATAGCTATTATCACCAAGTATTATGGCTTCCTTACAAATCGTGTTTTGTTATTCAGTCTCTAGAATTCTTTGGATTCCTTAATAGTGCCTTACACACAGAAGTTCTTCAAGAAATACTTATTGGTTGAACACATGTAATAAAGTAGAACTTCATCTCAGTAGAGTATAGAAAACTTCCATTTAGTTGAAATACAAACAATAAGAAAACCCAAATATTAATAGTTAGCATTTATATAGCACTTTAAAATATGCAGTTTTATAAAGTGGTGGGAGCTATTATATCCCCAGTTCAGTGACAGAGAAACGGAGGCTGAGAAGCATTTTAATGACTTGTCCTGGGTCTGAATCAGGATTTAAACTCAGGTCTTCTGGATTATTCACCGTGTCACCTTATTGCTTTTAAATAACATCCTTTTTTTTTTTCAACTACAAGGTGATTCAGGCCAATTCCAACAGAGTTGTGATGGAGAAATCCACCTGCATCCAGAAAGAGGACTGTGGGAGGGAGGCAAAGGGGAGGTAAGGGGAGAGGGGAAAAGAGGGAAGCAGCTGGGTGGTGCGGTGGATAGAGGCCCAGCCCTGAAGTCAGGAGGACCTGAGTTCAAATCTGACCTCAGACACTTAACACTTCTTAGGTGTGGGACCTGGGCAAGTCACTTAACCTCCTTTGGCTCAGCCAAAAAAAGAGAGAGAGAGAGAGGAATGTGGGGTCTGAATGAGAATCATAACAGAATTTTTATCATTTTTCATTGGTTTGCTTTTTTTTTTTCCTTTTTCTCATCTTTTTCCTTTTTACTCTGATTTTTCTTGGGAAGTATGAAAAATATGTAATATGTATAGAAGAATTGTACATATTTAATATATATTGGGTTACTTGTTGCCTAGGGGAGGAAGTAGGGGAAGGAAGGGAGAAAAATTTGGAACATAAGGTTTTGCAAGAATAAATGTTGAAAACTATCTTTGCATGTATTTTGAAAATAAAAGGCTATTATTAAATAAGTAAATAATACCCTTTATGTTTTTTGTTTGTTTGTTTTTTTCCTGAGAAAGATAGTTGAAAAGAAGTAAATCAGTAGCTAGCAGGAACTTGTTTTAAAAAAGGATTGGCAGAGATAGGGCCATTCAATTCAATCTCATCTGCAATTTGTGTCTATACTAATTTAATTTAATATCACATTAAGAATTAACATTTACAAAAAAATTTAACATTTATAATGATGACTTCTGACCTTTCGGAGACATCAGAAGACAGATTAAATTATGTTTTTATTATATGTAAAACTATACTGTCTATTTTATTCCAGTAATTCAAAATCCACAATCTATTTATGATAAAACTGGTAAATCTTCAGTTAAACAGGATATTAATTTAGGCGGGACACTGGTTTTCCTCCTAAACAAATGAGAATTTACTATTCTACTAAAATATAACATAAGTAAAAGTTTCAAGGTAGATTATTAGATCATATTGGTAAATGACAGTGAAGATAACATCTCTTAATTCTAGTGCCTTCCTTCTTTTATTTCCTCTTTATCTTATATTTAGCATTTTTTGTACTTGTTTGCAGAGTGTGAGCTTCTTGAGAGCAGGAACTGTTTTTTGCCTTTTTTGTATCCTAAGCTTAATAAATATTTATTGACTTGGTGACTGGTTAAATTTTTTCTGAATGATTCCACTCTGGATCACAGTATCACAGAATTTTAGAGTTGGAAGGGACCTCAAATCCATCCAGTCTAACTTGTTAGCTGCATAATTCCCTCTATTACATAATTGACAATTGGTTAAACAATCTTGGCTTAAAGACTTCCAACAAAGATAAAGCCAAGTCACCTGAAATGTGGCAGAATGACTATGTTAGATGATCTCATATCATCATTGTGCCCATTCCCAGGCTAAAATTGTTACTCCTAGGCTCTTTCAAGTAACAAGTGTTGCTAAGACACGCAGCAACCAATTATAGTGCTATCTCTGCTATGGGAAAAAAAAAAAAAAAAAAAAAAAAAAAAACAACAACCCAACAACTTGTAATTAAATTTTGCAGGTGCAACAATCTTACCACCATGAACCTTAGAGGAAATCTGTGAAATTATCCTGAGCAATTTTCTCTGGAGTAATTTGGAAATTAGCCCACCTGGAGACATAAACCCACAATTTCCTCTGCCATTGTATAATATCAATCTTTATCTTGTCAAAAATGCCAAGGTTTCCTTTGCATTGAGAAACTTGAATCTGAATATGCCAATCCAAGCAGTAGTGAAGTACATTTCAAAAAGCCTGAACTTGTGGCCCACATTTGTAGTTATGCCTTTAATATCATAAACACAACCGAAAGTACTGCAGGGCAGAAGTAATCTGCCAGAAAAGTATTATTGAGTTGTGGCAACTCGGATACATGTGCAGACTTGAAAATGTTTCTTGTGCCAAAGTTTGAGTTCCTTTGTAACCACACACAATGTCTTTCCAACTGGCATTCTGAAGAACATGATGTGCTAACACAATACAATGGGAAACAAGGCTTTTTAACACTATATACTATCATTTTGTCAGGAAAACTTTGGAGGAGAAATTGTCTTTCAAATCTACTTGTTGTCTGGGTATAGAGAAATAGAGGAGTATGTAGTATAATGTAGACATCAGAAAAATGTATTTGTCTGTTACAGAGATTCTGTATTTCAATCTATGTTTGGTACAACTGTGGGCAGGTATTTTCTTAGCTTCAGGCACACTATCCATAAAAGAAGGATATTGTTTATATGTAAGAGATCTTTGGAACATTCATTCATGGCTAGCATGATTCAAATAATCTTATATCCTTGAGGCTTTGGTGGGTCGTGTTTTGATTTAATTGCTCCTAATTTTTCTTTTCTTTTCTTTTTTTAAGCTTTTTGTCTTCATTTCTATTTTCCCCCTTACATGTTAAGCGCCTTTTTTAAATATTTGTTTTCAAAATTTTGAGTTCCAGATTCTCCTCCTTCCTCCTTACCCCATGTGAAGACCCCATGTGAAGTCATGCAAAACATTTCCATCAAAGTCGTGTTGCAAAAGAAAACATAAATCCCCCCTCAAAAAAAAAAAAAAAAAAAACAACCCTCCTAGCTGTGTGATCCTGGACAAGTCACTTAAACGCAATTGCCTCAGCAAAAAAACAAAACAAAACCAAAACCAAAACCAAAAAACCCCAAACAAACAAAAAACCCTCAAGAAAAAAAAGAATATTATTAAAAACTATGCTTCAGTCTATGTGGAGACACAACCAGTCTTTCTCTGTGTATGGATAGCATTTTTTATCAGGAATTCTGCAGAGAAGTCTTGGATTCTTTTATTGAGGAGAACAGCAAAGTCATTCACAGCTGCCCATCCCATAACTTTGCTATTACTAAGCACATAGTACATTTCTCTTTGTTTGAGCTCATGGAGGACTTTCCAGGTTTTTTTGATAGCATCCTGTTCATCATTTGTTATAGAATACTAATATTCTTTCATAATTGCATACCACAATTTATTCAGCCATTCCCCAATTGATGGGGTATCCCCTCAATGCCCAATCCTTTGCCCTGAGAAAAGAGTTACTATAAATGTTTTTAGTACAGATTCTTTTATTTATTTATTTATTTTTAATCTCATTTGGGATTCATGCCTAGTAGTGGTATTGTTAGGTCAAAAGATATACATAATTTATAATCTTTTGTTTATAGATCATATTTTTTGATCATTTATCAATTGAGGAATAGCTTTTTTAAAAAATAAAATTGACTTGGTTCCTTATACATTTGAGAAATGAGGCTTTCATCAGAGAAACCTACTTCAAAAATCTTTTCATAATTAACCATTGCTAACTGGATTCCCCACTCCCATTTATTGTTCTGTCTTTCTTTTCACCCTGTTCCTCCTCAAAAGTCCCTCCCTCCCTTTGCTTTCCTCCAATGTGCCCTCTCTTCTATCACTCTCCCCACTTTTTCTTCCTTTCTTTCCTTCTTTCATACAGAGTAAAATAGATTTCTACATATATATTGAGAGTATATGTCATTTCCTCTTATTAGTTACTCCTAATTTTTCAAGGCTGCTAGAGTTCAGAAAATTTATTTCCCAGCTGTTTCTATTATTGAAGTGCCTAGTACTGAAACAAAGCTCTGGTGTCAGTTACAAAAGTACATGGACTTGATATTACTTATTATTGCACAGATTAGTTATTTTTACATCTCTCTCTCCATCTCTGTCCTTCTACATTTCCATCTACCTATTTATACATACTACATTATACATACATGTTTAAACATCAAAGATTGGTATAATATAAATTCTTTTTAGACATCTGTCTACTTTGAATATGATTAATCCTTTTCAGTTAATTTTCTATTTTTCATTCCTGATGATTAAAAGAGCAATCAGTACAGATGCTAAGTCTGGCATATTTACAAAGGTTCAACAATGTGGAAAGCAGTCAATTGGTCCTGAATTTCCCCTTCATTACCATCTCTTGTCATGGTCTTTTTTCACTGCTTCTTTCTGACCCAATTTGAAGATAAGCCTTCTTAGAGGAACCTTTCTGGCAAAAAATGAAACTTTCTACTACAATTGTACTTTGGATTCCCAAGAGAAAGGTTTTAGAAATTGATAGCATTTTTACTGGTTTTCCTAACCTTTAACAAGTTAGAGGGGTCTTGATCTGTCTCATGCTTTAGTATAAGTTTGTATAAAATTTGAGTACTTGCAGGAAATTATGGGGAATCATAATGCAAGGAAAAAACTAGTACTTATTTTCTATCGAATCTTTAGTACAGAGTTACCAAATCCATAAAGGCATATGGAGTTAATCTGGTTCCAGATGCCTTTGAAATAATACATTTTCCAGTTTTCAGTATTAAAAAAAATTAGATGGGGAGGGAAACAAAGAACCTACTATGTGCCAGGTACTATGCTAAGGGCTTTACAAATATTATCTCAGTTGATCCTCATATAGTGTCATAATATTGTACTGCTGCCCCCACCCCTCCTTGAATCACAGAGGATTACACTTTTAACCAGAAGAATCAAGATTCCTTTGTACTTGAAGAGGTAGAGAGATCTCTTTTACAGTGGAATGTGTCAAAAGAAACCATTTATCATTTCTGACCAAGCTCAGATTCCATCTTTGCTTCCTCCAGCTAAACTTAGCAGAGCTGTGATGATTTAACAGGGGTGGGTAACCTTTTTTTCTGCCAAGGGCTATTTGGACATCATTTTATAACATCATTCTCAGGCCATACAAAATTATCAACTTAAAAATTAGTCTGCTACACTTGGTCAAACATTTAATTAAATTACCCCTAATGTGATGACTGGAACTTCTGTTGCCTTTGACAGGGCCAGACTAAATGATTTCAAGGGTCTTATACAGCCCGCTGGCCTGTTGGTTACTACCCCTGATTTAAAACGTGCTTTGAGTATTTACTACAAAACTCAAAACAAATTGGTGGATAGGGGGTAACAAACAGCAAGGTTGGCTGCCTAAACATGCCATTTATTTGTTGGATCTTCATTACCTGCTGCTGTACAGGGAGTATGTGAATATGAATAACAACTTTTTGTTTTGTTTTGTTTTTTTCCCTTGCAAAGTGAAGGGATAAAAGAGCGTTTGAAATGCACTAAAGCTTTCTGTTTCATACCTGGCTCATTCTAGTTTTTCTTCTTGGGATGCCAATGTTAAATACTATTGGGAAATGATTTTCAGTGAGGTCATTTCCTTTACCAGTACCCGAAATTACCCACTCAGCACTGCTGTGGTGGTTATCTGGTGTAATTTTTAGTCCTAGGGAGAATGAGCATGGTGCCAATTTCTTAAGAGGTGCTTATTATGAATAATAGAAAGCAAATATAATTACCACACATCCATTGCACAGGAAATAAGTACAATAAAGAAACCCCTTCAATACAGATTTGTCATTTATAGTTGACAGAACTGCTAGAAGAGGTTCCTAACCATCTCTTCTTCTCCTCCCCTTACCTCTTTAGTGAATAGAGAAAGGCATTATTTGGGAGAAAAGACAGACACAAGATATAGGAAATAGCAAAAGAATTCCTTCTCTTGAATCAAGAACATTCCTTGAAACAATTAGAAAAGTCATCCAAAGACTTGTATATACTCGAGGAAAATTTCGTTTATAGCATTTTTTTAAGAAAAAAAAAAGTGATTTTCTACAAGCTGTCTATAAATATCAGAAGATATTTCTTACTATCTGTATAATGATATAATCAGGTGTGTGTTGGTAAGTTATTATTATTATTTTTTTAATAATTTTTTATTGACAGAATCCATGCCAGGGTAATTTTTTACAGTATTATCCCTTGCATTCACTTCTGTTCCAATTTTTCCCTTCCCTCCCTCCACCCCCTCCCCCAGATGGCAAGCAGTCCTATACATGTTAAATAGGTTACAGTATATCCTAGATACAACATATGTTTGCAGAACTGAACAGTTCTCTTGTTGCCCAGGGAGAACTGGATTCAGAAGGCATAAATAACCCGGGAAGAAAAACACAAATGCAAGCAGTTTATATTCATTTCCCAGTATTCTTTCTTTGGATGTAGCTGCTTCTGTTCATTCCTGATCAATTGAAATGGAATTAGATTTCTTTATCGAAGAGATCCACTTCCATCAGAATACATCCTCATACAGTATCGTTGTTGAGATATATAATGATCTCCTGGTTCTGCTCATTTCACTTTATGCTGGTAAGTATTTAACAACACTTTTAAATATTCTCTCCATCTCATCATTAAATCTAAAAAAATCACAAAACAACAAATAAATCAAGCCCTGATTTGTAGCATTTTCCCATTCTTGTGTTGTAAACACTCATATTAAAAATTAAACAATTGGCTCTGGAAAGCTAGTAGGAGAAGCCAGTACCCATACTTCCTCGTTTATAATTTAGGGAGTGGCTTGAGGTTTGCAAAGTGCTTTCCTTAGAACAGTGTGAGGTTGGAATTACAAGTACAAAAACCTCCCCATTTTAATTTTTTTTAAAATTTTTATTTATTTTTGCTGAGGCAATTAGGGTTAAGTGACTTGCCTGGGGTCACACAGCTAGGAAGTGTTAAGTGTCTGAGGTCAAATTTGAACTCAGGTCCTCCTGACTTCAGGGCTGGTGCTCTATCCATTGCACCAACTAGCTACCCCCAATACCTCCATTTTTTAAAGGAAATGGAAATTCAGTAACATTAAATTACTTGCCCAATGTCACACAGAGACAGAGATAGGGATTTGAACTTAGGTCTTCTGATTGTATGCTCTGTAATCATTCTATAACCAAGCTGCTTCTCACATCTGTGTTCCAGAATAAAGGTATATTATCTACTCCAAAATCATTAATTCATTTTCAGGCTTTTTGTTATTATTTTTGGCTGCTGCTATTCTTTCTATTTACATGATTGTATTTATTGTGTATCTTGTTCTTCTGGCTTTACTTACTTCTCTTTGTAATAATATAATAAATCTTTCCATGCTTCTCTGAATTCATCATGTTCATCATTTCTCACAGCAAAGTGATAATCCATTCATTATCTTCATCTACTACAATTTGTGTAGTCTTTTCCCAACCAATGGGTATCAACTTTGTTTTCAATTCTTTGCTACTACAAAAATTGCTGTTTTTATATGGAAGGAGGTTGGCCTATGACAGATTCCTTTTCTGGGTTAATGTAGGATCAGTGTGGAGTTGCCCTCATATTTGTTCTCATCTCAACCCTTCCTTTTTTATTGATTTCTAAGCAGAAGTCCTTTCCATGGGATAGTTTCATTTTTATGGGAGAACGGGCTGCATTTTTTCTACTTCTATTAAACCACCAAATAGAGATAGTAGATCCAAAAATTATCATACATACATACACACACATATATATACAAATACACAAAGCATGTGTCCATTTTATTAAAATTTAAATTACAAATTTATTATGGAAAATTTATAAAATAAAAAAGAAAAAAAGAAAATTCACAAAATATTTATAAAAGAAATTTTAGTAATTAAACATTCAAATGTTTTTGTAAACTTGTATAATTTATTCTTCTGAAATTATTAAAGCTTAAGATCATACTAATATCTTATAGTAAAGCATAACAAACAGTAGGACAGTTTGTGTTTGTCTGAGAATCTATTCAGTACATGAACAGGAATAGAATGGGAAGGGAGGATGTTGCCTGATGGTGATAGAAAGTCTTGAAGGTTAAGGAAAATATTTTAAACTTTACAAGGTAGTCAGGTAGTGTGGTGCTTAGGGAGACCTACTTGTTTTTTCAGATGACTGGGGAACTGGTTTTTGGTGTGCAAGAATGAATCTGAGTCATTAGTCCCTGAAATTTGATATGTTCTTGGATAAGAATGGGATAAAGTCATATGTTTTACAAGAATGTGGGACAACCAGCCAGCTAATAGCATGCTTTTCCTTTCTGTAGGGCTTACTGCCTTTGTTGACAGCCTGAGGATGTATTTTTTTTTCTCTTTATTATTACCACAGTTGGACTTGGCAATAAAATTTTTGTCTTCTTTGATTCTAAAAGAAGCCATAGAATATTTTTAGTTGAGAACAAAATCACCTGAAGTATCAGGGAAATGATACTCTGGTGTCTACAACTTTAAGGAAGATTAAAATCATTTGGCTATAGATATACTAGGTTAAAACAGAAGCATAAGATGGGTCTTTTTTCTTCTCCCTGTATATTAATGGGTCTTCAATAACAAAAAAAGTATTATGAAGTCCTTTCATATTATAACTTCAGTCATCATTTTAATTGTGCAAAGTTTCCCTGGCACATAACTGACATTTTCTTTTGGTAAAAATCCTTTCACTTAAAGATAGCTGTAAGAATTCTTAATTCAATTCAATTAATTAACATTTATTAAGAACTTTCTGTGAGTTAGGTATTAGATGAGACACAAAGTTAAGATGTTGTTTGGGTTCCTGCTCTCAAAAAACTTAGTTTTATAAATGGAATTGGCACCAGCATAAATAACTTTGACATACGCAACATAACACACAATAGACATAAATGAGTAAAAAAGAAAGGTACAACGAATTTTTTGAGATCCAGAGGAGAAAATATCATTACTAATTGATGGAACCAGAGAAGGATTGCTGGAGATGATAACTTAGCTAGGTCTTAAAATATGAGAAGAATTTCTACTGGTGGAAAATGTTACAAGCACAGCATGTCTCCATAGTTCTGGTGCAGTTTTAAGATTTTTAGTTTTAAGAGTATAAATGCTATAAACTTACAAAAGCATTTTTATAAGGATAGTTTTTAAAAATATAAACATATATCTCTTATGTGCAATATATAAGAGATATATCTCATGTAATATATTATCAGAAACATTACTATCTTTATATTAGAAATAAAGAATATATAAAAAATGTTTCACTCATATGAGAAATATATTAACATAAATTAAATCTTAATATTATAAATATATAATAAGAAATATTTTCATTAAAATTCAACTTAATCACTGTTTTCTGCTATACATTTCTCTGGTTGATTTTCAAGTTTTATTTAAAAAGTTTCATTCAACTCAGTAGCTGAAAGGATTATATTTGTAATCCTAGCCTTAAGATGGGAAAGGAAGAGAACAAACATTTATATAGCATCTATTTCATTTCAGATAACTGTGTTATGTTTTATAAATATTATCTCATTTGATCCTCATAATAACCTTGCAAAGTGTAAGATGCACTTGCTAAATAGGCAAGTTGCTTTATCTTGTTTGCCTCAGTTTCTTCATCTATAAAATAAGGTGAGAAGGAAAATGGCAAATCACTTCAGTATCTTTGCCAGGAAAACTCCAAATGAGGTCACAAACATGACTGAACAGCTCTCAAAGAACTCATATTTGATTGGAGGAGAGATCATGAAAACAGTTACAGTTGAAGAAACTGAGGCTAAGTGACTTGCCCAGGATTATAAAGTTAGAAAGTGTCTGGGACTCCATTTGATCTCAAATCTTCTTTACTCATCACTCTATCCATTGTGCAACCTAGCTACCTCATCTAAAAAACAAGGTTTGGATGCATTCATTTTGATGTTATATATACATTTTGATGTGACCACAAAAAAAGTATAGTGGAGATAGATCTAGTGACTTAAGTGATTGAGTGAGAGAATTTCTTCTACTGATCCACCAAATAAAGGAGATCCAAAAATTATAATACATATGTATATATATATGTGTGTGTGTGTGTGTGTGTATACACCACACAATGCACAGAGGTGTCCATCTTATCAAAATTCAAATTGCAAATTTATTATTGAAAATTCACAAAACAAAATAATTATAAATTTTACTAATCAAACATTCAAATGTTTTTATAAATTTGTATAATTTACTCTTCTGAAATTATTAAAGCTTAAGATCACACCAAGACCTTATAGGAAACCATAACAAACAGTAGGACAGTACATGATTGTTTGAGAATCTATCCAGTATGTGGACAGGAATAGAATGGGAAGGTAGGGTGTTGCCAGATGGTGGAAAGTCTTGAAATGTTAAGGAAAATATTTTGAACTTTACATGATTGTCAGTCAGTTGGTCAATAAGCATTTATTAAGCACCTTCTATGTTCCAGGCATTGTACTGAGTATCATAGATGCAAAGAAAAGCAAAAACCTGGAGTCAGGAGGACTCATCTTCCTGAATGTAAAACCAGCTTCAGCCACTTACTACCTGGGTGACCGTGGGCAAGTAGCTTTATCTTGTTTGTCTCAGTTTCTTCATCTATAGAATAAGGTGAGAAGGAAAATGGCAAATCACTTCAGTATCTTTGCCAGGAAAACTCCAAATGAGGTCACAAACATGATTGAACAGCTCTCAAAGAACTCATATTTGATTGGAGGAGAGATCATGAAAACAGTTATAGATAAAAAAGACATAGATAGGATAAACTATAGGTAGACTTAAATGAAAGGCACTAACTTTAAGGTGGATTAAAAAGGCTTCCCACAGAAGGTGGGACTTTAACTGAGATGAGAAGAAAAACAGAGAAACTAGGAGGCAGGAAGAAGATGAAGGGAATTCCAGACACAGGGGACAGCCAGAGAAAATGCCCAGAGCCAGGAGATGTTATATCTTATTGGTAGAACAACTTGGAGGTAGAACAACTTGGATTGAAGAGTATATGGAAAGGTCGGAAGGGGTCAGGTTATAAAGCACTTTAAAAGCCAAACAGAGAAATTTATTTTTGATTCTTCAGGATATTAGGGAGGAACTGGAGTTTACTGACGGGGTGATGGTAGTAGTGATGGCTGGTCAGATTTCTGCTGGGAGAAGGATGCACTGTAGTGGGTAGAGATTGAGACAAACAGAGACTAGACTATTTTAAGTCTTAGCATGAGGTGATGAGAGGGGGTGTCTTTGCCAGACTGTTTGTTGCATCAGAGGAGAGAAGGAAAAGATTGGATGGAATGGGATCACTTGTGGATGTAGAGGAATTTAGTTTCTTCATGAGAGGGAGGAGAGAAGAAGAGAAATTGGAAATTAGGAAGAAGGTAAGACTTTGGAAGGAAAGGTAGCAAGTTCAGTTTGGGATGTTTTGAGACTGAGAGTCTATGGAACACCTAATTTAAGATGTCTGAAAGGCAGTTGAAGATGGGAGAGACTGAATATTGGGAGAGAGATTAGGACTGGACAAATAGAAGTGAGAATCTTCTACAAAGAGATGATAATTGACTCCATGGGACCTGATGAAGTCAACAAGCAAAATAGCATATAAAAGAAGAAGAGGAGAGGGCCTAGGGCGGAGAGGCCTGGGGGAGCCCTAATGTTTGCAGGTGTACTGATCCATCAAGGAAGATTCAGAAAGAAGGATCAGACTGATGGGATCAAATTAGGAGAGAGCAGTGCCACCAAAAGCATTAAGAGAAGAGAGTATCAAGAAGAAGATGATTAAAGATTGAGGAAAGGTCAAGAAGGAAAAGGGATCAAGAAAAGGCCATTAAATATGGCCTTTAAAAGAATATTAGTAACTTTAGAGAGAACAATTTCAGTTGAATAATGAAGTGGGAAGTCAGACTGTTACCAAATCAAGAAGAGAGAGAAAGAAAAGGAAGTGGAGGCATCTACTGTAGATGGTCTTCTCAAAAAATTTAACCATAAAAAGGAGGAGAGTCATCGTATGAGTTATCAGGAATGGAAGAATCAAGTAAGGGTTTTTTGAAGAGTAAAGAAACATGGGAATATTTGTAGGTCATAAGGAAGCAGTCAAGACTGAATGTTAGTGAGAGAATAGTTATAATAGATGGGGCTATCTTTTGGAGAAGATGGGATGGAATAGGACCACTTAAGTATATAGAGGGATTTAACCTCTTCACATGAAACGGGGTGAAGGAGGTGAAACAGTAGAAAGCATCTGAGTGATTGGATGAGGAATAGGGGAAAAGGGAGCTTTCCGTAAAAGTTTTCCATTTTTTTCCCCAGTGAAGTAAAGGGCAGGGATCTCAGCTAAGAGTACAGAGGAAGGGGTTGCTATGGAAGTCTGAATAGAAGTAGGGAGTTGCTAAAGTGTTTTAAGCAGATGAATGTTACTGAATTGCATACTTTAGGAGGAAGAACAATAGATTTTGAGTCAGACCCAGCTTCAAATTTACTTTATTACCTGTATGGTTTTTTGAGGCCTCAATTTCCTTATCTCCAGAAGATAGTAATAAATTATATCTATGATCACTTGCCACTTGGAATTATATCATTTTCTCTATTAAAATTATGAAATTAATTCCAATTGAGGTGCTATATGTCACAGTGGGATAAAGTGCTGGGCTGGAGTCAAGAAGAGCCGAGTTCGCATTTGGCCCTAGTTGTGTGACCCTAGGCAAGTCACTTAATCCTGTTTGCCTCAGTTATCTTATCTGTAAAATGGGAGTGATAATAATAGAACCTATCTCTCAGGATTGTTGTGAGTATCAAATAAGATAATAATTGTAAAATGCCTAGCACATAATAGGTGCTATATAAATGTTAGTTATTATTATTATGAAGATATCTAAAGATTGTAATAAACTTAATTGACCACTATTTGAAGAGACAGTTAGCCATTCTACCTTTAAATGGACACCATCCTTTCTCTGAATTTGGGTTTGATCTCTTTAGTAAATCCATAGAGTAACATCAAAAAAAAAAAAAAAAAAAAAAAGAATGCCAAAGACCATAGTATCAAATGCCTTCTTTCCCAAAAGCAAGCCTATACCTGTCCCTCTAATGTAGGAGATAGAATCCAGAGGGTTTGACTCTGGGTTGCTTCTGGTCTGGAGGATCTGGGGAGTTTCTTGCACTTTGGGGAGAAATCTGGCCCCAAAGCAGGGATGGGATGGGGTGGGTGTCTGCTGGTATTCTGGCCTGAACGGTAATCTGAGTCCTAGAGGAAATTCTTTCCTACTGGATGAATTTAAGTCTTAGGTTTGAACATGCTGGTATATGATGGGCACATCATTCTCCTCCCATCTCCACCCTCAGTTCATCTGGAAAGTGAAGAATTGTGACTGATGTAGCCATCAGATTCTTTCTGGACCTAACATTCTATGACTGTGGTTCAGAAGCTGAACCAGGAAGATTAGCTAGAAGGTGATATTAGTAATATGTAAGGCATAAGATATTAAAGGGGGGCTTTTTTTTCAATTATATTCATAATAGGAATCAATACTATGTCATAAAGTGTTCTAACTACATGGATTTCTTAACCTATAGGATTAATTATACATTTGATCAGGAAAAAGAAGCATTCCACGGTGTAGTGTAAAGAACACTGACCTAAAAAGCAAGAGACTTTGGCTGTAGTCCTAGTGCAGTCACTAATTAGCTGTGTGACTAGCTAAGTTAATTGATCTCTCTGAGCCCCAGTGTCTTAATCATACCTCCTTGATTCTGTGATTTGCAAGACTGGGATCAGAGAGGCCAACAAGGATGTTGAACTAGTTGGTCTCTAAGGATTGATCCTTACAGCTTTAAAAATTCTGGGACTTGTGTTTCAACTCAAAATGTATTTGTTTGAATGACTAAGATTCTCCTTGTCTTTGGGTTAATAAATAATAGTGTAATACACTCATGCCAAAGGCACAGAGGGCCAAGGGTCACCATTTGGGGATATTTCTCCGCTTCTGGTTCAGAGCCGTCATCCAGAATGCTGGAGAAATCTCTCTAGGGGACAGTCCAATTCTGCTGATGCAAGCAGGCTGACCACATTATATCAGAAGCAGCTTTATTACTCAAACAACCCAGAAAGGGGAACAAAGAGAAACCCACATGTGGTTTCCTTTGACCACATGATCTTTAATTGAGTGCATCTGAGAGATCATAATGTTCACACCACTGGTCTGATAGATGTCTTTCCACTGTCCGTTTTTTCTTTAACTGGGGGCTTCCAGTGGCTTCTCATGGAGTATAACGACAAGGCTGGAGTTCTCATATCAAGAAAGAGATACCTTTCCTGCAGTTCTATTCTGGGGCTTGGGAAACAACCTCGACACCAAGAGGCAGAAGGGTAGAAAGCGAAGGATTGGACTGGGATGAAGGATTTGCATTTGCATTGTGGTTCTGCCACTTATCACTGGTGTGACTTTGGGCTCATCATTTTTACCTAAGTAAAATGAGGCAGTTGGACTAATTGATCTCTAAGATCTCTTTCATAGAGATCACTCTATGGCCTCTTACTTCTCTAATATTTTCTCCCACAAGAGAATCTCTCTTTGCTGTATCTTAGCGCATTCTTACTCCTCTCTATGGGATGGGCTCATCTGATCTCTTTGTTAAAATCTCATCCCAACACTTATACATTGTTGGTGGAATTGTGAACACATCCAGCCATTCTGGAGAGCAATCTGGAATTATGCTCAAAAAGTTATCAAACTGTGCATACCCTTTGACCCAGCAGTGTTTCTACTGGGCTTATACCCCAAAGAGATACTAAAGAAGGGAAAGGGACCTGTATGTTTAAGAAGTTTGTGGCAGCCCTGTTTGTAGTGGCCAAAAACTAGAAACTGAGTAGATGCTCATCAATTGGAGAATGGCTGAATAAATTATGGTATATGAATGTTATAGAATATTATTGTTCAGGAAGAAATGACCAGCAGGATGATTTCAGAAAGGCCTGGAGAGACTTACATGAACTGATTCTGAGTGAAATGAGCAGAACCAGGAGATCATTATACATTTCAACAACAATACTATATGATGATCAATTCTGATGGACTGGCCATCTTCAGCAATGAGATGAACCAAATCAGTTCCAATAGAGCAGGAATGAACTGAACCAGCTACACCCAGTGAAAGAACTCTGGTTGATGACTAAGAACCATTACATTGAATTCCCAATCCCTATATTTTTGCCTGCCTGCATTTTTATTTCCTTCACAGGCTAAATGTACAATATTTCGGAGTCCGATTCTTTTTGTACAGCAAAACAACGGTTTGGACATGTATATTTATTTTGTACTTAATTTATTCTCCAATATATTTAACATGTATTGGTCATCCTGCCATCTAGGGGAGGGGGTGGAGGGAAGGAGTGGAAAAATTGGAACAAAAGGTTTGGCAATTGTCAATGCTGTAAAATTACCCATGCATATAACTTGTAAATAAAAAGCTATTAAAATTTAAAATAAAATAAAATCTCATCCCAGTTACAAAGTTAAATTGACAATTTTGATTATAAGAAACCGAAAAGATTTTGCAACAACAAAATTAATGTATCTAGGATAAAAAAGGTAGTAGATGATTCAGAAAAAAAATCTTAGGGATGTTATCTCTGAAAGGGTTTGGTATCCAAGATATATAAACAACTCAATCAATAGTCATTTATTAAGCACTTATTACATGATAGGCAATGTGTTAACAGCTAACAGAAGAACAGAAGATCAAAAGTCACTTTCAATAACAAGTGGTCAAAGCTTTTGAACAGACAGTTCTTGAAAGAATTGCAAACTATTAATAATGCCGTGAAAGAATGTACTATATTACTAACAATAAGAGAAATATAAGTCAAAATAACCCTGAGTTTTCTCTTTACTTGAGCTAATGGGCAAAGATGATAAAAAGTAGGAGGTCAATTTTGGAAAATTTGTGGAAAGACAGACAAACTAATTAGTATAACTAAGCTGGAAAGCAATTTAGATTCTATAAATAAAGTAGATAAAATGTCCATTTCCTTTGACCCAGAGATTCATTCTATTACTTGTGATCTACTCACAAAAGATCTTTAACAAAGAAGACAGGTTGCATATATTCCAAAAATATATAATAGTACCTTTTATGTTAACAAAGAACAGGAAATTTGATCCTGTCATTTAGAAAATGCTAAATAAATTGTATATATGAGTATAATGGAATATTACTGTACTGTAAGAAACAATGAATGTTTTTGGCATCAATTAGGAACTTAATGAATCATTATTGATTGCTTGATACCAGTTCTGAAATCTAGATCCAAATAAAATACGACTGTTTTCTGCATGCCATCCCTTCAAGGATGTGAAACCCTTAGGTGAGTTAATGGATACAACACTGGACTTGGAATTAGGAATACTGAAATCTTCCCTCACTTATTAACTCTGTAATCCTGCTTCTCTCATTAATAATAGCACTCATTTTCCAGGGTTTTTATCAGAATAAAATGAGACATATGTATATTGCTTTGCAAACCTATATAAATGTTAGCTATTATAACAACAATAAGGAGTTCTGAATTTGGGAAGGAGGGGAGAAAACAATGAATATGATGAATACAGAGAAACAGCTTATGATATATTAATGTAATAAAATATAATTATGTTTTAAGAAATAATGAATGTGAGAACTACAGAGAATTATGGAAGACTTACATGAACTGATGAAGAAAGCAGAGCCAGGAAAGCACTATGTACGATGACTAGAACAATGCAAATTAAAAAAAAAAAAGCCAACTACAAAACAATCAAAATTGAATATTGTGAAAAAATCAAGAACAAGCTTATCCCCAAAGAAAAAAGATGAGAAGATAAGTCTTCCCACCTCCCATTCCTTGGGGGAATGGGGAATGCACAGATATAGAACATTGAATACAATATTAGATTTTTTTTTGATATATTGATTGGTTTTGCTGAATTGATTCTCATTCCTTTTCTTTTCTTTCTTTTTTTTTTTTTTTAAAACTTGTTTTAAGAGATGACTTTTTGGAAGGAGAAGGGTATCAGGACATCTAAGCAAAGGTACCTTGAGGACAGTAGGAGATGACCAAATGGGAGGAAGAGACATAATCAGATAAAGAAATAAATATTTAGGAGCCATCTGAATATAGGACCTAGTCCAAGCAGTAGGAGTGAATAAATTGCCTGAGGAAACAAGCCTTCTAGGAGAACTTTGGCTAGCTTTCTCTTTCACTTAAATTCCTTAAATAACTGATATTTAAAACAAATCTCTTCTTTTATCCTTCACCAGAGAAAAGCAGGACTGGAAGCAAAGATGTGTTTCTTACATAAGGAGACTGAAGAATATAACTGGCCCATAGCCCATATGGTTCATTGGCAATTCATGGCCTTCAGCATGTTTAGGTGAATCTCCAGTGTCAAACTCATGGGAGATGATGAAAGAGAATGATGCCTAATAAGTAGGTGCCAATGGATTAAAGATAATAAATACATCATTGAAATAAAAGAATTCTTATAGTTTTGGAGTGACCATGTGCTATAGAGTCAGTTATTTCTTCATACTTAGCATCCAAGAATGATGGTGAAGGTGAGCCTGGGTGAGTGAATGGGAACCCCCACCAAGAAACCTATAAACTTTTGGAAAGGGAGTTGAAACTGGGTGTCTTGTTCCTATCCCCCAGCCTTGGAAGACCCAGAAACCTCTGTAGTGCCCCATTCTTGATCACACTATAATCAACCATATTTCAAATCTGGTCCTTCTACCCAATACTGTGATGCAAAGTTTGAGTTGGGGGAAGAGAGCATACATTCTGGACTGGGGAAGCTGACAGTCTGTGCTCCTTCTGGGCCCATATTGCATTAGAGGCACTTCTGCTACCGGGGGATGAAAAGCATAGGCTTAACTCAATACATAACATTTACATTGAGCTTTAAGGTTTACAAAGGGCTTCACATATACTAGCTCCTTTGAACAGAAGTGGAAACTGAGGCTGTAGGAGTTTGTCTAGGGTTATACTTCCAGTTAGTATCTGAGGCAGAGTTTCAAAGCTGGTCTTTCCCACCCCAACTGTGGCAATCTACTACACACCTACCATCTTCAATCTATGGGCTCCTCCAGATTACTGTTTTACTGCAGTTCCACAATTAGGTTTCTTAGAATTGCTTTCCTTAGAGGAGTACAAGCCCTTCACATTTCCTGCCTTGGGGCAACACTTCTACCTTAAGGCAAATACTGGCCTACCTCTGTCATTAAGATTTGATTGCCTCTCCCTAGTTACTATCTCTTAGCATACAGTAATCTTTAGCAAAAAAAAAAATAATGACTATGTGCACTCTCTGCAGCCAAAAGTTTTGTTTCCTATTGGCCTTAAATTCTTCCAGCAAATTGAAATCAATTGCTCTCTTCCCATATAAATGGCTGCATGTATGTGTTTTTCCCCCTCTCAATCCTGTAGTATCTTGATTTTCTGACAGTAATGTCTAAAATTAGATTTTAGCCCAGGTCTTCTGACTCCGTTGCAATGATCTTTCTATGCGTGATATTGATTCTGATCGCCAATCTAACAATTTTATAGATCTTCCATCTATAATCTAATAGGACTGGATAATTCAAATGTCCTTGCAATGAGCTAATGTATATAGATGTATTTTATAATGGTAAAGTCCTCCACACAGGAGCTATTTTTATGAAGAGGAAAGCACCTTAAATAAATAATATAACTAATAGTAACAATAACATGAGAATGTTGTAGAATGCTAAGGAGAAGCTGAAGTTGGATTTGGTGTCAGAAGAGACTGGGAGGTATAATGGATAGAGTACTGGTCCTGATGGTAGGAGGATCTGAGTTTGAATTCCCCACCTTGTTGTAAGACTCTGGGCAAGTCATTTAACTCCATTGCCTTCAAAACCAAGATGAAGAAGAGGAAAAAGAGATTGGGACACTCAATCTCCCTGAACCTGTTTTCTCTAATGTAAAATTAGTGATATGATATCTCACAGTGAAATTAGTGAAATAAATCTCATAGGATTGTTGTGAGGATCCACTGAGAAACTACATGTAGGGTTCTTTGCAGTCCTTAAAGCATATTAAAAATATCAGTTGCAATTACTTGAAGTATCAATAATAAAAGCCAACTCTGAGACAGGCACCAAGAAGACAAAAAAATGAGTCTTGGCCCTCTAGGGAGCATTCAATTGAGGGAGACAAGTACATATACAAACATATGTAAAACATACACAAAATAAATACCAGGTAATTAGGGAGGAAGGAGATACCAGCAGCTGGAGGAATCAGGAAATGCCTTAGGTAGGTGATGAGGCTCTAAGAAAAGTAGAGATTCTATGAGATGAGGAGAGGATATTTTCCAGGCCTGGGGGCCAGATAGTCAGTGCAAAGACAAGGAGGTGGGAGATGTAATCTCCTATGTGAGGAGCAGTAAAAAGGCTAATTTGACTAGACCATCCATACAGGAATGTATATCTTCTCCCTGGCTTCCAAGGCCCACACAATGGTAGTTTTTGGCTAATGATCAGAAACCCTGAGGGCCTTCCCCTCTCAGATTCATTTATTTATTTACTTAGATTTTTTTTGGGCTTGGTGAAAGAGGAGGTCATTTGCCTTAATTGCTAACTAGTTTTTAATCACTAAATGGGTGTGTCCTCAGTCAAACTGAGACCAGTAGAAGGAAGATCTTAGCTTAAAAAAAGCCAAGGTCTTCTATTGCATCTAGGGCCATCTTCAGTTGCCTTGATCTATATCTAGTCACTGGACCCAGATGGCTCTGGAGGGGGAAGGTGAAGCAGGTGACCTTGCACAGTCCTCCCTCACTTAAATCCAATTCACTGGCTTGTCTTGGCACCTCCCTAATATCAGGGCCTCTTTGAGAACAAAGGGCAAACAACAACAACAACAATTGTAGTAATTACTTCTTCCTCTACCTCTTTCTTAAACTGTAGGATCTTTCATTTATTTAAGGTCAAGACCGGAAGCAGTATAAAACTTTTGTGGAATTTGGAGTAAGATAGAGAAAAGATCCCAATTCCACTTAAAGAAAATGTTTTAATGAGATAATTCAGGGCAATTCCAATTGAATTGTGTGGATCACAATATAGTATTTTCACTTTTTTTTTTTTTATTGTTGTTTGTTTTTGTTTTCTTTCTCATTTTCCCCTCTTTTTTGATTTGATTTTTCTTGTGCAGCATGATAAATACGGAGATATGCATAGAAGAATTGTACATGTTTAACATATATTGGATTACTTGTATAAGGGAGGGGGGAAATGAGGAGGAAGAAAAATTTGAAACACAAGATTTTGCAAAGGTGAATGTTGAAAACTATCTTTACATGTATTTCTAAAATGAAAAGCTATTATTAGAGCCTGAAGACAAATCATTCAGATAAGACTTAGAAAGGTTATTTAATTTGTCTAAAGTAATACAGCTATAAAACAGAGAAACAGGCTTCCTCATGTTGAGTGAGACTAGTGCTCTAGCCCATAAGTAAGAAAGGCTAAAGATTGGTTGAATGAAGGCTTAATATGAAGCCTTTATTATTCAGGACTGAATGAAAGTTATGACTATGGAAATGGAGAGGAAGCAGACAAAGGATTGGCAAGATAGGAGAAGTAATGAATGTGAGAGGCTGTAATGGGCTGAGGCTTGAGTTGATGCACTGAGGTCCCAAGCACCTGAGGCTAAATAGTAATTGTTCCATACTCTATTAATATATAAGCTTGGAGAAAGAATGGCCCCCGCCCATTCTTTGTGCAAGTCCTGATGTGTTGTATAGGAAATGATGATTTTGGTGGGTGGAAACAGGGAAGTGGAAAAGGAAGGGGAAGGAGAGACTGCTGGCTGGCATATTGACACAGCTGCTCACATTGCTATCGCGACCGCCCTTCACCTCCGATCCCCTTTTCACCTGCAAACTCCTTCATATCTGCTAGCTGGCTTCCTGTTGCAGTTGCCCATATTGCTATCACAATCCCCCCTCACCTCTACTGAGAATAAAGATTGAAGATTTTTCCCTTAACCTGAATTCCTGACTCCGGCTGATTTTAAATACACGGTCATCACAAGAGGTAAGCAAGAGAGAGCCCCAAAATGATACTAGAATTGTGATTCTTGAAGATTAAAAGTAAGATTAATTGGGTAAGAAAAAAGGATTGATAATAAGCACACATTTCACATTCAATATTAGGTATTAGGGGAACATTCAGATGTGGGTACCTTGAAGACAGTGGGAGAGGCCCACTTTGGAGGAAAAACAGAATTAGAGAAATACACAAATATTTAGGAATTATTTTTATACAGGTCAGAGTTGAAGAATCAGGAAAAAACAAACTGCCTAAGGGAATAAGTGTTATAAGAAGTTGAGGATCTTTCAATTTCATAGGATTATAGATTTAGAGTTAAAAGGAAAAAAAGGCTATTGAGATCTACCCCCTTATTTTTACAGAAAAGGAAGCTGAGATCTAGTTATACATAGGGTCGTGTTACTAAGAAGTATCTAAGGCAGAATTTGAACCCAGGTTTTATTGATTCCAAGTTCAGTGCCCTCCTCATTATACCACAAATCTTCTGAAGTGTTTTAAACGACATACTTTAAATAACATCTCTTGTTGTCTATCTGTACTCATAGACAATTAGCACCAAGTTTTCCTATAATAAACCACTGTAATATGTAGGTTTGCACTTACAAATGACCCGAAAACTAGTCAAAGCCCTTTAAAAAAATTATCAGTCTATCTATATGTTTTTCTTAAGAGTTTCCTTTGGGGTCATCAGATTTAGCAATTAAGAAATCACAGATACATTTAGGAGAAGCTAGCAGTAAGGGTGCAATGGATAGAGCACCGGCCTTGGAGTCAGAAGGACCTGAGTTCAAATTTGACATAAGATACTTGGCACTTACTAGCTATGTGACCCTGGGCAAGTCACTTAGCCCAGATTGCTTTGCAAAAATAATAATAATAATAATAAAATAAGGAAATCACAGATTTTAAAAAAAGAATCTCCTTTGGTATTAGTCACTATGCTAGGTAGATGTGGGGATATAAAATAGCTTTTGTTCCTGCCCTATAAAGTTTACATCTTCTCAAGGGAAACAGATAATATAGATAAGTAACTGTACAATATGATCAAGATAAGATCAAGGATCAAGATTGTCCTTCATTCTTTTATTTATTTTAATAATGTTTTATTTTTCCAAATACATGCAACGTTTTCTTCCTTTCCTCAAGACAGCTAGCAAACTGATATAGGTTAAACATGTGAAATTCTTCTAAACATCATGCTGTACAAAAATAATAAGATCAACAAGGAAAAAAAAAACACAAGAAAGAAAGAAAAAACAAGTAACCAACCAATCAACATCAACAAAAAATGAAAATTGTATGCTTTGATTGACAGTCAGTCTCCATAGTTCTCACTCTCTGGATATGGACAGCATTTTCCATCACAAGTCTATTGTTGTCCTTCATTTTTTTTTTTTTTTTTTTTTGATATAATAGCTGGGAGCCAAGATGGTGGAGAGCAAATCAATAGCAGATTAAGCCTCTAAATTGGTTTTGAAATCAAAGAATCCACAAATATTTGGAGTACAACACATTTCTAGAAGAAGATACCTTGGAAGAACTTCAGAACAGGTCTCTTTCAATCGGGCAGGGGAATAGTCTACCCACACCAGACAGCCGCACAAGGAGAATGGGGCAAGAAGCTGGAGTGGAGAGTCAGAGCGTTTTAGGTTCCACACATCTGGGACTCTTCTCTGAGCCTCTTAGGCCAGCCTGTGCACAGGTGGTTTGGCAGATCTGCCTTTTGTAAAAGACAAATTATAAACCACTGAGACTCTGAAGAACACCAGACCTAGCTACCATTACCCAGCAATAGAAATCAATCAGCAGAACTGCCCTAGGGCAAATTAAAGCAGCTTTCCCTTCTTTGCATTTAACAGACTTCTAGCTTTTTAAAAAAAATGAATTTAAAACAAAAAAGAACTCTCAGCATAGATAGCTTTTATGGAGAGAGAGAAGAACAGAGCTCAAATCCCTAGGTTCTTAAAAGCAAAGCAACTCCAGAAGAAGCACCAAAGAGAGACATGAGCTGGTCCCCATTTCATAAGGCTTTCTCTGAAGATTGCATAAAGGATCTTAAAAGAGAGAAGAAAAATGGGGAAATTAAATGAGATCATTGCAAGAAGGAATAGAAAAAATGGAAAAAGAATGCAATGAACAAAAAAAAAATGTAATTGGCCAATTACAAAAGGAAGTAAAAAAGGTAACTGAAGAAAATAATACACTAAAAATTAGAGTTGAACAAGTAGAAGTGAATGACTCAATAAGACTTCAAGAATCAAACAAAAACAAAAAGTGAAAAAAAAAGAAGAAAATATGAAATATCTCCTAGGAAAAACAACTGACCTGGAAAACAGATCTACGAGAGACAATCTGAAGATTATTGGGCTTCCTAAAAGCCATGATGAAAAAAAAAAGAATCTAGACATTTTACAGGAAATCATAAAAGAAAACTGCATGATATTTTAGAATCAGAAGGTAAAATAGACATCAAAAGAATCCACTTATCACCTCCTGAAAGAGATCCCAAAATTAAATCCCCAAGGAATATTGTCTAAATTTCAGAACTATTGTACCAAGGAAAAGATATTGCAAGCAGCCAGAAAGAAACAATTTAAATACTGAGAAACCACAATCCTTAGGATTACTCAGGACCTAGCAGTTTGAAAGACTGAAGAGCCTGGCATCTAATATTCTGAAAAGCAAAGGAACTGGGACTGCAGCCAAGAATAAGCTATCCAGCTAAAATGAGCATTATCTTTTAGGGAAGAAGATGGACATTCAATGATATAGGTGAATTTCACCTATTCTCCTGTCTCTCTCTCTCTCTCTCTCTCTCTCTCTCTCTCTCTGGCAATTGGAGTTAAGTGATTTGCCCAGGGTAACACAGCTAGAAAGTGTTAAGTGTCTTAGGTCAGATTTGATGTCCTCCTGATTTCAGGGCTGTACTCTATCCACTGCGCCACCTAGTTGCCCCAGTTTCCCCTATTTCTAATGAAAAGCCCAGAACTGAACAAAAAAATTTAATCTCCAAACACAGAACTCAAGAGAAGCATAAAAAGGTAAAAAGGAAAGAACTCTTGAGAACTATATTTCTGTTATGGGTATATTTAGAGAATGTGGGTATAATTTCATTTTATTATGGTAATATGAAAAAAGAAACTAGAGGTGGAAAGAAGATCATATTGGAAGAAGAGGAAAAAGGAACTAAAATAAGGGAAATTATATCCCACCAAGAGAAAAAGAAAATCTATTATAATTGAGGAAAAGCAGGGAGGGGGATGAGCATTGTGAGAATCTTACTCTCATTAGATTTGGCTCTAAAAGAGAATAGCAGACATATTTGGTATCATAAAGAAATATGTCTCACCTTATAGATAAGTAGGAGAGAAAGGGGGAAAGAAAGGGAAAGACTAATAGAAGGGAAAACAGAAGAATTAGGGGAAAGGTATAAAAGAGGGGGAGGGGCTCTAAAGAGGGAGGACTGTTTGAGAGAGGTGGTCATCAAAAGCAAAATATTGAAGAGAAGGGAAGGAGAAAAGGAAAGAGAAAAGGATAACTTAGGGTAAATAAGATGTCAGGAAACACAGAATTAGTTATTTTAACTGTGAATGTGAATGGGATAAACTCCCTCATAAAACAGAAGTGGATAGCAGACTGGATTAAAAGCCAGAATCCTACAATATGTTGTTTACAAGAAATACATTTAAAGGATAGTGATGTATATAAAGTGAAGGTAAAAGGCTGGAGCAGAATCTATTATGCTTCAGGTGAGGAAAAAAAAAAAAAAAGTAGGGGTAGCAATCCAGATCTCAGATCAAGTATCTAATTAACAAGAGAAAAGGAAGAAAACTCTATCTTACTAAAGGGTACCAGACATAATAGAGCAATATCAGAATTAAACATATATGCACCAAATGGTATATCATGGAAATTCCTAGAGGACAAATTAAGAGAAATGCAAGAAGAAATAGACAGCAAAACTATACTAGTAGAGGATCTTAACCTTGTTCTCTCAGAACTGGATAAATCAAACTACAAAATAAATAAGAAAGAAGTTGAGGTAAACAAAATGTTAGAAAAGTTAGATATGTTAGATCTTTGGAGAAAATTAAATGGAGACAGAAAGGAGTTTACCTTTCTCTCAGTGGTTTATGGAACTGATACAAAAATTGACCATGTGTTAGGGTATAAAAACCTCAAAATCAAATGCAGGAAGGCAGAAATAATAAATGTACTTTTTTTCAGATCACGATGCAATAAAAATCTCATAGAATATAAGGCCAGGAGAAAATAGACCAAAAAGTAATTGGAAACTAAATAATCTCATTCTAAAAAATGAATGGGTGAAACAGCAAATCATAGATACAATCAATAATTTCATCTGAGAGAACAAGAATGAGACAACATACCAAAATTTGTGGGATGCAGTCAAAGCGGTAATAAGGGGAAATTTTATAGCTCTAGATGCTTACTTGCATAAAATAGAGAAAGAGAAAATCAATGAATTGGGCTTGCAACTAAAAAAGCTAGAAAAAGAACAACTTAAAAACCCTTAATTAAATACCAAACTTGAAATTCTGAAAATAAAAGGGGAGATTAATAAAATTGAAAATAAGAAAACTATTGAATTAATAAATAAAACCAAGAGTTGGTTTTATGAAAAAAAAAAACAACAAAATAGATAAACCTTTAGTTATTTTGTTAGAAAAAGGAAAGAAGAAAATCACACTGTTAGTCTCAAAAAAGAAAAGGGAAAGAGGAAAATTAGAGCAATAATTAGGAGTAATTTGAATTTGATAATCTAAGTGAAATGGAGAAATATCTACAAAAATGTAGATTACCTAGGTTAACAGAAGAGGAAATAAATTACTTAAATAGTCCCATTGTAGAAAAAGAAATAGAACAATCTATTAATCAACTCCCTAAGAAAAAAGCTCTTGGGCTAGATAGATTTAAGTGTGAATTATACCAAACATTTAAAAAAAGAATTAATTCCAATACTACATAAACTATTTGAAAAAAATAGGGAAAGAAGGAGTCCTACTAAATTTCTTTTATGACACAGATATGATGCTGATAGCTAAATCAGGTAAGGTGAAAATAGAAAAAGAAAATTATATATCAATTTCCCTAATGAATATTGATGCAAAAATCTTAAAGAAAATATTAACAACAAGATTACAGAAAGTCATCCCCAGGATAATACAACATGACCAAGTAAGATTTATACCAGGAATGTAGGGTTGGTTCAATATTAGGAAAACTATTAACATAATTGATTATGTCGATAACCAAACAAAAATCATGTGATTATCTCAATAGATACAGAAAAAAATTCGATAAAATCCAACACCTATTCCAATTAAAAACACTAGAGAATATAGGAATAAGCAGACTTCCTTAAAATGATTAATAACATGTATTTAAAGCCACCAACAAGCATTATATATAATGGGAACAAACTAGAACCATTACCAGTAAGGTCAGGAGTGAAACAAGGTTGCCCACTACCACCATTACTCTTCAACATTGTATTAGAAATGTTAGTTTTGACAATAAGAAAAGAAAAAGAGATGAAAGGAGTTAAAGTAGGTAATGAAAAAAACCAAATTATCACTCTTTGCAAATGATTATGATGGTATACTTAGAGAACCCTAGAGAATCAACTAAAAAATTATTAGAACAATCTACAATTTTAGGAAAGTTGTAAAATACAAAATAAATCCACATAAATCATCAGCATTTTTATATATCACTAACAAAACCCAACAGCAAGAGATACAAAGAGAAATTCCACTTAAAATAACTGTTGATAATATAAAATACTTGGGAATCTATCTGCCACGGGAAAATCAGGAACTATATAAGCAAAACCATAAAACACTTTCCACACAAATAAAGTCAGGTCTAAACATTGGGAAAATATAAAGTGCTCTTGGATAGGTTGAGCAAATATAATAAAATGACAATACTACCTAAACTAATCTGTAATTGAACACTAAATAGATAATTTTGATCATATTAAATTCAAAAGGTTTTGTACAAACAAAACCAATGTAGACAAGATTAAAAAGGGAAGCAATAAATTGGGAAAACATTTTTACATTTAAGGATTCTGATAAAGGCCTCATTTCTAAAATATATGGAGAATTGACTCAAATTTATAAGAATTCAAGCCATTTTCCAATTGACAAATGGTCAAAGGATATGAACAGATAATTTTCAGATGAAGAAATTAAAACCATTTCCAATCATATGAAAAGATGTTCTAAATCACTATTGATCAGAGAAATGCAAATTAAGACAACTCTGTGATTGACTAAGATGACAGGAAAAGATAATGATGAATGTTGGAGGGGATGTGGGAAAACTAGGACATTAATACATTGTTGGTGAAATTGTTAATAGATTCAGCCACTCTGGAGAGCAATTTGAAGCTATGTTCAAAAAGTTATCAAACTCTACATACCCTTTGATCCAGCAGTGTTTCTACTGGACTTATATCCCAAAGACATCTCAAAGGAGGGAAAGAGACCCACATATGCAAAAATGTTTGTAGCAGCCCTTTTTGTAATGTCAAGAAACTGGAAACTGAGAGGATGCCCATCAGTTGGAGAATGTCTGTATAAGTTATGGTATATGAATGTTATGGAATATTATTATTCTATAAGATATCATTTGGATGGCAGAAAGTGAAGAAGAATTAAGAAGCCTTTTGAAGAGAGTGAAAGATAAGAGTAAAAAAAAAATCTTGCTTGAAAATTAACTTAAAAAAAAAGATCACGACAATTGGTCCAACCACTTTCTGGAAATAGAGGGAAAAGAAATGGAAGCAGTATCAAGTTTTATATTCTTGAGCTCAACTCATAGATAGCATAGATAGCAACTGCATCCACAAAATTTAAAGAAGTTGCCCCTATAACTGTATAAATATGTATACATATATTGTATTTAACGTATTTAACATGTATGGAACTACCTGACATCTAAGGAAAGGGGTGGAAGGAAGGAGGGGAAAAGTTGGAACAGAAGATTTTGCAAGGGTCAATGTTGAAAAATTACCCATGCATATGTTTTGTCAATAAAAAGCTATTTAAAAAAAGAAGCTTGCTCCTTGGAAAGGAAACTATAGCAAATTTGGATAGCATATTAAAAAGCAGAGACATCACTTTACCAAAAAAGGTTTGTATAGTCAAAGTTATGGTTTTTCCAATAGCTATGAGATTTGGATTATAAGGAAAGCTAAATGCTGTAGAATTGATGCTTTCTAATTGTGGTGCTGGAGAAGACTTTGAAAGTTTCTTGTCACAAAGTGATCAAATTAACTAATACTTAAATAAATTCAGACTATTCTTTGCTTGGACAAATATTAAAGATGAAGTTTAAATACTTTGGCCACATAATGAGAAGACAGTGATCATTGGAAAAGACCCTGATACTGGGAAAGATTGAAGACAAAAGAAGAGGACAATAGAGGATAAGAAAAATAGATAGGGTTATAGGGGCAGTGAACATGAGTTTGGACAGAGTTTGGAAGATAGTGAAGGACAGAAGGGCCTGGTGTGCTACAATCCTGGTCTGACAAAGAGTCTGATACAGCTGAGTGACTGAACAAGAACAAATATGTAACATATACCCATCTATGCTATATGTATATATAGCTATAAGATATAAAATACATGCACATGTATACATACATATATTTAGGATATGCACATATAGATCATTTACATGTATGTATACTTGCATGCAGATAACATCTAAATATATATGCATGTTTATATACACATATATAAGATATGCATGTATATACAAAAATATGCACATATATGCATGTATATATTTAAATTTATAAGCAAAGAAGCATGATTAAGCTTTTTCAGTCATAGAGAGATTTATTGGCAAGGAGTGAAATCTTATTTGCAAAATTCTGTGTTGTGTTGCTATTTCAGAAGTCCTCATTTACAATCTTTTTATTTTTCATGCCTTTCCATGGTTATGTTTTCCATCATTCTTACTATATGTATATTCACATATCTTCTTACATATGTCTGTGCATCAGTGCTGTCAGCTCTCACAAGCTGGGAGCTGTGTTTTGTCATGAATACCATTTCAAGCCATATTCTATTCTTAAAAAATACCAGTTGTTAATGGTGATAGAATATTTTATACTTAACACAATCTCTTGCCTCCAAAGAAGTGAAAATAGCCCTGAATATATGATCTCCTTTATTCTCAGGTTTTTAATTAATATTTTTTTATGTGTGTGGGCACTCAAATATACCAAAAAAGTTAACTTAAACCTTTAAAATAGATATTCTAAGTTCTTTTCCAATCCTTCTGTATAATCAAGATAACTTTTTAAAAATTTTAATAATATTTTATTTTTCCAATTACCTGCAAAGATAGTTTTCAATATTCACCTTTGAAAAATCTTGTGTTCAACAATTTTCAGATGGAGAAATTAAAACCATTTCTAGTCATATGAACAAATGCTCTAGATCATTACTGATTAGAGAAATGTAAATTAAGACAGTTCTGAGGTACCACTACATACCACTTAAATTGGCTAAGATGACAGGAAAAGATAATGATAAATGTTGGAAGGGATGTAGAAAAATTGGAACACTAATATATTGTTGGTGGACTTGTGAACTGCCCATTCTGGAGAGCAATTTAAAACTGGTCCCAAAGGGCTATCAAACTGTGCATACCCTTTTTCTTTCTTTCTTTCTTTTTTTTTTTTTTTTAATTTTAATAGCTTTTTATTTACAAATTATATGCATGGGTAATTTTACAGCATTGACAATTGCCAACCTTTTGTTCCAATTTTTCCCCTCCTTCCCCCCACTCCCTTCCCTAGATGGCAGGATGACCAATACATGTTAAATATATTAAAGTATAAATTAAATACAAAATAAGTATACATGTCCAAACCATTATTTTGCTGTACAAAAATAATCGGATTCTGAAATATTGTACAATTAATTAGCCTGTGAAGGAAATCAAAAAATGCAGGCGGGCAAAAATATAGGGATTGGGAATTCAATGTAATGGTTCTTAGTCATCTCCCAGAGTTCTATTGCTGGGTGTAGCTGATTCAATTCATTACTGCTCTATTAGAACTGATTTGGTTCATCTCAAAGTTGAAGAGGGCCACGTCCATCAGAATTGATCATCATATAGTATTGTTGTTGAAGTATATAATGATCTCTTGGTCCTGCTCATTTCACTCAGCATCACTTTAGGCCTTTCTGAAATCATCCTGTTGGTCATTTCTTACAGAACAATAATATTCCATAATATTCATATACCACAATTTATTCAGCCATTCTCCAATTGATGGGCATCCACTGAGTTTCCAGTTTCTGGCCATTACAAACAGGGCTGCCACAAACATTCGTGCACATACAGGTCTCTTTCCCTTCTTTAAAATCTCTTTGGGATATAAACCCAATAGTAACACTGCCGGATCAAAATGTGCATACCCTTTGATCTAGCAATATCTCTACTGGGCTTGTATCCCAAGGAAACCATTAAAAAAAATGGAAAAGACCCACATGGGTGGATGTGGCTCTTTTCAACAATGAGGTGATTCAGGTCAGTTCCAATGGACTTGAGATGGAGAGAGCCATCTATACCCAGAGAGAGATTGTGGGAACTGAATGTGGATTACCACATAGTATTTTCACATTTTTTGGTTGTTCTTTGTTTGCTTTTTCTTTTTTCTCATTTTGTTCCCTTTTTGATATAATTTGTGCAGCATGATAAATGTGGAAATATGTATAGAAGAATTGCACATGTTTAACATATATTGGATTACTTGCTATCTAGGGGAGGGAGGTAAGGAGAAGGGAGAGAAAAAATTGGAACACAAGATTTTGCAAGGATGAGTGCTGAAAACTATCTTTGCATATATTTTGAAAATAAAAATCTATTATTAAAAAAAGAAAAATCTTGTGCTCCAAATTTTTTTCTCTCTCCTTCCCTCTTCACTCTTCCCAAGACATTAAGCAATGTGGTATTAGTTAAACATGGGCATTTCTTCTAAACACATTTTCATACTCATCATGCTGGACACACACAGACATGAATCAGATCAAAAGGGGAAAAAAAAATACAAGGAAGAAAAAAACAAGCAAACAAACAAAAAGGTGAAAATACTACATTCAGTCTCTATAGTTCTCTCTCTAGATTCAGAGGGCTCTTTTTATTACAAGTCTATTGGAATTACCTTGAATAACCTCATTGTTGAAAAGATCCAAGTTCATTATAGTTGATTATCATGTAATCTTGTTTTTACTATTAACAGTGTCTCTTGGTTCTACTCACTTCACTTAGCATCAGTTCATGTAAGACTTTCCAGTCTTTTCTGAAATCAGCCTGCTCATCATTTCTTATAGAACAATAATATACCATTACATTCACATACCATAACTTATTTTAGTCAGGCTTCAGCTGAAGGGCAGCCACTCAGTTTCCAGTTCCTTGACACTACAAAAAGGGCTGCTACAAACATTTTTGCATATGTGGGTCCTTTCCCATCATTTATGATTTCTTCTTCTTTTTCTTCTTTCTTCTTTTTCTTCCTTCTTCCTTCTTCCTTTTTTCTTTTTCTTTTATTTTTTTGAAGGCCCATGGGATTAAGTGATTTGCTCAGTGCCACACAGCTACTAAGTATCTGATTTGAATGCAGACCCTCTTAAATCCAGGGCTGGTGATCCACCTATTGCACCACCTAGCTGTCCCAGTTCTAATCTCTTCTCCAGGTTAACTAGTTATGTGACTTCAAAGACTTTGCTTCTCCAAGTCTTAAGTTTCTCATCTGGAAAATAAGGGAGCTGGACTAGATAATTTCCAGATTATCCATTTTTTTGATTTGTTGATCCTAAATTTCTTAATCTAGTTTTCCCTTAATTACATAGTTCTCTTACCCAATCTTCTTCCTCACTTTTTCTAGTTTAGGTTATTTTCTCACTTTTCTATAACAGTCATAATTTGGTTCTCTTCTCTCCAAATCACCAGACTACCACTATAGTTCAGGCCTTTGCAGGAGTATCCACATTGTTCTCCTTGTCTCAAGTGTGTCTTTTTAATCCCACTTCCATACTACTGTCAACATTATATCCCTAAAATACAGATCTGATCCTGTCACTCCTCTGGGAGCAAAAACGAAATCTTCCATTTGGCATTCAAAGCTCATCAGAACTTTCTTTCCTTTTTTATTTCTTTAACATGGGAATAGAGATAGTTATGTGAAAAAGACCTGGGGTGAAAAAGACCCGAAGGATCTGAGTTTAAATCTAGCCTTAGATACTTATTTGTTCTGTGAGCCTGATCAAATTATTTGACCTCTGTCTACTCTAGTACTATTTTCTGTAAAATGGGAATAATAATAGTACTTGTCTCATAGGATTATTGTGAAGATCACATGAGATATTAATAAAATGCCTGATACATAGTAGGTTATTAGGACAGTGGAATTGATAGAGAACTTGAAACAAGGTACTAAGTGGAATCGAGGAGACAATGGTTAAATCTAGGTTAGCACTGATTTAATCCTACAATAAATAATAGTTTCCTAGTGATGTAATGATTGGTGTATACTCAGGGTACAGCATATAAGCAAGAAGCTCTCAGGGCCGGACACAGAAGCCCACTAGAAGCTCTCAAAGGAGGAGACATTCATTCCATTTTCCACCTTTGTGCTGGCTGGAGGCAGAAGCTGGCAGAGGCAAAGGACTAGCAGCAGGAGCTCTTGGAACCAAGGAGAGAGATAGGCCTCCAGAAAGCTAACTGGGAAGGAGAAAAGGGGACAAGACTTGGAAAGAGACAATAAAGGATTTGGACTCTTTAACAGCTGGCTGCATCTGGGATGCACTGAACCGAAAGGAAGGCTGCTCCCAGAAGCCCCCCAAGAAACCTGCTCCCAGAGAACATTGCATTTTAGAGAAGAACATTACAGTAGGTCTTAATAAATACTTGTCTCTCCATCTTACCCTCTATACCCCTCTGCTTTTATATATGCTACAGTCTAGTCAAACTAGACTAAAACATTCTACAATATGTGCTGTCTTTATTATACTAGTTAATGTTCTGAGAACTGATCTGTGGAACAATTCTTTGTATATTAATCACATGGAACATTTTTTTGTTATTCAAAGATCTTCATAATCTAGCTCTCATCTACCTTTCCAGTATTCGTTATACCTTACTTTTGATATATACTCTTCAATCTGGTGACAGTAGTCTCCTGGCTATTCCATAATCAAATACTCCATCTATAGACTATAGGCATTTTCCCTAGTTGTTCCCTCTGTTTGTAATGTTTTTTCTCTTCAGCTCTACCAGCTAAAAATTCCAGCTAAAATCTCACTTTAAAAAGGAAGCCTTCCCTAGCCCCTCTTAATCCAGTGACTTCCTTTTGTTAATTTTCTCCCAATTATCCCATACACAATTTTCTTTGTATATATTTATTTGCATGCTATCTCTACTGTTAGATTATAAACTCCTTGAGAACAGGGATGAGATTAGGCTTTTTTTTTTTGGGGGGGGGCATTGTATCTCCAGTGCCTGTCACATAGTAGATGCTTTAAACATATTTAATTCATTGATCTTCTCTTTTTGGTTTATAGTGGCATAATAGAATGAGTTCAAATAGAATGGATTTAGGACATTTGGATTATCTCAGCTTTCCTAATTATTAGCTGTACAATCACAAGGAAGTCAAATAACCAGCTTCAGTTTCCTTATCTAGAAATATAGATAATAAAACTTATACTATCCACTTAAAGCTTAAAGTATTATGTAAGTTAATTACCATACAATCATCATATTCATTACTTATATTCCAATTCTTCCTCATCTGGAATTCTCATATAATTCATAAATTCCTTCCTCAAAACTCTACTCACTGGGGCAGTTAGGTGGTGCAGTGGATAGAGCACCAGCCCTGAAGCCAGGAGGACCTGAGTTCAAATGTGATCAGACACTTAGCACTTTCCTGGCTTGTCACCCTGGGCAAGTCACTTATCTCCAATTGCCTAAGCAACAAACAAACAAAAGACCTTTACTCATTGACTATCATACTGTCACATTGGTGCCTTTTCTTCCTTCACATTTAGGCCATACTCACTTCTTGCCTAGGGTATTGCAGTGGCCTCTTAATTAAGAGGGACTCAAGTCTCTCCCTACTCCAGACCATCAAATACACTGCTGCCAAAGTGATTTTCCTTAAGAACAGATCTGATGATGTTACTTGCCTACCAAGTAAAATCCAATGGCTCCTTATTGCCTGTAGGATAAAATATGAATGTTTCTGTTTAGTTTTAAAGCACTCTATAATCTGATCCTAAATTATCTTTCTAGCCTCTTTGTACATCACTCTCTCTCCTTTGTGAGCTGCCAAATTGGCCTATTTTCTGTTCCTCATACACAACCCTCTATGTCCCTATTTCTCAAGTGCCAAATTCACAATTTTAGCATTATCTTTGACTTCATTCACTTCCCTTTTCCCACATTTCAAGACAGTTTTCAAATCTTGTCCATTCTTCTTCCAAAACACCTTTTTGAGACCTCTCTTTCTCTCTCTCTCTCTCTCTCTCTCTCATATATATATATATGAGAGAGAGCTTTTAAATAAAAAGCTTTAATAATAAATATACATATATTTATTTATTATTAAAGCTTTTTATTTACAAAGCCTATGCCTGGGTAATTTTTCAACAATAACCCTTGAAAAACTTTCTGTTCCAAAATTTTCCCTCCCCACCTCCCTCCCCTAGATGACAGGTAGTCCAATCCATATTAAATATGTTAAAATATATGTTAACTCCAACATATGTATATATATTTATACAGTTATCTTGCTGCATAAGAAAAATTGGATCTGGGGGGAAAAAAAAACCTGAGAAGGAAAACAAAATGCAAGCAAACATCAACAGAAAGCATGAAAATGCTATGTTGTGTTCGGTGCAGCTGATTCTCTTCATCACTGAACAATTGAAACCAATTTGAATAATCTCATTATTGAAGTGAGCCATGTCCATCAGAATTGATCATCATATAGTATTGTTGTTGAAGTATATAATGATCTCCTGGTCCTGCTCATTTCACTCAGCATCAGTTCATGTAAGTTTCCCCAGGTCTTTCTGAAATCATCCTGCTGCTCGTTTCTTACAGAACAATAATATTTCATAACATTCATTTACCATTACTTATTCAGCCATTCTCCAACTGATGGGCATCCATTCCATTTTCAGTTTCTTGCCACTACAAAGAGGGCTGCCACAAACATTTTTGCACATGCGGATCCCTTTCCCATTTTTAAGATCTCTTTGGACATCTTTTTCTCTTTACTTAAATAGCTAACACTTTAGTTCAGGAGTTCATTGTCTCTCCCTTGAACTACTGCAGTAGCATCTTAATTTTTTTATCCCTGCCTCAAATCTCTTTCCATTCTAGGTTATCTTATACATTCCTACCAAAGAAGCAATCCATGAGGCAGTCAAGCCAACCTACTTTAAATAGCCGGCACTCTGAAGGTGAGATAGGAGGCAGTATGGGAGATGTGAGTCAAATTGGTACTACTATGACCAGTACCTCCAACTAATGACCAACTGTATCCACAGCTACTGAAGACCTAGAATAGAAAATTCTGGACACCAAAGCCCATGCTATTGTCAAATGGTTCTCTATCAAAAATGTGGGTTTATCGCTGAAAAATGACATTAAAGAAAATGCATCATTTTTTGCTTGCTTCTGCATCCTAAGGACTTTGGGTTCTTTCTATTGGACTTGCAGCTGAAATCTCCTCCTATGCATGCTCACATGCACACACACATATCTACACACATATTGTCGCTCCCATTAGAGAATGAGCTTCAAACCATGCATATCCTTTGACCAGCAATGGTACTATTAGGTCTGTATTCCAAAAGAGATAAAAAACAAAAAAAGAAAAGGACCTGTATGTACCAAAAATATGTATAGCAGCTCTTTTCTGGGGGGCAAAGAATTGGAAATCAAGGGGATGCTTGACAATTGAGGAATGGCTAAGTAAATTATGGTATGTGAATATAATGGAATACTATTGTGCTATAAGAAATGATGATCAGAATTCTCTCAGAAAAACCTGGAAAAACTTCCATGAGCTAATGCAAAGTGAAATGTACTGTATATAAAGTAACAGTAATCTTGTGAGATGATCGGTTGTGAATGACATAATACAATGATCTGAGATAACTCGGAAGGAGTTATGATGGAAAATGCTATCCATACCTAGAGAAAGAGTCTGAGTGCAGATTGAAGCATACGTAAAAAAAATATTATTATAGCTTTTTATTTACAAGATACACGCATAGGTAATTTTTCAGCATTGACAGTTGCAAAACCTTTTGTTCCAACTTTTTCCCTCCTTCTCCCCACCCCTTCTTCCAGATGGCAGGTTGACCAATATGTGTTAAATATATTAAAGTATAAGTTAAATATAATATATGTATACATGTCCAAACAGTTATTTTGCTGTACAAAAAGAGTTGGACTTTGAAATAGTGTACAATTTTTAGCCTATGAAGGTAATCAAAAATGCAGGTGGACAAAAATAAAGGGATTGGGAATTCTATGTAGTGGTTCATAGTCATTGAAGCATACTTTAAAAAAAATATATTTTTCTTGTTTTCCTTTTTGGTTTATGTTTTTGCCCCACAATATGACTATTATGGAAATGTTTTGCATGACTACACCTATATAATCTATATTAAAATTGCCTGCATTCTCAGTGAGGGAGCAAAATGGGGAGGGAGGAAGGGAGAAAATCTGGAATTCAAAGTTTTACAAACAAATGTTAAATGTATGAGACTATCTGCTATCTAAAGGAGGGGGTGGAGGGAAGAAGGGCAAAAGTTGGAATAGAAGTTTTTGCAAGGGTCAATGTTGAAAAATTACCCATGCATATATTTTGTATATAAAAAGCTATAATAAAAATTAAATTTGAAAAAATATAGAAAAGATAACAATAAAACAGTTAAAACAATTGTTTTTACATGTAATTGGGGGAAATAAAATATAAAAGAAATAAAAGAATGTGAGGTCTTATAAGAGAAAATATCATCTTTGATTTTCTTTCATATCAATGAATATAATATAATGTTTTATACACAATTAATGCCTTTTGATGTATTCATTCATACCTATAGCTATAAGTAAGGAGGAAAACAAGGGATTTATTCTTATTATACAATAAATTTGGGGCAAATGACAGCATCTCTGATTCTTCAGTAATTTAGCACCTTTTTAACAAGAATAATTGGTTAAAATAGAAAGCTACCACAGGGGAACTAGAGTAAGTTGCTTCCTTATTCTTTCTTGCATAAGCCCACCCTGATATCAATTGAGGTCTCTGTTTCTCTACTCCTTGGATGGTGTCCCAGCCCCCTCTCAAGTGAGGACATGTTTCATAAACTTGTTATAGGTGTAGTTTCTAATTCTTACCCAGGTTACAAAAATTCCCAATTGTAACTCCTTAGATACCTCCAATCACAGGAGCTCTTTGATGAGAAGTCTGGCAGAAATATAGACCAAGAGACAAGTTTCCTTTGGCATTCTTTCCTCATGCCCTTCTTTCCCCCATTATTTATAGGAATAACCAACCATTTTGGACATACGATGAATAAATGTCCCTTACCTTAATGGTCACGGTGCTAATTCATTATTTTGTATCGAATCCAATAAACTATGTTTATTTTTAAAAGGAGGAAATTCCCAAGATATGTACTACGCGTGAACAAGATCTGATTTCATCAGAAATCTGTGTGCTCAGGAAATGTAGTTTTAACATCAAAGTGAACAAGAGCAGGACAATAACAATAACAATAATCTTAATTCCTTTCTTTGCCAACATAAGGTATAAACCTTAATTGGTTATTTCTAACAGTAACCAGATTAGGGGTGAGTGAGTTTTATAGAAAGTAAAGGGGAAGAAAAGGGATTAGAGCCTTTCCCAGAACCCCAGGAGAGAATGTCAGACCTGGGATTCTCACTGGGGAGCTCTCCGTTGCCAATCTTATGCTCAATTCACTAACCTTCTCTGGATTGCTAAAGATTAATTTTTAAAATGACAGCTAATTGTACTACCAGGGCCTCTACAATAGAGTTAAATACCCCCCTGTAACAGCCACTGTATTGGGGATGATGCACTCTCATAAAAGTCTCTAAGCATTAAATATGTAAGACAGTATTAAAACAAAATTAAACATCTGAAGTTCCTGGCACTGCTGCATCATGGCCTAATTCTCCAATGTGCAGTGATTTAAAAATAAAATCAGCTCCTGCATCTCGAGGATGGTATATCTCCATGCTGTGCAAATTAAATGAATGATGTTCAGACGGCATGGCCTCTGATTATGCACGGAGTTCAGCCCTCAGGAGGTTAATGGGGCTGTGTTACTAGGTGATGTACCACCAGGTCTAGAGGTAATGCAGGACAAAAGGTCAATGTGCAAATTTCCTTGCCCTTTAAAATTCTGGTCAGAATTTGCCATTTGAAATATTAACTGTTTGGGCTTTTTGTTCCCCTTTCCCTTTAAGATGGTTTTAATTACTTACATTAGGATAGGATTGGAAGCTTGCCTTTGAGGTCTAAAATGGAGAACAGGGACTGGGCTCCAATCCTTCTAGATTTTTAATACACTGGAATATTTTCCATAGCATCTACCATCAGAATTAACATGACTTTATAAGGATAAAATCAATCGCCTTCCTGTTTGGATATATCATTTAAATTTCAAAGGCTCCAAAACAATGGCAATAAAACATTAAACAGAGAACTGATATGCATATGAAATGACTGCTTCTAAAATGGTAATGTGTTGTATTTTCAAAGATGTCTTGAATTTAGATATATATATTTTTCAATATAGCAAATATGCTAGTGATTCTAGTGTCTCAAAGAACATTCCTAACTAAGTGATTTAACCTTTTAGTGGTTTAGTTTGTTAATTGTAGAGGAGGGATGTGACCTTTTGGACTTCACAAAATGCTTGCTTTGCAATTCTTTGATATATTTATTGTAGAATAAGTATTATAGAATTATATTATTATAGAACAAGAAATATATATATATATATATATATATAGTATTTTACCAACTTTAAAGTGCTAAATGAATATCACCAATTATAATTTTTTGTGATCAAAGAATAAATTATTAATTTTTTTTTGGGGGGGGGAATTTCATTGAATGTAGGAAGCATAGTAGATCTTTGCATTCCCCAAGGGTCTGGTATGGTTACTATAGACAGAGTAGATACTTAATAAACCTATACTTGTTTAATATCACTGAATCAGAGAATCTCAGAAGGGAACCTTAGAAAGGAACTTAGAGGTCACCTGTTCCAACTGAAACTTTAACCAGAATTCCTTTATGAAAACTGACAAGGGGTTACATTAACTTAACAAATTAGTTATCATTTCTGTAAACCTTTAAAGGTTTGGGAAACTCTTTAATAGTGTTTTCTCATTTGATCTCCACAATAATCCTGGAAGTTAAGTGCTTTACTATCCTCATTTTACAGAAAAGAAAACTGAGAGATTGAGAGACATTATGTGACTTAGATTAATAGAACTTAAATGAACAAATCTAGGGTTTCATGTTTTAAAATATATAATAATTATTCTTTGGCCATTTAAATTGTTGTTAATCTACCCATTCTAGTTCCACATGCTTCAATCAAAGGGATTAGAGAGAAATTGTTTTTTTTTTTTTAATTCCATAAGAGTATTTATCCATAGTCTTGTAATTTAAAGTCTGGATGTGGGTTTATCACTCAGCTCTTTGATTTGTCCAAATTAATTGACTCTGTCTCATCTATAGTCTATATTTATCACTTTAGAAAATAAAATTTAGAGTGTCTTGCATA
Source organism: Antechinus flavipes (assembly GCF_016432865.1). Taxonomy (NCBI): domain Eukaryota; kingdom Metazoa; phylum Chordata; class Mammalia; order Dasyuromorphia; family Dasyuridae; genus Antechinus; species Antechinus flavipes. The sequence continues at coordinate 491,298,261 of NC_067398.1, read as the reverse complement.
AAGTATTTCATTTATCTTGACAATATCCCTAATAGGTAAAGAGAAGGCAAGTATAAACATATGTATTTTATACATAGAAAAACAGGTTTTGTTTGACTAAAGAAATAAACTATGTCCTCCCTTTAAAAATTTCTTTTTGATTGTTAAGTATTGCTCAATTAAAAAATTAGCTTCTTCATTCCCTTCTCCAAGGTTGAAACCTGATTTTCAGGGACATCATTAATAGATATTTACTGAATTTCAATTGTGTGTAAGGAACATTTGGAAGGGAAATGGGAGATGGAAGGTAGGGATAAGTAAGAATGTACAATAAGCAGATACAATTCAAGCCTATAAGGTATTTATAATCTAAGGTGGTGTCAGATAGGAGAGATAAACAGATACAATTTGTTCATACTTGGAAACTATAAATGGATGCATCACACCTACATAACTATGATGCAAAATATATTGTTATTTTAAACAGTGGAAAGGATCCTGGCACTCTAACAAGAATATATAGTGAAAAGAATTCTGGACTCAGAATTAGGAAGAACTGGTTTTAAGTGCTGACTCTCACATTTACTAGCAAGATATAAGTAGGAGTAAGTCTTTGAACTCTAAGACTCAGTTTCTTAAATGATAAAATGGCGACACAAATTTTAGTGTAAGTTCTTTCACAAGATTATTATGAAATTTAAATGAGTATGAAAAAATTCTCGATACAACTACAAAACATTATGAATGGAAGGTTTTTTTTTTTTTTTCAACTGGCTGCTCATATTAATATATGAAGGACTATTTAGGAAGGAACAAGCAATCTAAGAAAAACTATATATGTATATGCATTTATATAGCAACTACTATGTTCCAGGCACTGTTAAGCACTTTACAATTATTATCTCATTTGATCCTCACAACAACCCTATAGAGTAGGGGCTATTATTACCCTCATTTTACATATGAGGAAACTGAGACAAATAGAGGGCAAATGATGAGTCACACAGCTGGTAAATTTTGGAAACTGGGTTTGAACTTGAGTTTCCCAACTCTTTTTTTATTTTATCCACTATGCCACTTAGATGCCCAAACTTTTTTATACCCAATTTACTTATTACATCCTCTTAAAACAGCACATTAAATAGGACATTCATAACAACTAATTTTTAAAGTTACATACAATTTTTTTTTCTTGAGGAATATCTTCTCTAGGTATATATGTGCAATTATTTTTACACACCAAAACCAAAATAAAACCAAAATAAATAAATAAATATACACACCAATCAAGTGAGCAGAACTAAACAGCATGACTGATATACCAGAAGTCTAGACATTCTGCCCACCTGAGTATGGAAATAGCAAGAGAAATATTTTCCATTCTGACCTACCTGAAAAAACAAACAAAGAAAAGACAGATGAGGATTTTGTTGGATCATAACAAACTGAAATGTCACTCAAAGGATTTAGATTGGAATGATAATGTAGAATTACACATTACTCTCCTTTATACATTCATTGGTTCAGCCAAACTAACCTTTCTATTTTTTAATCCAACATTCCATCTTCCCTCCCTGTGAATTTGTACATACTGTCCCCTGAGCCTGGAATAAATTCTTTCATGTCCTACCCTTAGGATTTCCTATTTTCTTCAAAGTTTAGCTTAATGGGGCTTTTCCTTTTTTCCCTAATTTTTTTTTTTACCATGTATACATTTTATTATTATTTTTAATATTATTTTATTTTTCCAAATAAGATGCAAAAATAGTTTTCAATATTCACCTTTGCAAAACTTTGTGTTCCAAATTTTTCTCCCTCTCTTCCTTCTTCCCTCCTCCCCAAAACAGAAGCAATCCAAAATAGTTAAATGTGCAATTCTTCTAAACAAATTTCCATATTTGTCATGCTGTGCAAGAAAAATCATATCCAAAGAGGGGAAAAAAAAAAAAAAAAACAAACCATGAGAAAGTAAAAAAAAAATCCCAAGCAAAAAAACACAATAAAAACAAAAAAAGGTGAAAATATTATGCTTTGATCCACATTCAGTCTTTATAGTGCTCTCTCTGGGTGCAGATGGCACTTTCCATCACAAGTCTTGGAATTGCCCTGAATCACCTCATTGTTGAAAAGAGTCAAGAGTCTATCACATAGTTGATCCACACATAATGTTGTTAGTCTATATAATGTTCTCTTGGTTCTGCTCACTTCACTTAGCATTAGTTCATATGTAAGTCTTTCCAGGCTTTTCTGAAATCAGCCTGGTCATCAATCCTTAAGAACGATGATATTCCATAACATTCATATACTATAACTTATTCAGTCATTCCCCAACAGATACGCAGCCCCTCAGTTTCCAGTTCCTTGTCACGACAAAAGGAGCTGCCACAAACATTTCTGCACATGTGAGTCTTTTTCCCTCCTTTATGCTCTCTTTGGGATATAGACCTAATAGAAACACTGCTGGATCAAAGGGTATGCACAGTTTTATAGCCCTTTGGGCATAGTTCCTAATTGATCAACAAGGCTCTTCCTGATACCCTGAGCGGCTAGTGCCTTGTTCCTCTCCAAATCATCTATTTCGTGTGTGTGTGTGTGTGTGTGTGTGTGTGCGCGCATTAATGTACAAATTGTCCGATCTAGAAAAATTCAGACCAATTAGGAGATCAGTAAATAAAGTGAGGCATTTATTCAGATCTAGGAATTGCAATTCAGGACAATGAACTACTTTTTTTTCCCAACAGGGAAGGGGAGGAGGTGAGAAAGGGGGTTCTTATAGGATATGGTTGTGGGAAACAGAAAGAGGACAAATGGAATGCAAAGAACAGCTGAGCTGCAAGAAGGTAGTGTTGCAGAAATGTCCTTGTGATGATCTTTGTCCAGGAATGGTGGGTTAGAAGCTGTTAGTCAGAACAGGATAGGAGCTCAGGAATTCCCAGGGATTGACAATATATACACACACACACACACACACACACACACACACACACACACACACACACCATACATTGTTTCCCTCACTAGAAAGTAAGCTCCTTGAAGTCAGGGATGGTTTGATTTCTATTTCTCTATTTCTAGGAAATGGAACAATGTTAGGCTGGAGGCACTTTATAAAAGTTTGTCTTTTGATAGCTTGACTGAAATGATGGCTACATGGTTAAGTAGTCAAAGGCAAGTTCTCTGACTACAGTTCTAAGTGTCTTTTACTATATCTAGAAATCATTTTTCTTCCAGTTTCCATATCATGAGTCAGGTAGGTGGTGCAGTAGCTAGAAAGTTGGGTCTGGAATCAGCAAAATTTGAGGCTGGCTCAGAAACTTAGTAGGGGAAGTAACAACCTCTGTTTGCCTCAGTTTCCTCAAATGTAAAATAGAAATAACACTACTTATTTCACAGGGTTAATATAATAATAAAATGAGATAAGTGTTTAGCATAGTACATAGCATATAGAAAGTACTATAAAATACTTATCCTTTTCCTCCTTACAATTAATATTTTGAGATTAATAAGGACAACACTCATCATTGCCAGTTAAGGAAGTATTATCTTTTTCTTTCCCCTCCATTTAAAAAATTTCTTTTATTTCTAATTTTCTTTTCAATTTCCATTTATCTTAGCTTCTTTTCCTCCCTCAGTAGTATTTTACTTTTCCAAATGTTTTTCCAAAAGATAGTTTCCAACATTCATTTTTGTAAGTCTGTGTTTCAAATTTTTCTCTCTCCCTTCCTTGAATTCCTCCTCCCTAAAACAGCAATCTGATATAGGTTAAACATGTATAGTTCCTCTAAACATATTGTACAAGAAAAATCAGACCTAAAGGGGGAAAAAAAAAACAAAAAAAAAAAGGTGAAAATATAATACTTTACTCCACATTCAATCACTATACTTTTTTCTCTGGATTTGTATAGAATTTTCCATCTCAAAATTATTGGAATTGTCTTGTACCACTATGTTGTTGAGTCTCTTTTATTTCTAATTTATTTTATTTATTTTTCCCTTTCTGTTTTTCTTTCCCACTGATCTACCTTATAATAAAGAATAAAAAAGGTAGAAGAAAAAGCAGAGCAGCAAAATATTTGGGCAATTTCAAAAGCAATAGAAATCTATTATCTAATAAGGTTTTAGACATTAAAATCTATTCTTTGGAATTTAATAATAATAACTAACATTTATATAGTATTTATTATGTACCAGGTACTGTGTTAAACACTTTTAATTACTATCATTTGGTCCTCGCCATCTTGGGAAATTGGTGCTATTATCTCCGTTTTATGGATAAGGCAACCGAGGCAAACAGGTTCAGTGGTTTCCCTTTGGGTCACACAGCTGCTTAGTGTCTGAGGCCAGATTTGAACCTGGGTCTCCATCCCATGCTCTCTGTACCATTTAATCTAGGTAAGGACAAAAAAGGCTTGTCATTCCTATAAACTCTGGTCCAGCAATTCAGTAATTACCTTGCTTTGCTATTTCCAGGTTGTCTAGCCTGACCCTGACTATGGAGAAGAAAGAATGTTTATTTAACCCTTTCTGATGATTGGACCAATGCATTTGACACAAGTTGGAGCTTCCAGAGTAATCTTTCAAGGTCATCATCTCTCCAGACTTAGTAAATTTGAAAATATTGTTAAAAAATGCTAATTGTCAAGCATATTAGGCACAGGGTCAAAGAACAGGCATTACAGTAATGCTAGTTATGCTAGCTCTGAGGAATGTCAGCTGTCAGCCAGTACTGAAGAATATGTGCAATATCTGAAATTTGTCAACGTGCCCTTTTCCAATTGGGCTTTAGGAAGAGATCTACTACCAAGGTGCCAGGTATCAAATTACCTTTTGAAATATGTCAGGAGAGTCAGAATAAGCAAATAAGAGGCTTTTCCTTTGCTTCATAGTTATTTTGATGTTTTTTGATGCCTCTATGATCTCATTCATTTGGGAACTCTGTTCAATATCCTGACCACAACCTATGCCCCCCTTATTCTGAATGTTTGCCCATGTCCTCAGTCTTCAAAAAAGGGGGACAATCTCATGCGAGGAGACTTCCTTTAGTTCTTTTGACTTTGAAGTAAAAATAGCACAACTGAAGAATGAACATAAAGGGAAAAAGGTTTTTGTGTGAATAATTCTTATAAGCCTATTGGATTAATTGCCTTGAAGAGGATTGTAGTGGGCTGCAGATCCAGTTACTCCATTTCAACCCAACATTTTAAATTATAGTGCAAGTGACTAACATTTCTATTTCTCTCCTGTGAAATTATCTCACATTAAGGAAACTGGTATGTAGGGCAACTTTTTTGTTGCCTATTTCCTTTCACAGAACTTAAATAGGTGTGTGTCTTTAGTTCTCTTTTTAGGATGGGATCCAATATTTAGAGCTGGGAGGAATCATCAATACTTTATAATCGATTATTCTAAGTAGAATCATAAACATTTTTTCAGTTGGGGCAAAAGCAGTTGAGCAGGAACAAGGTAGGAGATGGAGGGTAAAAAGGAATTTCAATCAAAAATAGAGTCATGATGGGAGTAGGGTGATCTAACAGTGGGAGTTACATAGAAAATTGGACATGGGAGAGGACTGTTTCCTTAATGGGACTCGCGGTGTCTCACTCAGAATCATGGACAGATAAAAAAATGTGGGGCAGCTAAGCGGCGAAGTGGATGCTGGGCCTGAAGTTAGGCTGAATTATGCCTTAGACATTTCTTAGCTGTGAGACTCTGAGCAAATCACTTAACCCTATTTGCCTCAGTTGCCTCATCTGTAAAATGAGCTAGAGAAGGAAATAGTAAACCACTCTAGTGAATTAGTTTAACCATTCTAAAAAGTTGTTTGCTATTTAACATGTATAGGATTGCTTGCCATCTGAGGGAGGAGGTGGAAGGAGGGAGGGGAAAAATCAGAACAGAAGTGAGTACAAGGGATAATGTTGTAAAAAGTTACCCTGGCATGGGTTCTGTCAATAAAAAGTTATTAAATAATAAATAAATAAATAAATAAAAAGAGAAAAAAAATGTTGTTTGGAATTAAGCTCCCCAAAAGTGACTAAAATGCTCATATCCATATGCCATAAAGACAAAGATATCAAAATACCCAAATATTAATAATAAATATATAAGCAGCATTTTTAGAATCAAAGCAGGTATTTATCAGGTAGGGAATGGCTAAACAAATTAGGGAATGTGGATGAAATGGAATATTACTGTGTTATAAGAACTCCTGAATATTTAAAAATTCAGAGAAGTATGGGAAGACTTTTATAAGCTGATGCATAATAAACTCAGTGGAACCTAGAAAATAATTTCTATAAATATACTTATTCATACATATAAAATATATAATATTATATTATAAATATGATGGTAGTCCTATACAGCTGTAAACAACAATATAGTTGTAGTTATACAACAATATATGTTGTAGTTATCATCTATCTATCTATTTAGACTACCACTGTAAATAATGCACAAACTAAATCAAATGCTACTTCTATGTATTTATAATGACAAAGCTTGGACTTAGAGAAGAGAGAATTGAGAAAATGCACCTTTCTCTCTTCTCTTCTAAACACAAGTGGGCAGCTATGGGTATAACTACAGTATATATTGTACCACAATATTGATTGGTTTTGTTGAACTGTTTTCTTACCTCTCTTTATTTTCTTTTTGTTTTTATTACAAGGGAGGACTCACTGGGTGGCAATGAAGGGAAAGTAGAGGGAACTATGCCAGGCTTCCCCCTCAGTATTAGCCAGCTAGTTTCTTTCTTTTTCTTTTCTGTCCTTTCCTTTCTTTCTTTCTTTTTAAGCAAATAGAGGGATGAACATGTAACTGGAGATGGATAGAAATGAGAATGATAATATAAGACTCTTTTCTTATTTGAACTTGAGATATTTTGTGTAAGAATAAAGAGATGATGGCAGTGCCATATTCTACTGTAGTCTGCAGTATCATGTTCAGTTCTGAGTACCACAGTTTAGAAAGGGCATTGATTAGTATGAGTGTGTCTAGAGGAAAGCAGCCAGAATGGTGAAGGTCCTTCTTCCAGGTCATGTCACATGAAGATGGGGTGAAGAATTTGGGGATATTTAACCTAGAAAACAGAACACTCAGAGCTGGGGGAGGAGTTTAAATAGGGTACCTCTTTTCAAGTACCTGAAAGACTATCTGGAACCAAGAAATCAGACGTGTTTTCTTTGATTCCACTGACAGAGTCAGTGGAGGAAAACAGCAGAGATAAACTGAGGCTAAATTAAAAGAAATCTTCTAAAAACTAGCTTTCTCCAAAAGTGGAATCAGGTGCCTCAGGTAGAGAGTAAATCTCCTTTCATAGGGTGTCTTCAAGGAAAAGCTGGATAACCCTTTGCTCAATTCTTCATCTGTAAAATAGGGAATTTAGACTAGATGTTTTGTAGAAACTCAAAAATCCTATTATCTTAGGAAAGACGACTTTCATATATGTGAGTATGCATAGGCATATGCATGTGGTGTCTGTAGAGAAAGAAGGTGTGCAAAAAGTATTTTATAAATCTTATCTTACAACACTCCTGTGGAGTAAGTGCTATTATTATTCCCATTTTACAGATGAGGAAACTGAGGCAGACAATGTTTAAATAACTTGCCAAGGGTCACACAGTTAATAAGTGTTGGAATCCTTACAAAGTGTTAAGTCATTAGAGTTGATAGAGACAATAATTATTTAATTTAGCATGGTTCAGTATCATTAATCTGATCCTTCGAGGAGATGTTATGGGCCAGAACTTGAAACAAGGTACTAAGGAACTGATAGAAACAATGTTTGTGTTCACACTTTTAGAGAGCTCATATAAGCAAGAAGCTCTTAGAGCCAGAGAGCACTCTGGGAGGAAACCCATAATCTCATTCTCAGATCCCACAATCCCACTCTCTCAGAGAAGGAGCATAAATAGAGCTTCAGTGAGCCAGTCAAGTCAGTTCAGTTCAGCCCACTCTCAGAAGTGGAGTCAGATTCATTCCAACTTTCACCAAGGTGGCTGGGCTCCTGCACTTCCCCACTGAGATCAAGGCTGGTCTGAAAGGGTCTCTCCAGAAAGCTAGCCGAGCCTCAGGCAAGGAGACAAGCGATTCAGTCCATCTTCCACCTTGGTGCTGGCTGGAGGCTGAAGAAAGCAGAGGCAGAAGCAAAGGACAAAGCTGCAAGAGCTCTTAGAACTAAGGAGAGAGAGAGAGAGAGGCCTCTAAGAAAGCTAACTGGACTTGGAAAGAGATAAAAAATAAACATTTGCATTTTATCAGCTGGCTGCATTTTGGAGTGATTATTTACTTTTAAGTGAAACTAAGGCTGCCTCCAGAAAACCTCCCCAAGGAACCTGCTCCCAGAGAGAATCATTATTATTTTAAAGAAGAAGAACACCACAAATAAGTATCTGAAGTTGGATTTGAACTCAGGTCTTCCTGTCTTCAAGTCCCTTGTACAACCTAGATGCATATATATATATTTGTGTGTGTGTACATATGTATTATTTGCATGTATATACATATATATGTACAAATGATGATTTGTAAACATGTATATATGTATTTATTGCAATACTTCCACATATGTGGAAAGGTACCTTTCATTTCATGAAGCTAGATTTCAAAAGTCCTATTCACAAAGCAAAACTCTGAGTTGCCCATAACTTGGCTGTATAATCTCAGCACTAAGGAGAAAGTGGGAGGGGAGGGATTGGGGGGTGGAAGTGGGGCAGAGTGACTTTGTTTTTACCCTTTCTGCCCAAGGTACATGCACTCACATATAAATGCACAAGAGGGCAGACCAGAGCTTCATTGGAAACCAAAGTATTGAATATCTTGAACTTTTGGAATTTATGGTTAACAGTAAATTTTCAAGAGAAAGAAAGAGAGAGACAGACAGAAAGATGGAGAGAGTATATGTGTGTGTGTGAAAGAGACTGAGAGACAAATGGGGTGGGTGGGAGAGAGCAAAATCTTTACTTAACTGAATTATTACACATTCTAACAAATCTGCTATATAAATACAGAAAATGTTGAAGATATTCAGGTGGGGTTCATTGGTATGGTAAACGGCCTTTGCTGAATTCAGTTTTCATAAAAAAATCTGTTGGGTAGGGTTTTAGTCGAGGTCTTTCCATCCATCCTCAAGTCAACTATCTTTTCTCTGATGAATATGAACGTTTAAGAGGGAGTCTGGAACTGTGCAAAGAACACATAACTGGAAAGGGAGAGCCCTAGTTTCTAGTCCTGATTGTTTCTTACTAATTTTATAATAGGGGCCAAGCCATTTTCATCATTTCTTAAAGGAAGGAGTAGAATTAGAAATCTCACAGCTCTAAAATCTTCTTTATTGCTCTTTATTTCTAGTTCTCTCCTCTCGAGCTCCACGCCAGTGTCTCCAGCTGCCAAACAGATACTGTCATTGAATATCTTGTCTTAAACTGAGCATCTCGTTTAAGTGGAACTTATTTCCCTTGTCCTGCCCTCTGCCATAACTAGTTCATTGACTTGTTTAGATGCCAAACATTTATGAATGCTCGCAGAAGTGCCTTGCACACTTATGGCTGGGTAAGGTACCATGGAACCTCACCCTCTGAAATTCTCTAGATCTGCCAATGGTAAAACCATTCTTTCTTCCACCCACATTCCAAATCCTGCACTAATCTTTGACTTACTCCCCTAATTCTTCAACTGCATCCTAAGTCATTATTTCCTGTTGATTTTTCATTTGAAATAACTCTTCCTCTTCCTCTATTTTTTCTCACATTTGCTCATTAGTCCTTGCCTTCATCACTCCTAGACACAGTCTGACTACATGCTGTCCCGTTTCAATTCACATTTCTCTCAGGGCTATCTGATTTTTCCCTAAATCATGCTTTCATTAAGTGACTAACATACCCCCAAATTTTTAGTTAATTCTCTTTATGCCTCACAACAGGTCCAAAAGCTCTTTGCTAGTCCAACATGGTTATCCATCTTATTTATTTAATCTTATTTCCCACAACATCCTGTCTCCACTCCAATAATGTCACTCTCCTCAATATCTTGTGAATATGCCATGTTCACTCCTGTTTTTGCAAATTTAATCACTTGATTCCTAGTATTTGGAAAGTCTTTCCTTTTCCTCTCTGACTATTCAAATACTGCCCTTCCTTCAAGGGTTAGTCTCCTCCACCTCCTCCTTGAAGTCTTCCTTGACCACACTGGAAGGACCTTAGAAATCATCTAGAGTACAGAGGTCCTCAAACTTTTAAAATAGGGGGCCAGTTCACTGTCCCTCAGACTGTTGAAGGGCCAGACTATAGTAAAAACAAACACTTTGTTTTCCTTTAAATAAAGAAACTTCATATCCCTGGGTGAGGGGGATAATCGTCCTCAGTTGCTGCATTTGGCCCGCGGCCGTGAGGACCCCTGATTCTAGACCAAATCCTGATTTGATTTCAGCCCATTGGATCATAGATGAAAACTTAGAAGGGACCTAAGGGACTATTCAATGCAACCCTCTTCTTTTATCCAGTGTCTTACAAGTAATAAACAAAAGATGTGGGATTTGAACTAGGTCCTCTGGCTCCAAGGCCGGAATTCTCTCTATTATACTACTTGACTCATCAAGTCCTAATTGATATCTCATATTCTAACAACATCTTGTTATTAGAACCTTGGGGCAAGATTTTGACATTTTTGTTTCTGGGATATTCTACCAAGATAAAACATATGGCACATACAGGACCCCCCACAATCTACATGTGTTACAGTATAATGACAAGAAGGAAAGTACTGTATTTCATTCAGCTTAATGGAAAAAGCCAGAACTCTACTTAGATATTTTGCAGCAAAACAATCTAAAATGTTTACCTCCTTAAGTCAAGCATATGTGTTATTATAGGGAATTCCAATCATGAGACTGCTGTGGTAGCATAGAATTGTGTTCAAATCATACCTCTGTTGCTTACTATCTGTGTAACTTTGGGCAAATCACTTTACCTACCTAAGTTTTAATTTCCTAATGGGTAAACGAGAGGGTTGAATAAGATGACTTCTGAGTCCCTCCCAGCTCGATTTTGAAATTTCTCTACCATCAACCATCCCTTTATAACTGAGTAGACAATCTGAGGGAACTGACAAAGGCATGGATTTTATTTTGAATAATAATTCAAAATTTGAATTTATTAGATAAAAGACCTAGGGAGTTGACTGAAGAATATGAGGATTAAATAGTTTAACCAGAGTCACATAGCTAGAAAATTTCAGAGATAGGATTTGGACTCAGGTCTTTCTGGATACAAACCCAGTATATTTATTAATCTTTCATCTTTATCATTATTTGAAAAACTGATGTGCTTTAATCTGGCTATTTATTATAATAAAACATAATAGCCAATTGAAATTAGACAAACAAAAACAACTCAGTGTTGATTCGTTAGCTATTTAGTATCTTCTGGAGAGATTTTTTCATATCTAATTTAATCACTGAGATGGCATGTTGGGCAGATCTAAATTTAAATCTAACCTCAGACATTTCCTAGCAGTATGACCCTGGGCAAGTCACTTAATCATGTTTGCCTTAGTTTCTTTATTTGTTTAAAAAAAAAAGGTACAGAAGGCAATGACAAATCACTCCATTTTGCCAAGAAAACCCCAAATGGAATCATGAAGAGTCAGAAATAATGGAATAACTATTTGATCAATACACAATATTTGCTAATTATACTTAATAAATACTGTACTATTCTAGAGATATAATGGAAAGATTCAACACAAATTATAGCTATGGTTTATAAAAAGCCAGGATCTCATCATAACAATAAACATGTTAAAGTTCACAAAGTTTACATTTTTAAAGTTTATAAAATATTTTTCTCACAACAATCTGCATCTGCATCTGCATTTTTGAAGGGGACTCATGACAGAAAATGCTACCCACACACAAAGAAAGAGTTATGGAGTCTCAATGCAGATCAAAACACACTATTTTCATTTTTTTCTTTCTTGTGATTTTTCTTTTTTTGTTCTGATTTTATAATTGTACATGCATAACATCCTTGTATACATTCTTGCATACATACTTGAATAAGATGCCCCTTCCGAGTTAAGCTAATCCATTCTAACTCATCACTATGCTATTGATTCAAGCTCTGACTGACAACCACCTTCCTCAGCTTCCTCTCCTTTCTGATTAGAGAGAGAGACAGAAAGTGGACTGTTTGGGCTCACTGTACTCTTCATCTGCAGCTCTGCCTGGTTTCAATTTCTCTGAACAAAATATCTTCTGGTTCCCTGACCCCTTTTGTGCATTTTCCCTCTGCTGAGAGTAGAGACTTTCTTTTTATTAATTGTAGCCCCTGTGCTTAGCACATAGTAAGTATTCAATAAATGTTTATTGAAGTGGAATAGATCAAATACAAGTAATCTAAACCAAAGCTTCTTAAATTGTGGTCACAGCGCCATATGATGTATAACTGAATGTGGGGGTTGTGAAATTATGATTTATTATCATTAGTAAATGTTTGATTTATATATCTATTTTATATACCTATATATTCATGGTTGCACAAATTTTTTTGATGAAAGGGGATTGTAAGTATATGAATGTAAAGAAATATTATTGTTCTATAAGAAATGATGAGCAGGTAGATTTCAGGAAAACCTGGAAAGACTTACATGAACAGATGCTGAGTAAAGTGAGCAGAACTAGAAAAATATTGTACACAGTAACCACAACATTATGTGTTTGATCAACTTTGATAGAGACAATTCCAAAAGACTCATGATGGAAAATGCTATCCACCTACTGAGAAAGAATTATGGAGTCTGAATGTAGATCAAAGCATCTTGTGGTTTTTCTTCTTTGTTCTGATTGTTTTTCTTACAGCATGACTAATATGGAAAATTTAATATGATTGTACATGTGTAACCCATGTCTTGGGAAGGAGAGGGAAGGAAGGAGAAAAAATGGAAATCACAATCTTATAAAGGTAAATGTTAAAAACTAATAAAAAATTAAAGACCATAAAGTTAATAATCAATTAAAAACAATGAAAGAAAAGAAAATTGGTTATGAATGGGAAAAGTTTAAGAAACCCTGGTCTGAACATTATTTTCCCTGTTTTCACGGAGGAGGAAACAAACTCAAAGCAACAGATAGAAGTTGCAAAGAAACAAATTTTGGTTCAATATGAGGGGAAAACTACCTAACAATTAGAATTATTCCAAAGTGAAATAAGGGACTTTGGAGGAGAGAGATTCTTCCTTCATTAGAGTCCTTCAAGCAAAGAATGCATACCCACCCTCTGGGGATATTCCAGGAAGGGGATTTTTGTTCAGGTATGAGTTGGACAAGAAAACCTCTGGATTCCTGGAGAAACCACATAACATATTCTGAGCTTTTCAAACTTCTGTGAACATGTTTCTCGACCCTAGTATCTTGTAGAAATGAATGCTTAATAGAATTGCTTAGATATTTGTTAAATTGAATTGAATTTGCAATGACCAGTCATGATTGCAAAGGATCAATGATGGAGCATATTACCTACTTCCTCACAGAGATACAGAAAGAGACTTTTTTTTAAAATTTTATAATAACTTTTTACTGACAGAATCCATGCCAGGGTAATTTTTTACAACATTATCCCTTGCACTCACTTCTGTTCTGATTTCCCCCCTCCCTCCCTCCACCCCTTCCCCTAGATGGCAAGCAGTTCTATATATGTTAAATATGTCACAGTATATCCTAGATACAATATATGTTTGCAGAACCGAACAGTTCTCTTGTTGCACAGGGAAAATTGGATTCAGAAGGTATAAATAACCCGGGAAGAAAAACAAAAATGCAAATAGTTCACATTCATTTCCCAGTGTTCTTTCTTTGGGTGTAGCTGCTTCTGTCCATCACTGATCAATTGAAACTGAGTTAGGTCTGAAAGAGACATATTTTTGACCAATTCAAGAATTTGTTTTTGTTTAACTATGCACATTTCTTACATTGGTTTGTCTTTTCCCCCATTTTTTTCTTTTTCAAGAAATAAAGGGGACTAGAAAGAGAAAAGTAATTTTTGTTAACTGAAAATACATATATAGTAGATTGAACTGATTTGAAGATGTGAATAAAGAAGACCCAGGACAAATGCTCCATTCTTGGTGCTGCCATGACACTCATTTTCCTTTCTTCAATCTCACACCAAATAATGTTCAGTTCACCACAGCCCTTACTTCTGCTAATAAAAAACACTGTTTTTCACACAAATGCCAACCTCCACATCTATCCCCATTTATGATATACCAGCCATCCTTCTACTTGCTTCCCAATAATCTTCTTCACCCAACTCCTAATAGGATCCATTCTAATCAATCTGGTGCAAAGCATATCCTCTTTTACATTATGTTTAATTTGTTGACTTTTTTCACCTACATTAGTTTCATCTCTCTATTTAACTTGAACAATAAGTGTTCTATTTTGTTCATATCTGCCTATAGTTCTTTTGTAGAAAAGCCTCCCCAAATGAGAGGATATGGATGGTTTATATTCTGTCCATGTCAGTAAGATCCAGGGAAGCATTAGATAATTCCTAATATACTGCTAAACACATAGTAGGATCACAATATTTATTGTTTTCAGTTATGAGTATTGGAATACTGCATTGTGCAGTGTTGTGGTGTGAGAATATACAGTATTTCCAAACTATTTTAGTATGATAATGAAAAAAAGTTAAGGTTTCCCAAAACATCTTGGGCCATTGCTAGTGGTCTTGACTTATGTCTTGCCACTGAACTCCAATGATTCTGAAGGAGAGAATGAGGTTAATGATTGCTTTGCACACTATCTCATTTAAATCCAATTCACTTGCAAGTCAAGACATCACCTTCCAGTCACTGGTCTTCTAGAACAAAGGACAAACAACAGCCACAGTCTGGTTGTATAATTTGGAATAAAACCAATGTAAATGTTATTATACTTCCATTTAAAACATTCTTCTCTAGAGTAATTATTTATTAAACAACAATTATGTGATAGCAGCACTGGGACCCTGTCAAAGTGTACATTCTATATCTCATTTTCAATCTCTCACTTTCTATTGCTTGCTTTTTTAATGCCTAAGAATCCTCTTGACCCTCTCATTCCTCCAAGTAATTATGCCATAGTTCTCCGTCCCTTTACTGCTAAATTTCCAGAAAATGCAGTTTACCCTTGCTGTTTTCTCTTCTTGATACTGCTCACTTTTCAACCTGTGGCAAATTATTCACCATTATCAGTCTGCTGAAACTGAATTCACAAAAATCAATGCCTTCTTAAAGAGAGTCAGCCTCAGAGTAAGGAAGGCCTAAGTTTAAGTCCTGGCCCTTACTATTAACTATTCTCATATTTTATCCTGTTGTCTCCCATCTTCTTGAGTTCCTGCAGGCCACCTCTTCTTCTTCTTATTTGCCTCCTTCACCTGCTCCACATTTTCTTTATCCCTGTTGAAATCCTTTCCTTTCTTCAAGGCCAAGCTTAGAGATCACTTACTCTGTAAAGTATTCTCTTGTCTCTCTCTCTCTCTCCAAATTTCCTTGAGTACTTTAGATCTCACTTTTCTCCTTAATCATATCAAATCAAGATAGTTGGATATTGTATCCTCTTTAGTAGATTGTAAACTGAGGACAAAAAAAATTGTCATTTTTCTTTTTTCTTTTTTTAAAAAAATATTTATTTATTGATCAGCAGGCTGGTTTCTGAAAAGCCTGGAGAGACTTATGTGAACTGATGCTAAGTGAAGTGAGTTAGAACCAAGATAACATTGTACACAGATTATGTGATGATGGACTTTGTTCTTATCAATAATGAGGCAATTTAGGGCAATTCTAATAGTCTTGTGATGGAGAGAGCCATTTGCAGAGGATTATGGAGACTAAATGTAGATCACAATATAGTATTTTCACCTTTTTTTTGGTTGTTTCCTTGCTTGCTTTTTTTTCTTTCTCATTTCCCCCACTTTTGTTCTGACTTTCTCACTTCTTTCTTTCCTCCTTTCTTTCTTTCTCTTTCCTCCTTCCTCTCTTTCTTTCTCTCTTCCTCTTTCTTTCTCTGTTCTTCTTTCTTTCTCTCTCTTTTTCTCTCTTACTCTTTCTTTCTCTCCTTCTTTCTCTCCTTTTTTTCTCTCCTTTTCTTTCTTTCTTCCTTTCTTTCTTCCTTCCTTCCTTCCTTCCTTCCTTCCTTCTTTCTTCCTTCTTTCTTTCTTTCTTTTTTCTTTCTTTCTTCTTTCTTTCTTTCTTTCTTTCTTTTTTCTTTCTTTCTTCCTTCTTTCTTTCTTTCTTTTTTCTTTCTTTCTTTCTTTCTTTCTTTCTTTCTTTCTTTCTTTCTTTCTTTCTTTCTTTCTTTCTTTCTTTCTTTCTTTCTTTCTTTCTTTCTTTCTTTCTTTCTTTCTTTGTAATTGGGGCTAAATGACTTGCCCAGAGTCACCCAGCTAGGAAGTGTTAAGTGTCTGAGGTCAAATTTGAACTCAGGTCCTCCTGACTTCAGGGCTGCTCTATCCATTGTGACCACCTAGCTGCTCCTGTTCTGATTTTTCTTGTGCAGCATGATAAATGTGGAAATATGTTTAGAAGAACTGCATATATTTAACTTATGTTGGATTAGTTGTTATCTAGGGGATGGGAAAGGAGGGGAGGGAGAAAAATTTGGAACACAAGGGTGAATTTGGAACACAAAGTTTTACAAGGGTGAATGTAAAAAACTATCTTTGCATGTATTTTGAAAAATAAAAAGCTATAATTATTTTTAAAAATAAATTATTTATTAATTTATAAAATAAAACAAGCATTTTCACAACATAGTATAATTAAAAAAAAGATCATTGCTATGAAACGGCAAATCTATTGTGTAAAACTTGTGATTCCTTCTAAATGTATATATAATAAAGTTATCATGTAAATTTATTTTCTCCCCTTTTTTCTTCCTACTCTCTTCCCCAGATAAAGAGATTAGATGTAAATTGTTACATGTGTGTAAAATTATTCTATACATGCTTCTATTTATCAGTTCTTTCCCTGAATGTAGATAGCAGCTTTCTTCATATGTCCTGTATAGTTAATTGGATATTTATAAGTCAGAGAGACTTATTTACCAAAAATCATTCTTAAAACAAGTAATTTTTCATTTTTTCATTTTAAGAGCTATATACAGTAGCAATTTGCAGATGTTTACTAAAGAAGTGTCTGTGGAATATACAAGTAGGAGGAGTTGATTAGAAATCAGGAAATCTAATATGTAGTCCTAGCTATGACACTAATTGAGATTTCGAATGAGTCAATTCATCTTTTTGGTCCTAGGGTTCCTCATATTTAAAAGGAAGATACTGAGCTAGATAAACCCTAAGGTCTAATAGTCTAAGATCTTTTGACTGATTGAGGTATGAATTTAATGCGAATACAGCCATTGTTAACAACTATAACTATTTTTAGGTTAATCCATTTGTGCTGTCTTTGTCCATAATTATCCACACACTTCTTCTTCATGCATCTGTACAAGGAAGGGAAAGATACCTACATATCTGTAATATACAGTTAGGTAGTAACTGCATTACAACTCACCTAAATTTTTTTCAATTATGCCAAAGGCATCTAAGAAAGGTAAGCTGAAAGTTTTCAAAGGAATGGTTTGCATTTAGCAGGAAAAAAAAAAAGTGTCCCAAGTAATTTCTAAAGTGGTAAAATTCCCCTTTCTGCTCTTTTTCTAGAGTTTTAAAAATAGTCTAAATGGAATTTCACTCTACTTTCTAAAATGAAATTTACCTTTAGGCTGAGGAAAGACATTAGAAATTTCATCCCAAAGAATTTTGGAGAGGAGGGACGAAAGGGAGGTGGAGTTTTAAGTGCCTGAAGATAGGGGCTTCTAATTAAACTGTCCTCTCAACCATAACTCCAGAGTATGTGCTATAATCATCACAATTCAGTTTAAACCTGGGATTGAATTATAATTTGGTTAGTTCAGAGGCTTTCAACTGTGGATCATAGTTCTTAAAGAGCTTTTGATGACTGAGAGTCAGAGGACCTGGCTTTGAACACCAGCTAAGCTCCTTAGGATCAGTGAGAAAAGGCAAGTTACTTTTCTTTTCTCAGCTTCTGTTTCTTTATTTGTAAAATAAAAGAACTTCTAGAATTTATTCCCAGTCTATATCTATATCTATATTCTGTGACTTTTCAAAGCTGTATAAAATATGATTTTTTTTGCAGTCAGGGTAAATATATTTGACAAAAATATAATAAATACATAAAATAATATATAATACATAATAAAAAATAAAAAAAAGTTCCTTGACCTCATGAGGCTAAGTTGGACCACAAGAGTTAGAGTCAAGAAGACTGGAGTTCAAATCCTTCTTTAAACACTAGTTAAAACAGGCATTTAAGCTTTGCATGCCTCAGTTTCCCTATCTATAAAATGAAGATAATAATTGCTTAAACCTTAAAAAGCTTTGCATGAGTATCAAATGAATTAACATGTGAATTGTTTTGCAAATCTTAAAATACTATATAAATGCTATTATCATTATGCTGTTGTTTTTACATAGCTCAAGAAGCTCTCAAATTATCAGGAATTGTTATGTCACATTAGTAGTGTACAAAGAAAATAGCTGTTCCAACATCAGTAAGACATGCCCTTTTCCCAGTAAGTAAAGTGACACTGTACTGATGGATTACTTTCTATTCTGCTTTGTGACTGTTAAACATGTATTTACACTGCACAAATCCATAACCTTCACCAGCTCAGTGAAGAACTGATTTATGCAATCATAACTTAGTTGATCAAGAAATGCAACTACCATAAAACATCTCATTCATGGCATGAGTTGAAAGGAACCTTAGAGATCATCTGTTATCCAAGGTAGAATTCTCATTATACAGTTATCTCTTCTATATGGTAGAGTTAGGGGTACAGTGCCCCTACAATCTAAAAAATCCATATAAAATTTTTTGGTCCTTCCTTTGTACCAGAGAATAAATCTGAATTTTTTCTTTTTATTTTATGGAGTGTTTAGAGTACTTTATTGTAAAATTTGGATTAAGTATTTGGTTAGAGGTTCTGTGTCATTGTCTGGCCTTCACATTTGTGGCTTCTGCAAAATTTCCCAAAAAACCTGCCATTTAGTTTTTTTATGCTGATCAGTGATGGAGAAAGTCATGATATAGAAGAGATAAATGTAATGTCTTAGAGCTCCAAAATTATATTCCCAAAGGATAGTTTTAGCTATGGCATTCTCCTAGTCAAGAAGTTTTAGAAATTCCCTTCTATATTTGGATTAAGTATGAATTCCTATTTGATATTAAAAACCTGGATTCAACTTAACATTCCAGGTTTTTTCCCCTACGTTACCCTCCTTCTTACACATATATGCAAGCTCACACAAATAAACATACATACATATATATGGGTTCTGTTATTATCTAATAAAAAAAATGGAAACTCCTTGAAGGCAAGGTCTTTTGCATTGTTTATTTTGTATCATCAGTGCCTCAGATATCTGAATCTCCATTTTCTCAACCTGTTCAACTTCCATAATCTGCTCTTCTATTCACCCTCAGCTACACACTGCAATGGGTCTATTCTTTGTTTTATCCCTGCTACTATGGACTTCCACATTCAACAACTTTAAAATTTCTTTATCTGACCATAATCTTTCATCATTCAATCTCTTTATATGCCTTTCTACTTTTAAGCCAATTTTTCTATAAGGAAGGATTAATTAATCATTCCATTCCATTTAGAGTAAATAACAGGCTGCTACATACAACCTCATATACTTTCTCTCAAACTCATATACTGCTGAATGGGGCTCAGGAATATGATAATGCTGTCTGAATCCATGATAAATTTATGTTTTACAATCTTAGCTGGACTATCATGACAGGAAGGTAAACCTCTTCTCTCCTTAAAATTACACACACACACACACACACACACACACACACACACACACACACACACTTACATCTCTCATAGCACATTTTTCCCCATCCTCCTACCTATATATCTCATCTCATACTTTACCAATAAAATCAAATCAAAACCATTTCCCATGAGCTCCCTTTCCTTCTTCACAATGGTTTTCATTTCAGTATCCCTGGACATAACTTTCCATTTAATCCCCTTTTATTCCAGTCTCTGATGAAGAAGTGGCTCTTCTCACCAAAACTAACTCTTTCACAAATAGTCTTGATTCTATTCCCTGTTGTCTTCTTCCACAGATTGCCCCTATTATTTAATTTCTACCCTCATTCTTCAATCTCTCCTCACCTACTGGCTTCTTTCTTACAAACATGTCTCCTTTATTTGTAAAAACAAAACAAAACAAAACAAAACAACAAACAAACAAACAAACAAAAATTGTCTCATTGAATGCTTTCCTATTCATTATCATATTATAATCTCTTTTCCTTTCATGATTAAACTCTATGAGAAAGGACTCATGATGAAAAAAGCTATCCACTTCCAGAGAAAGAACTTATAAAGTCTGAACGCAAATTGAAGCATACTATTTCTCATTTCCTGTATTTGTGTATGTGTATGTTTTTTCCTTTGGGTCTGTGTTTTTTGTTTTTTTTTTTTTTTTTTTTTACAACATGACTAATACAGTACTATGTTTTCATGATTAAACATATCAAATGTTCATAATTGAACTTAAACCAAGTTCTTATTGTCTTAGGAAGGGAAGTAAGAGGAGGAGGGAGAAATCTGGAACTCAAAATTTTTTCAAAATAAATGTTAAAAATTATCTTTACACATAACTGGGGAAAAAATAAAACATCATTTAAAAAGGCTCCATGAGAAAATCATCTTCAAATGGTGCTTCCATTTCGCCTCTCATTCTCTTCTAAATCTTTTATAATCTGGTTTTAACTTGATCATTCAACTGAAACTTCCCTCTTCAAAAGTAACAGTAATCTTTCAAATGTTAATCTAATGACCTTTCCTCATTTCTGATCTTCCTTGATCTTTCTGCAGTCTTTGACACTATTGATAACTCTTTTTTTTCCCTAAGTCTCCATGACACTGCTCTCTCCTGATTCTTTTCCTATCTGTTTGATTGTTCTCAGTCTCTTCTGCTGGTTCTTCATCCATGTCAGACCCTTTAACTGTGAGTATTCCCCAGTAATCTCCCTTTTTCCTTTTCTCTCTCTCACTTCGTGATTTCATTACCTCCCATAGGTTCAATTATCATGTGTATGCAGAAGATTCTCAGATCAATGTGTGCAGCTGAACACTTTCTACTGAGATACAATCACGTATGTTCCACAGGCATCTCAAACTCACCATGTCTAAAACAAAACTTAATTATCTTTCCCCTTTCACCCTCATCTCCCTTAACACTGGACTAGCACTGCCACTGTTTTCCATGTCCAACTGTCTGTCCCAAGGGAGAGAATTCTTACTTATATCTCCACTTTTTGCTCCCTTCACTGACACTGACATCGGCAGTCTTCTCTGTCTGTGTTCTAGCCTGTGGAAAAGAATAACTGTTCAGGAAGACCGATGAGAGGCTGACATCCAGTGTATCCACAAGGCCCTGATACATGCAGCTTGGAATTGCAGAGAATTTACTACAGAAGTTTTGAACTTAGCATTTTCAGAGTTAGCACAATCACTTTTCCAAAATATTTAATTTAATTTAATTTTTAATCAAATGTATTTGGAAATCCACAAGTTTGTTTTTTTTTTTTTAAATCTTTTTCTCCTTTCCTTCTTTGCTCCTTCCCACCTTCTTTTTGGTTTATCACTAATTAGAGGCCTGACTCTCTCATTTTGAACACAGGCCCAGATTTTCAATGGGAAAGTACAGAGAACTATACAGTTTTAACTTTGGCTACGTGTGAAAATTATGTTTCTCACATTGAGGATCAAGAATATCTAATAATGTTCTCCCCACCAGTAAAGGACCTTCCAGATTGCTGGGGGTGGTTGCGGAGGTTAGTGGTGAGGAGGAGGTGTGGTATGTGTGTGCATGTGCTCAAGAAGATAAATGTGTTAAAACTTCTATTATGGGGTCAACCCACCTAGTGTGGCAGCTTTCTACACTGCTAACTTCAAGAACTGGAAATGGCTCCTCAGAGAGGAGATGGATCTGAGGCTGTGGGGAACCCATGTTAAAGAAATTCAGGGTGCTTCCCATGGGAATGAATCAATGTGTTGCTCTAGGATAGCCAGAGGAATACAGGCCTAAGCCTTTTTTTAGGAATGGGTATTGGAAGAGAAGAGCATTTACAAATGCCATATTTGTTCATCTTAACATCCCTGGTCTAAAAATGACAGTAAAGGTTCATGGGATTATAGTACTAGATTTAGAAAGAGCTCACCTATACCAAACCCTTCATTTTATAGATGAAGAAGCTAAGGTCAAAGAGATAAAATAATCATAATAACAATAATAGGTTTATAAAATGCTTTAAGGGTTTTAAACCCCCCCCCCACCTTTTTTTTAAAAAACAATAATCTTTACAACAAGTCTATGAGGTAGGCCTGTCTAATTCTTCATGAGCCCATTTAAGGTTTTCTTGGCAGAAATACTGCAGTGGTTTGTCATTTCCTTCTCTAGCTCATTTTACAGATGAGAAAACTGAGGCAAACAGGATTAAGGGACTTGCCCATAGTCACACAGCTACTAAATTCCCAAGGCCAGTTAGAAACTTGGGAGGATGTCTTCCTACCTCCAGGATGTATATTCTGCCTTCTGACCCACTTAGGTGCTATTATCATCCCCATTTTACAGATGATGAAACAGAGAAATTAAATCACACAGCTGGCAAGTACCTAAGACATGATTTAAACTCAAATAATCTTGACTCCAGACCCTATTCTCTCTCTTCCATACCACCTGGCTGCTCTAGGTGAATTAAAGTCACAGGGTAGCAAGCATCAGAGTTAAGATTTGAATCCAAGTCCTCTGCATTCTGAGCCAGGGTTCATGACCACTGTGTCATAATTTAGAGTAGATCATAACTGCTTTCTTTGACATCCTTTCAAAATTCTGTGCCCCTCAAGCATTTCTAGTTTCCATGAATAATTTATTCTAGATCTAACATACATAAATTCATCAAAATTCTTCTTGAACCTCTTTTACATTTTTGTTCTGTAACACTCTGGGAGTATAGGTGGAGTAACAGTTTCCTCTGTAAGTTTGCCCCCTGCTCTGAAAAGCTCAATTTCATTTCCTTTGTCCTACTGTGACCATTTTCAAATTATGGGCTGCCTTTTATTTTCAGAATATCCATCGATTTCATGGATTCTGATAATATCCTTATCCCAGTCATCACCATTCCAAACTGAAGTGTCCTTTAAAAAAATATGTTAAAAGGTTTTGCAGAGTGAATGTTGAAAGCCATCTTTGATCCTATTTCAAAAATAAAAAGTTATTATCAAAAAATGAAAATAAATAAAAAATATGTTAATGCAAAAACCACCTCCACTTCCTAAATTGTGTCAGCATCTTTCTCAGGATATTTTACGTCAATTTTAGAGGTTTTTTTGAGGACCTGACTGGAAATACCCAAAGCCAAGCTTCCTATCCTTGAGGCAACAGTTATATGAGGGTCCACAAAGTTATACATGTACTCGGGTAGGAAATGAATAAATAATGTCTTTCAATATACATCGTACTCTTTTAAAAGTGTGCACAGATGCTGTTATGACGAACAAAACAAAAATTTGTTAAAAGTATCACTGAATTTATAGTAGCTTTCTAGCATCATGTATTTTTTCCTACTAAATGTATGATAGTACAATTGTTAAAATATGAAAGCTAGAAATGGTACTCAGTCTTTGAAAGTTTAGGAAACCCTAGCATCTAATGTATATTAGGTCAAAAGCTCATGAATTTAGAGCTGTGATTTTATACAAAAATAATATGCTTCTTGCCTGAGTATTGTTTTTAAAAAGCTAGCATTTTGTCGACTTTTTAAATATAGTTATAACATTATGCTGAATGGTTTTATCTGATCTGTAGTACAGATGTCAAACAGTAAACCTGTAAGCTACAACACTTCTGAATGGCCTGTACCATGTTAAAATACAATTGGAAAATATTTAACAAAATAAATAAGATAAGGTACAACATAGATAATGTTACATTTAAAAAACTAAGTCAACATCTGACTGTTTTCTTATGAAAGGTTTAGTGGCCTCTGGTTCTATTTGAACTTGACAACACTGGAGTAGGGAGTTAGGAAGACCTGCACTCCAATTGCACTATGGATGCTTATTAGCTTTGTGACTAAGGGGGCAGTTCACTTAACTTTGAATTTCAGTTTCTTCCTGTATAAATGTAGTAAAATGACCAAGTTTCTGAAATTGGCATGGGGAAGACAGATGAAGGACCAAAGTCTTTCCATTATATACAAGAGATTAGGGAGAATCCAAGGCAGCAAAAAAAGGATAAGATACACTTCTTCTCCACTTTGTCAACTTCCAAGAAAAACTGAGTTCTCTATATTTACTTATTTCATTTCCTTTTCTTTTTTTAAATTTACATATTTCCTAATGGACCGTACTGAAAAGGCATTGCTTCCTCTTCATTTTTCAAAGCATTCGATTTCTTTAGCATGTGTTTAAGTGACAGGATCCTTAACCAGGGAAAAATTGGTTTTCTTAGTTGACAAAATAATAAACGTTGTTACTTGTTTCTACAAAGAAAGGAGAAGGTATAATAATGGTACAAAGCTGTTATGAAAATATAATCTGTGGCTTAGAATTTAAATTCAGAATTTACAGAGATAGGTTCTATTCTTAAAGATTTGCAATAATGATCTCCTTGGCAAATTCATCAAAACTTTCCTTGACTTTCTTTTATATTTTCAGTTTGTACCTCTCTGGGAGTATAGGGGGAGTAAAATTTCACATTTTTGCTATTTGCTCTTAAAAGCAGAACCTTGTTTCATTTATCCTAATGTAACTATATTCTTTTTTTTTTTTTTGAGCAATTTAATCATTTTATTAACAAAACCAAGAGGTTATTTAAAAATGGTAAGTTGGCCATCTCTTTTAGATCAAAGACAAACACTTTATCAAGGGTTTCTTGGGACTCAGGGGAGACATTAATGTGACTTTTCAAACTATGGGCTGTTTTTTAGCTTTAGTATACAGATATTTGGTGACCAATCTGTGTTGACCCTATCCATCATTTTCATAGATTCTGATAATATTCCCATCTCAGTCATTACCTTTTCAATCCAGAGTGTCCTTTGGGAACATTAGAATTTGGTTCATGTCTAGGTCACTACAATGAAAGGAAAGGGCCCTTAGCTCTCATGCAACGTAGTCAGATTAAAATATAATGAATACAGGGCAGACCTTATTTTATGTTGCTTTTTTAAAAAATACAGAAAAAAGCAAAGGACTCACACCAGAGCCCATAAATAGTCTAAACAACTCTTGCTTCCTCTCTGGTGAGCTGGTGAGTACCACTTTTCCCTGGGGATCTGTACACTTCTCTGGAATTACAGTACTAGAGATGAAGTTCTTCTATAAGGGAAAATGCTTTCAGAATCGCTAGAGATCAAGTTTTCTCATCTTTGCAATGATCCTCCCTAGGGTTTTTAAAACTTTTTTAAAAAACTTTTTCCATTCACAACTCCTTTTTGTGACCTATAGATATTTACAAATAATAAATCATAATTTTGCAGCCTCCACATTCAGTTATGAGATCCCATATAGATTCACAAAACACAGTTTATAGATGATTCACAAAACACAGTTTAAGTAGCTAGGCTATTGAGTACTACACTAAAATTGAGTGTCCTCTGTCCATCAAAGGGAAAACCATTCAGGACCAATAAAAAGCTTGCAAGAGTCAATATAGCTGATAGTGGGGAAGGACAAGGTTCAATTTTGCTCTTTGATGTCAGACTCTGTCCCTAGGGTCTAGTTCTTGCCTAGCCTAGGTATTCATCTACTTAGAACAGGAATCACTTCGCTTTTTTAAAGAACTCCTTCATTCTGTCACTTCTGCATCCAAAATGATGGCTTATGGTACCACAGTTCCCAGTTTGGCCACCAAACTATTCCCAACCCTTGTCTCTGTTCTTCCCTATTTTTGGAATTATGCAGTTCCCTTCTTTTTTAAAGATAGATGATTCACTAGAAAGTGAACTGGTTTCTTAGAAAAGCTATAGGACTATGGACCTAGGCAGGTTTTCTTACAGAGAATTAGACTATTTATATATCTCACTGGTTTCTCTCTAGCTGTCTCAACTCTGGCACTCTCCATGTCTATTGGAGGCAGTTAAGTTGTTCATTGAATAAAGTGCTAGGTATGGAGTCAGGATGTTCTGAGCTCAGGTACTTACTAACTGAAGCTGAACAAATCATTTAACCTTGGTTTCCTCATCTGTAAAATGAGGGGTTGGATTTGATCACCTTTTAAATATCTAGTATCAATGCTTGATACAAAGGCTTCATCCATTTTAACCTTATTAACACTGATAACAATAACTAACATCTACTATGTTCTAGGTGCTGTGCTAAATGCTTTACAATTATTATCTAATTTAATCCTCACAACAACACAGTAAATAGATCTATTTTCTTCATTTCATTGTTGTTCGGTCATTTTTCAATTGTCCAACATTTTGTGACCCCATTTAGGGTATTCTTGGCAAAGATTCTGGAATGATTTGCCATTTCCTTCTCTAGCTCATTTTACAGATGAGGAAACTGAGGCAAACAGGGACAGCTAATAAGTCAGAATTGAACCCAGCTCTTCCTAGCTATACTAAACAATGAATGTTAAGAGAATTTCAGAGGATCCTGCTTAATACATTCTGTATTAATAATTAGCCACCCAAACAACTTTCTTTTTACTTACTCAAGAGTGAGATATTTTCAACATAAAACTAATGAAAAAAAACTCACAGAGGTGATAAAGATACACATAGCAAGCTGATAATATCCATTTCCCATAATAACTTAACAGAACATATCTGTTAAGAATTTATAAGGAGAGCTCTACAGAGAAAAATTCTTGGATATTAAGATGAACAAATAGATTGAATTATCAAAGGGCAGAACCAGAAGCAATAGATGGAGAATGAAAAAAGAAGATAAAGATATGATATAAAGAAAAACTCCAATTAGAACTATCCAAAGAGAAATAGTTTGTCTAGGGAGGTAGCTCTTCCCCCTCACATAAGATCTTTACTAGATTGGAAGACCAGGTGTCAGCAATACTGAACGGGAAATTCTTCTTCAGGTATAGGTTGGAGTAGAATGGTTTGTAATCCTTTCCATCTATAAGATTCTATGATTCAGAAAGATTTTGAAATTTTTGTAACTCAAACTGAGTCAATTCACTTGTGAAATGAATATCACTATGATATTTATTTTTTTGAATAAAGACCACAATGCTTTGAATACAGTAAGTGGTCGATTAATTAAATTAAGTAGAGTTGATTCTTGATTATATGTATAAATATAAGAAAATGTAGGAGTAGATAATCCAAAATAGTGGATAATCCAAAAATCATTTATATTGGAATTTGTATTTATATTGTATTTATATTTGAACATAGGTATATTGGATATAAGATTTTCCTTCAGAAAAAATGATGACATGCTGTGAAAATCCAACTATAAGAAAGGTGGCAACTATCCAATTTCTTCTCTCACTACTACACTTTTTATCCCCATTGCCTGCTACCTTGGAAATCATCTGTAGACTAGTATAGAAAAGATGATTAGGTATAGGTTCTAACAAAGTTAAGATGTTAACAAAGCTGAAATTAAGTAAATAAGCTATTAATAAACTCAATAGTTCATTAATAATAATTCTAATAGACCCTAATCTTCCTAAAAACTTGAATCATATTATTATATAAATTTTGTGTTTTCTCTTGTACCTAACTCAATGCTCTGTACACAACAGTAACTTAATAAATATTTGTTAAATGAATAAAACAAATCAAGGATTAAATGTAAATTAGACACTATTCACATAATAGAAAAGAAAATTTGCTTAAGATAAGCAACTATGGGTGATGGACAACTGAAATAAACTATAATTCAAATTTGTCATGGTAATAGGTAATAGAAATAATATAGACAGTTGAAATAAAAATATAAACCTAGGATAGAGCACCATCCCTGAAGTCAGGAGGATCTGAGTTCAAATCTAGCCTCAGACACTTAACACTTCCTAGCTGTGTGACCCTGGGCAAGTCACTTAACCCAATTGCCTCAGGAAAAAAAAAAGTATAAACCTAAAACTTTTTAGTTAGTGAATCAATCTTGACTATTATATGTTGATCATCTACTTTGAAGATTAGCTCAGAAAAGTTTTATTTTATTAGTTAACATTTTATTTCCCCCCAGTTATATGCAAAATAATTTTTAAACATTTGTTTTTAAAATTTTGAATTTCAGATTCTCTCCCTTCCTCCCTTTCCTACCCCACATTGAGAAAGCACATATGAAGTTATTCAAAACATTTCCATAAAAGTCATGCAAAAAATCTTGAATCCCAGGCTGGAGTCACTCTCCTACTTTGAACCTGGTTGGGGCTATCTCTCCCTAATTGTAACTAAGTATTATGTCTTCTGAATATAGACTCATTTTAATATTAATTTAACAGTTTGAAAGGACAGATCTGAAAAAAAGTCAAGAATAAGTTACAAATTCAATATAAATGATTTGGGATTATCTACCATTGCTTTCTTCCATCAAAGTGAAAGGTCAAGAGCTGATTCCTCTCTGAAAAAAAATTTTTTTTGCTAAATTATTTTTAAAAAAATAATAAGTTGATCTAAAATTATTACTTCCCTCTTTATTTCTCTACTTTCTGGAAGAAATAGGGAAATAGCTAAAAGGTAGACAGCAATAAGAACCAGGAAAAGAGTTTCAAGAAAATTGTCTAATTGTTCAAAAATCAGTAGCATG
Organism: Antechinus flavipes; assembly: GCF_016432865.1. Lineage (NCBI taxonomy): Eukaryota > Metazoa > Chordata > Mammalia > Dasyuromorphia > Dasyuridae > Antechinus > Antechinus flavipes. Next base: position 491,269,403 of record NC_067398.1, on the reverse strand, counting down.
TAAAAGAAAGAACAAGGGACTTGCAGTTAGAAGACCTGGATCTTATAAAGACTCTGCCAATCACTATCAAACTAGGTGACCTGAAGCAGCCAACTTCATCCCTCTGAGTCCTAGTTTCCTTAGTGATTAAAAAAAAGTGAGAATAAACTGGATGGTCTCTAATGTGCCTGCCATCTGTAAAAGTCTATGTTCTAACTAAGTCACTTCTTGCATAACTAAGAATTGACCTCATATTCCTGGGAAAAAGTAGAGGGGACTTTGAAGAAACATAGAACAATTACTGTCATACAGTATTATATAAATATATGCAAAATTGACTTATTAGCATCTGTTGAAAAGAATTTAGAACTGTTTGAAATAAACAACAGCTCACAAGTACTTAACTACTTCTGTAATAAAAGAAGTATGGAATTACAGAATGTCAGAACCCTTATTTGGCTCAGAGTTTATCTAATTCATCAACCTGAATTGCTGTCCTCCCTAAAAACTCTTGCAGCAGAGGTAATCCAGCCTGCATTTGAAGGCACACTGGGAAGGGGAACTCCTTATCTGCTTTTGGATTGCACTAATTCATAGAATCACAGAATTTCAGAGTTGGAAGAGACCAAAGAGGACCTCTAGTCCAACCCATGCTTGAACAAAAATTCTCTCTACAAAATAACTCATAAGTGGTCAAACAGCCTCCACTTAGAGACCCATGGGGACCAGAGAAGTCATCACCTCCCAGGGCAACCAATTTAGATTTTGGAACTGCTTTAAATTCATCTCTGCACTTGCAACTTTCATCCACTGGTCCTAGTCCTCTCTGGGCAAATAAGGCAAATCTTTTCTTCTTCCAAATGATCTCCAAATTCGTGAACATGATTATCATGCGCCCTACTATGCCTTTTCTTCTTGATCCTAAACATAATTCGTCTCTACAGCAAGTGAGCAGGCCAAGGGTAGAAAAGGCGAATGGGAGTTGTCTAGATTACTTTCAGGAAATTGCAAATCACTTTTACTGACCCCAAGCTTCTCATGAAAGCAAATTTTTTTCAAGACTAACATTTTACTGGCGTCGTTAAATGGTAATGAGATATGGAACACAGCTGCCTCAGAAAAGCTAAGCATGAGCATCATACAGAGGGCAATAGAAAGGCTGCAATACAGAACCAATAAGGGACTCTAATGAAGAATAGAAATGAAGGATGATATCAGGGAATTGAATGGCAGGAAAAGAAGACAGTATGACCACTAGTAAGAGCAAGAGATGTTAGATAGACAGCTAATATACTCCACTGCTGCCTTTGGACTATCAGGAGAAAATGAGGAAGGCCTCCAGTATATAAGGTGGACTTCCTATGGTGAATTATTGGGAGAATATGGACAGCTCTTGGCAGGTTCACTGTCCATCTTTATCCTTTGTCCCATATATACATTACTGGGCTAAGTCTATAGACAGTCTATCCAAATGCATGTTGAAATTTGTGTAATAAGCATTCTTCATCCATTTGGCCTTTCCTTTGTCAGATATGCAAGCCAGTTCTTTTGAGTGATTGGAGAGCAGTTCTAGGGATTGAATATAATCAACAAAAGGTCATTCTTGTGCAGAAGCATCTGGAGGACTTTATCATCCAGAGGAAATTCCTCTTGTACCTGGACCTTGTACCAAATTGCCTCTATCACAATGGTGGCTGTTTTTGACAAACATTTATATTCCTATTTTATGCCTCTCTTGATTTTTTTTATTACTAGAAGGTCAATGTATAGGGTTATTTCTTTTGCTAGATATTTCAAGGAATCTTGAATGATCTTAATGTAGGGAGGGGAGATACCTTGCTTGGTAAGAGTCTGTATTGGCAACCTTTTGCTCTACTAAGTTCAATACTTCTTTGTAATTAACAAACTAAAAATACAATGAGATGTTATATTGTTTATATTTTTTCAGTTGATTATGAGATGATAACAATGTAGTTTTGTGTTTAACACTGTTAACAAAAAGTTTGCTTGCTCCTGATCAAATATCTTTCATCAAGAATGCCTTCAATTAAATGTATGGATAGCTCTCATAAAGATTTTGAATAGATGTGAGACTAGACATATAAGTTGGCAGTTATTGATATTATCTTGGTTTCCTTTTCCCCTCAAATTAATAAAAACCAAGATTTTTTCCACATTTTTGTATCTTCCCTCTTTCAGATACATTGTATATTGGTCCTTCAATATTCTCACAGTTATATTTTGCCTGCAGCACAAAGCTGTATATAAACTTGATCTAATCCTGCTGCTTTTCCCATTTTTGTTCTCTTTAGTGCCATTTCTATTTCCTCAATAAGGCCCATAGGGACTGTAAGGTTAAAGTCTAAGTGTGGTGGTTCAACTGTCCTTGATAGAGAAAAGTTTGTGATAGAGAAAATGATTATTTTTTTTTTTTTTTTTTTTTGCTGTTCTTTTACTCTAAGCTTTTCATTTTTATCCTTAAATATCCTTGGGGATAGTTTTGCTTAATTGGATATTTTGCTAAGCTTTCTTTAAACTAGTCGTATTCTCCTCTGTTTTTGTTTTTGTTTTTTTGGTTTTTTTTGCTTTATGAGATCATACTGCCCATAATAGTCCATCATCCTTCTCTGTAAGATTTTAAAGATGAGTTTATATTCTAAACTGATGTTGTCTTTGACAATCATCTCTGTTCATTTGGCAAGTGCCAAATGTTTGCTAACCAAATACTTTCTGGGCTTTTTTGTTGTAGCAATTAATTTGTATTGATTTCACTCTGAATTTATTACAATGACTATTGATATCTTGTCTATTGTCTGTTTCCTATATTTCATTGTCTATAACTTGTTTAAACCTAAAATTCCACACCATGTTTTTCTCATTGTTATTCTTGCCTACTACCCACTACCTTCTTTCCCAGCACTCTTCCACCATTACTGCTGAACTGTTCTCCACTGAATTGAAGGTCATTTGAAAGGTTTTTTTTTTTTTTTTTTTTTTTGGTTTTTGGTTTATGAGTTGCCATGGGGGAAAAAAATCATCATCACATGGTCAACCTTTGTAATTAGTTAAGTTGGTCCTTGGAAACAGATGCAGTATGTTAATGGAGTCATCCTTAAAGATTGGAGGCCACTGGTAGCACACTGGATAAAGCATGGGACCTAAAATAAGGAATATCTAAGTTCAAATCTGACTTTAGACAGCTACTGATCAAATCACTTAACTCCTATTTGTATTTGTTTCTGTCACTATAAAAATGGGGATAATAATAGTGACTACTTTCCAGGATGTAAAGATCAAATGAGATAATATTTGTTAAAATAAATAAAATGTTTAGCACAGTACCTGGAACATAGTAGGTACTCTCTTTATATGTTTATTCCATCCCAAGACTTTCATGCATGGTAGGGTCTGTTGGAATCTGTGTTCTGCTGGCATAGGCCTCAGGAACCAAAGATCACCTTCATACCACAATGAGGGCCTGGAGAAAGACTCTAGCAAGGCTCACAAACTATATCAGAATTTCACCAGCAATTATGGTCCAGATCACTGGCCCATATTTGAAAGTATTGACTTCCATTTTGTTATACAGTCCTGTATGTCTCTTGTCACCCCATTTGGGTTTTCTTGGTAAAGTTATTAGAGTGGTTTGCCATTTCCTTCTCCAGTTCATTTTACATATATAATGTAAAACTGAGGCAGACAGGGTCTGAGACCAGATTTAAATTCAGGAAGATGAGTCTTCCTAACTCCAGGCCCAGAGCTCTGTCCACTCGACCACCTAATGCCTTACTCTCCTAGATATTTCTAGCTATTTGACTATAGGTGAATCACTTAATCTCTTCAAGCTTCAGTTTCCCCATTCAAAATATAGGGACAATATTTCTTCAATCTAATTTCAAAGGGTGATTGTGGAAAGCACTTTATGACTTTTACCATTGTTGTATAAGAGGGAGTTTTTGTTCTTTTTATTTCCCTTTGGATCATCCTATCTATTTGCAGTTCTCTGATGACTCCCCAACCTATACTTTCTCCAATTTTTCAATAGAATTTTAGCAGTAATATCTGAACATTTTTTCAGTATCATAGAAGATGGTTCCTTATAGGTCTGGTGACTTGAAGTCATTAGGAATTGCTAAGAACTCCTTTATTATCCCTTCATTTACTTTGAGTATCATTTTGTTTTTGTGAAGCAAATTTTATTCCGTTTTTCAGTCTAAGAACAATTCTCTTTGATAAAGAAAATAGTAATAAAATAGACGAGTAATTTTGTCCTCTCATGTATCCTGAAGTGATACACAAACTTTTCTGTGATTTTCCTTTAGCATCTTGTAACTAAAATGCTCTTTTCTGTTGTCCTTATTGTCCATTGCTAACTTCAATTCATTCTGAATATGAGTGTTCCTATACACTACTCTTAGGCAACAATGCCATTCTTGTCTATTTATCAACAAACTTCTTTTCTTTCCATTCCCTTTTTTAGGTTAAATATGTGCAATTCTTCTAAACATATTTCCATATTTGTCATGCTGTGCAAGAAAAATCAGATCAAAAAGTAAAAAGAAACTCAAGAATGAAAGAACATGAAGAAGCAAACAATAACAACAAAGTAAAAATACTATGCTTTGATCCACATTTAGTCTCCATAATTTTCTCTGTTTGCAGATGACTTTCCATCCCAAGTTTAATGGAATTGCTTTGAAAGGAACCAAGTCTGTCACAGTTATCACCACATAATTTTATTGTCACCACGTAAAATGTTCTCTTGATTATGCTAACTTCATTTATTATCAGTTCATGTAAATTTTTCTAGGCTTTTTCTGAAATCAGCCTAGTCATTTGTTATAGAACAATAACATTCCATTATATTAATATATCATACCTTATTCAACTATTCCTCAACTAATGGGCATCCACTTAATTTCCAGTTCCTTGCCACCACAAAAAGTGTTGCTACAAATATTTTTTATACATATCGGTGCTTTTCCTTCTTGTATAATCTCTTTGAGATACAGACTCAGTAGAGACAATGCTGGATCAAAGGATATGCACAATTTTATAGCCCTATGGTCATAGTTCCAAATTTCTTTCCAGAATGTTTGAATCATTCCACAACTCCACCAATAATGCATTAGTGTCCCAGTTTTCCCACATTTCCACCAACATTTATCATTATCTTTCTCTGTCATCTTAGCGCATCTGAGAGGTATGAAGTGGTACCTCAGAATTATCTTAATTTGTATTTCTCTAACCGACCGGGATTTAGAGCATTTTTTTGTATGACTACAAATGTCTTTAATTTCTTTGTCTGAAAATTGTCTGTTCATATCCTTTGATCATTTATCAATTGGGGGAATGGCCTGTATTTTTAGAAATTTGAGCCAATTTTCCATTTTAGAAAAGAGGCCTTTATCAGAAATACTGGCTGTAAATTCCCCCCCCCCCCCCCCCCCCCCCCCCAGCTTTCTGCTTCCTTTCTAATCTTGGCTGCACTGGTTTAGTTTGTACAAAACCCGTTTTTAATTTAATGTAATCAAAATTATTCATTTTGCATTTCAAAATATTCTCTAGTTTTTCTTTTGCCATAAATTCCTCCCTTTCTCACAGATGTAAGAGATAGTCTATCCCTTGTTCTTCTAATTTGTTTATAGTGTCACCCTTTATGTCTAAATCACAAACCCATTTCATCTTGTCTTGGTATAGAATGTTAAATGTTGATCAAAGCCTAATTTCTGCTTTTCCCTGCAATTTTTGACAAATAGTGAGTTCTCATCCCAGAAGCTAGAGTCTTTGGATTTATCAAATACTAGATGATTATATTCATTGACTGTTGTGTCTTGTGAGCCTAACTTATTCCACAGATCCACTATTCTAAATGGTTTTGATGACTTCTTCAGTATAATATAGATTTAAGTCTGGTACAGCTGGGCTACCTTCCTATGTATTTTTTTTTTTTTCATTAATTCCCTTGAAATTCTTGATCTTTTGTTCTTCCAGATAAATTTTATTATTATTTTTTCTAGCTCTGTAACATACTTTCTTGGCAGTTTGATTGGTATTGCAGTAAATAAGCAAATTAATTTAGGTAGAATCATCATTTTTATTATCTTTCTATTCCTTTTAAAAGTCTAAATTCATTGATGATTTTAGGCAACTTTGTTGTTGTTCAGTTATTTTAGTCATGTCCAACTCTTCATGATCACATTTGAGATTTTCTTGGACAGATATTGGAATAGTTTGCCATTTCCTTTTCCAGTTCACTTTACAGAGGAGGACACTGAAGCAAACTGCGTTAAATGACTAGTAAGTGTCTGAGGCCAAATTTAAACTTAAGTCTTCTTGACTTGGCCAGGTGCTCTACTGAGCCACCTAGCTGCCCTTTCCAGGTAACTAGTTTCTCATTATCTTCCTCTTAAGGATATTTTCATTTTTTGCCATAAAAGCATCCCTATTCCATTGTGCTGACCTGCCCTAGAGAACATGAAATCATGAGAACTTTCTTATCTTTTTTCTTAATTCTGAAGCTCATTTTTCCAAGGCCTAGGATAATTTTCAGACTGGTAGATAAGCCCCTTTGTATCTATCATAAGCTCACCTCTTAGCAAGGTTCTTATCATTTCTATTTAAGCAGTCTGTTATTCCTTATTAGTCAGAATCAAGTACAGAATAGCAATAACAGAATGTTATTTCTTCCACATTTTTAAGGATGAATTTATTATGAAGATAAATAAAAATTTTATCAATGGCTTTTTTTTTTTTTAATAAAGACCTCCAGCTAACTAGATAATCATAGTTCAATGGGATCAAGTCTACTTTTGATACCTACTAGCTATGTGTCCATGGACATTTCAATTAACCTCTTAATGCCAAAAAAAAAAAATTCTCTATGACTACAAGTTTCATATCTGCTTTGGTGGAGGGACTTTCCACATGGAGGAGTTCATTGTACCAATAAATAATAAATAATAATAATAATTAACATTTATATAGTGCTTATTATTATTATATACACTATGCTAAGCTCTTTTATAAATTTCATTTGCTCCTCATAACAAATTTAGGAGGAAGGTGCTATTATTATCCCCACTTTACTGATGAGGAAACTGAGGTAGACAGATATAAATAACTTGCCCAGAATGACATAATTAGCAAATGTCTGTTGTTCATTTCTTATTTTCAGAAGACCAATGACATCACAGGCTAATGTTCTATTTAAACTTAGGTTTTCCTGACTCCTAATATATTTTATTGACTTTTAAAATAAATGCTATCATTTTAAAAAATACCACTCTGGCCACAGAACATTCTTTTGAAATAATTAGGTACAGTTAAGTAAAAGGCTCATTGGCCATGTATGACAGAGTATTCCTTTTTCCTCAAATTGAATTTACCACTTTGCTATGTAGATGAGAGAGGTATGTTTTATCATCAGCTGCTAGGAGTGAAGGGCAGTCATTGATTAGTAGGAAGAGTTCTGATATCTTTTAGTTATGGACTAGGTTGCCTCTAAGCCTAAGGTTGCTGCTAGCTCTAAATCTATGACTTTATGACTTTTTGATCCAGAGACCTTCTTATTTGTCCCATGACAAAAGTAAATCATTAGTGAAGGATTTCTGAGAAACATGAGAAAACTTGGATGAAATGATTCTGAGTGAAATGAAAAGAACTAAGCAAATAATTAATATTAATTAATTAGTATAATACAATTTTGTAAGCAACTTTGAAAGACTGAGGAACGGGGCAGTTAAGTGGCACAGTGGAGAGTTCTAATCTGGCCTCAGACAGATACTTACTAGTGGTTTTCTGGGCAAATCACTTAACCCTGATTGCCTATTCCTTCTCCCAAAAACAAACAAAAAAAAGCAAAAGCAAAAACAAACACAGCAACTTAGGAACTCTGATCAACACAATGAACAACCAAAATTTTAGAGGATTTAAAATGAAATATGCTACCCATCTCCAGATAGAAGTAACATTCAGAGGGCAACTTGAGGCATTTTAGGGAGGGGGGAGGGGCGGCGGGGAACATAGACAATGTAGGAATTTATTTTATTTGATTAAACATGTTTGTAAGAAAAGATTTTATTTTTTGCTGTTTTCTCAATTGGGAGAAAAATAGAAGATGGGTAAGAGAGGATCCAGAAATTTGAAAATAAAATTTAATTAGAATATTTTTTAAAGTAAGTCCTTAGTTGTTTGCATTCTGTTTCCCCCATTAGAAAGTAAATTCCCTGAGGTCAGATATTGTTTTTGTTTTTTGTATTTTCATTATTTAGCACAATTCCTGGCATATAAGAAGCATTTAATAAATGCTTATTTGATTAATATATGCTCCCTATGGTCTTAACCTAGTCTTAAATCATGTTTCTTCTAGGGCTTCATGGCTACCAAAAAGAATCAGTTTTACTCAAATGTGGAAATAAGTTTTAAATGATTGTATATGTATAACCTATATCAGATTGTTTATTATGTTGGGGAGAGGGGAGGTAAGGAGAAAAAATTTGGAATTCATAATCTTAGAAAAATGAATGTTTAAAACTATCTTTACATATAATTGGAGAAATAAAATAACTATTGAGAAAAAAAAAGAATCAGTCTTACTAATGCGCAGAATAGTTAGTTAATCATTTATTTGCTATGATTTGAGGGCTATGAAAGGGTTTTCTCCCCCTCACCAAATAATTCAAGCTTTATCCCAATGCCTGAACTTTTTACTGTTAGAGTCATTACTTTGATAAAATAAGGTAGCTCTAGAAAGCACTACTTAAAATGCATTAGGTGAATTATAATATTATCATGGATTAGTTTAGATTAGCTAGCTATCATCTAGTTTATATCCTAAAGGATAGAGCTAAGTCAGGTCAGTTTTTATGAGAAAGGCTTAAGGAAAGTCCAGAGCATGATGCTACAGGAAAGTGAAGCCTCAGTGAAGTTTTTTAAACAAGGAGAAACTCTGGATGTGTAGGAGACCTTTAAAGTTACCAGGTGACTTTGGGGGAGGAGGTATTTTTTTTTCAGATTCTAGATTATCAAGATGTCTTCATCCAAGTCTTAGAAAGTTAAGGGTTCCTGAGCAGAAAAATGTGAATTTATGGAGGAAGCCCCTAAATTCTATTTGACACTTAGGACATCCACCTTCATTCTTTCTATTTATCTCTTTAAAATCATCTTGGATAAGGAGTGGAGGCAATTTTCTTTCATATGGAAGTTGTCTGAGGAGTTTCTAGTCTAGCTTTTGTTCTTTGATATGGAAACCTATTTTTAAAAAAATCTCCTTTTTAGTTTCTGTAGAATTATTAAGAAATAATATTTCTCCAGTCTAATACCAGACTTATTTTTTTCCAGATTAATTTCTAGACTTTTCCCCTTAGGGAAATGAGAAAAATTAAAGCTAAGACCTTCTTTTGAAATGGAGTAAGGCAATATAACCAATTCAACTCTTATCAAGATAAAAATCATTGCTTCCCTAGCCAAGAAGTGATTGACACACAGACTCACCGGAGGATAGAGTCTTTTCTTTTGAAATTCAAGGTTAAGATATTGCTGATAGGCAATGAGTGGTCCAAGGAGGAAACAAGTAGTTGTGGAATGTTAACTCCAAACTGTATTTTAGCATATTATGATCTTTTTCCTTGTTCATGATTCCTATAAAAGTTACTTCAGATCTTCTTAGGGCATGTCAGAGGGCATGGGGTGAAGGTGGGGGAGAATGACTAGATTGGACATCTCTTTCTCTTTCATTTTTTTTCCTTTTTGATCTGATTTTTCTTGCGCAGCATGATAAATTTGGAAATATGTTTAGAAGAATTGAACATGTTTAACCTACATTAGATTACTTGGAGGTAGGGAGGGAGGGAGAAAAATTTGGAACAGAAGCTTTTGCAAGGGTGAATGTTGAAAACTATCTTTGCATGTATTTTGAAAAATAAAAAGCTATTATAATATACAAAAAGAAAACTGCCTACTAATATCTATGCTCTATTGTATTTTTTTGTTAAACATTTCCTAATTATATTTCAGTCTAGTTCTCATACTCAAGAATGTTGTTCTCCATGTTTGATGTTATTCTACCCAACAGAGTTCAAATTTGGCCTTATATACTTAACTGGCTATATGACCCTAGGCAAATCATTTGACCTGTTTGCCTCAGTTTTCTTTTCTGTACAATGGGGATAAATAATGCTACCTATCTCCAAGAGTTGTGAGACTCAAATGACATGACAGTTATAAAGCATTTAGCATAATGTCTGGCTTTTAGTAAGCTCTATATAAATGCATGTTGCTATTGTTATTATTATTAGGCTACAATGGATAGAGTACTGGCCCTGCAATCAGGAAATCCTAGATTCAAATCCAGCCTCAAAGTACTGGCTATGAGACCTTGGGAATTTCTGTCTGCCTTAGTTTCCTCATCTGTAGCATAGGGATAATAATAGTACTGACCTAAAGGTTATTGTGAGAATTAAATGAGATAATACTTGTAAATCATTTCACACAGCACCTGACACATAGTAAGCACTTAATAAATACTTATTTCCATAAATTAATACTATATATATATCAGCATAAGTCCTTTTTTTTTAGCAGCTTTAAATCACATACTGCTCTGGGACTATCAGTTTCAGATAACTTTAGGACATTCTGCAGAATCTCTGAGGGTGAAGAAGACCAGAAACCTAATGTCAGGAAGCCTTTCTTGCCTTTTTCTTAGGTTGGGCAGCAGATTGCCTGACACTAATGGCCCTTTTCTCTGTGTGAATAGGAGCCTGATTCCTATTAGCAATACTCATACATTCAAAGGGTCAGTTCCTAGACACCTCTGGGAACTCCATGAATCCCATGGTTCAGTCCAGAGCCATGTCCCAACTGCTTAAAGGGATATTTGGCATTTTGACTGTTTTTGTGGTTTGTCTCAGAGTCTATTATTCTGTTTAGTCTTTAGAGATACATGTGCCTGATCCTTCCAAACTCATATTGGACTGATCAGCTACAGCAGAACACACTGTACTCTGACTCCAATATTGTGAAAATAAAGGGCAAACAGTAAGTACAGAGATATAAAAGCCTAAAGGAGTGATTGATCCTTGAAATCAGTAGATCCTACACAGTAAAGGAAATATGGTATCAAGAGATCACAAAGATCCCCTTCTTTTCCCCAAGACTTAATCTCTAGAGGTCTTTCTGATGATTTTGTTGTACTTGGCCAAAACTAGTCAACAGATCCTCCTGTCCAAGAGTGATTGATCTCAAGATCAATGGACTTCAGTGATGGAAAAATGAGAGTGGAGATGCCTTTGTTCCCAGAAAAGAGTCCAGGTTTCCTGCTATGGAGTTAGAGCTAGACAGGCTTACGTTGGTCCGTGAACTTTGAGAACAGATCTTCCATTACTCAGATAAGGTCAATAATGATAGTCCAACTTGGAGAGTTGGAAGAATCTTAGACTAAGAACAAAGCATTTTAAAATGTCTTTGTCCCTGGAAATATCAACATTTCTGCTTCATCTATTACAAAAATAAAGCATTTATATTCTTGGACAAAAGGATTTCACTAAAGTTTTAAAAAGTGATCCTTGTTTAATTTAAGTTAAGTGCACTCTGCATTTTTGGTTGTGTGAATGAATAACTGTTCCTTGTGTTTTCTATGAGTTTGTATTGATGTCTGTTCACACACACATAAAAATTGCTCAGTCCATAAACAGAATTGAAGCCAATCTAAAGGTTTTCTCTCCAATGACTTTAAAAACAGAAAAAAAAATCAATTTAGAAGTGTGAAGTTAAGATTTAGTTTGTAAAACAAAAGGTAGTTTTAAATGAAGAGACAGTTTTGCAAAAAAAGCAAATTCATTTTTGGAATTTGGATTGCCAGACCACAGAAAAATTTTAAATGACTTGTCAGGATTTATTTGCCTAAGTAAAATAGAAGCAAAATTCCCTAAAAAGAAATAGTATATGCCATCCATTTTCAAGTTGTTGAGTTTTTTAAAGTAAAAACTTAATTTGGTAATGTTTTTCATGATAGAATAAGAAACTGTAAACTTGAAAGTTTTAGCACTCATTAGCTAAAGGCTTTGCAATGAATTTGAGATGAACAAAAATTATGTTAATTTGCTAAAGATTTAATGGAGTAAAATACATAAATCTGAAAACAACTTGAAAAAATGATTTAAAAGCAAAAAAGAAGGTAATTAGTAGTACTCTTCAAATAGAGAGTAGATCAATAGCATTAGGAAGAAAGTGAAATACCAAATGAATTAACAACTGAACATTCTAAAAATGAAAAATGCAATTCTACGATTTTCAAGGCTCAGTATGGGTTAATCATTTGGTTAAAAAAAAGAAGAGAATTAAAAAAGGGGTTAGATGTCATTTACACTAACAATATAGAACTGAAATTCAATTAAAAGGCAATGAGAAGCGTATAAGATGCTCTTAAAAGTAAAAATAGTGGATCAGTTAGGTGGCGCAATGAATAGAGTAAGTCCTATGATCAGGAGGACCTGAGTTCAAATGGGACCTCAGACACTAGCTATGTGACACTGGGCAAATCACTTAATCCTGATGGCCTTCTTTTCCCCTCTTTCTCTCCCCACCCCCCCAAAAAAATTCTGAGAATATAATTCTATAAACATTGGTATTAACTCACCTAGACCCAACAGTAGGGAAGTAGAATGAGTGATTTTTTTTAACTTAAACAGGTCCATAAAAAGAAACCACGTGGTACAGTCGACAGAGAGCTTGGGGCTGGAGTTAAGAAGACCTGGCTTTAGACACTTATTATCTCTGTGATCTTAGACAAATAGTTTAACCTCTATTTGCCTCAGTTTGAGGTAATAAAAGTACCCACTTCCCAAAGTAGTTATGAGAATCAAATGAGATAATATTTGTAAACCACTTTGCACAGTGTCTAGAATGCAGTAAGTGCTATTTAAATGCTAGTTATTACTATTATAATATCACTTCCAATATCATCATCCAAGATCCTCATTTTTCTAGCTATCAGAATCTCCATCAAAGGCTAATTTAGGAGGGGAAAGAAAAGTCCAGGATTTTGTAAATGTCAATGCTAGGTTTTGTTAGCCTTTAGATATGATAATAGTGAAATTGGTATGCTTGTAAAGCTGTGAAACTCCACTTTTGAAGTTGTAGTTAATCTTTGCTAATGATTTCCAAGCTTAATTTCAGAGAGTCTGGCATTTTTGTGGATCTGGGGAAAGTTGCTGAAGTTAAGTAACAAGAATTATAATTGAGCAAGTTAAAATCTGGATTTATGTTAGGTTTGATAAATTAATTGGGATCCAATAATATTCATGACATGGTTGGTCTGTGCTCTCCATGGTAACACAAGTACGGTCACACCTTTATAGTTGTGAGAGTAAAAGTGAGAAATATCCTGTCCTAGCTTCTGAATGAAAGTTGTTTATCTTTTATTTTCAATCTGATTTAGCTCATGAGACAGCAGACTGGGGCTGCTATGCAAGCTACAGCTTCCTAGAGCCATAGATGAGAGGTGAGTTCGAGGTAGACAGCAAAAATGAATGAGTAGCCCCCAAAAGGCTTAAAAAACCCTTACACCAGAGGTACTAGTCCCCTTGGACACCCCATACACTCCAAGAATGCACTGCAAAAATTTATATTTATGTTTTTTTTCACATATATAATTTAGAGATGTATTCTATGGGCTTAATTTATTTGACTGGTGATTAGTTTTACATTTATGTTGAAGCCTATAAAATTATTTTATGTTGGTGTGAAGTTTTTTCTTTGTGATTTTGGGGATTTGTTGTATAGAAATGTTACTGATTTGGGGATGATATGATTTATTTGTAATATGAATGAATGAATGAATAGAGTATTGGTTAAGCATTTACAATACAAACCACTGTGCCAATTACTGGGGAAACAAGAAGAAAAGTAAATTTTCACTTCTCTCAAAGAACCCCCATTCAAATTGGAGAGACAATACATAAGGAAGTACTACATCCTCTTTAAAAAGATGCTATGATGACTTCTAAATTAGGACCATTGGCAATTAGAGAATTTTTTGCTGCAAAGTCTTTTTCTAGTTAATGATACTTCTAAAGTATTAAAACATTATATACTGTTTTGTCAAAATATCATTTTCCTGGGGGGTAGAGCCAAGATGGCAGAGTAAAGGTAGTTACTCACCTAAGCTCTCTCCCAAATTCCTCTGAATACCTTTAAATAATGCCATAAACAATTCCTTGAGCAATAGAACCCACAAAAAGATGGAATGGAATAATTTTCCAGCCAAAAAAAACTGAGGTCTCTCATAGCTGGGTTAAGAGTGGAACACAGTCCAGAACAGGTCGCACCAGTATAAACTGGATACCGGAAATCAGAATCAAGCTTTGAGAGCCACTAAATTAGCAATGGCAGCAGCTGCTTCTAGAGCTCTCAGCCCATAGACGGTAAAGGGTTGAACAATGGTCAGAAAGAGATTATAGGAAGTGTCTTTGCAAGCACTGAGGCAGGGCTCTTTTGCTTTGCCTATACTCAGATCCAAGTGGCAGTCCTGGGTGACTATCCCAGAATGAGGAGGAGCACTAAGAGTGCTTGTGGTCTCTCACAAACCAGGACACAGAAGAATAGCAAACATACTTCTCCTTAGATCATACCTTGGAAGAACTGAAAATTTACAGATCTCTAAAAGTATCTATGAAAACAGTTGCACAAAACCCATGAAACTTGGGACAGTACACCCTCCAATGTGGAAGCAGAATTCTATTTTAGAATTTAAAGAGTTGAAAGTCAGGTAACAGGCTGAGAAAATAAGCAAACAACAGGAAAAATTCTGACCATTGAAAGTTACTATGATGACAAGGAAGATCAAAACACACCCTCAGAAGAGAACAAAACTAAATGACTAATATGAAAATGTTTTGCATCTTTGCATATGTATAATTATATCTAATTGCTTACCATTTCAGGAAAGGGAGAGAGAATGGAAGTATAAAATTTAGAATTCAAAACTTAAAAAAACTTTAAAAAATTTTTAAACATGTAATTGGGAAAAAATCAAATATTGTATATAAAGAGGGGGGAAAGAAGGTATCTATTAAATATGCAGAGCAGGATACTGAATTTCTGCAATGTTTTGCATACAAATTGTTACCTTTAGGGATCTTACTGTTTTTTATAATGTTGATGCACTTTGTAATATAATGTAATTTAATTAATAATCCAATAATAGAACTGCAACACTATTTTACAGAATCTGAAGTTGAGAAAGAAAAATAAATTATTAAATTCTATACTAGGGATTTTAAAATGATGCTTTGACCACCAGTTACTTCCCATTTTTCTTGTTGCTTAAGACTTGCTGTCCTGTAAATCCAACTTGATCAGATCTACCTAGCATTTGAGCTTATTGTCTAGGAAAGATAAACCAATTTTAAATGAATGCTTTGGGATAAACCCAATGATGCAGTTTCCATCTGCAGTACACATGAAGACCTAGAAAAAGAACACCAGTTAATATAATATAATATGCTATAACATAATATAATATAATATAATATAATATAATATAATATAATATAATATAATAAATATAAAAGCCACTTTCCTTATTACAGGTATCAGCTATCAAATCAGCTGTAGTTGATATAAGGAGTATTGCACATCATTTCTGCTCTAGGCAACCATATGAGAACTCATCTCTCCTTACTAATCAGTGAAATTGTCTAATAGGTTGAGATATTTCAATGTGGTAGTCATTGCTCTGAGATCCAGAATTTCTGGAAAGACAAATTATGGCTATATATGGTGACTTCACTCATCAATGCTTGACTATACATTCAAGAAATCAAGAATCCCTTCTAACTGATTGCTGTGGGATTTTGCCTAGATATTTTCAGATGGGGAATGCAGCCATTCATATTATGCGTTCTATAGCTATGACCTATGAAGGTAGTCTGGGCCCTGACTCACGGATCCTGAGAAGCTTGCATAAGTAGTACATCCTGATATAAGGGATCTCAATACTTTCTAGTAGCAAATACACCCTGAGGATGAGAATGTATCTATATTGGAAGAATCCACTTATAGATTCATAATATTTATTCTGTAATAACTATGGCTAAAAGGATCACACAGTGGATCCCTGTCATAATCCATTAGATTGTAAACTCATAGAAGACGGGGACTGTCTTTTGTCTCTGTTAGTATCCCCAGCACTTATCCAGTGCTTGACACATAGTAGGTATTTACTAAATGCTTATTGACTATCTACTCACCATCAAAATAAAACTCAAATTGACATTAAATTGGACTTTTTTGATGCCTGTCAAGACTGTTCGTCTGTATAGCTGGCTGGCCATTGTTTAGAAAATTAACAGAATACTCAAATATATTTGGAACCTAGGTCTTATCTGTCTACACTACTGCTTTTTGTTCCTCAATTTAAGGAAATGTCCCGAGTCTATTATTCTACTTGGTATACTGTTATAGCATCAAGAATAGTCTTGATTAACTTATTGTCTTGCTGCCTTCAGAAAAGCAAAACACAGAGAATTATATTCTTTGGAACAACTAAAGTGATATGTCCTACTGCTACAAAATTTAGTGTCTAGAATGAATACATATGAGATATGGATTGAAGGAAAAATATTGAATATGTTTCAAATTGTGCAGGAACACAAAGGTGAAAATTGTGGTGTGAAAAAAAAAGACCTTCTTTTATTTTCTCCAGAAATATTAAAACATAATATTTCTCCAGTCTAAAATTCTTTCCAGACCCTTTTTGTCTTATTTAGGAAAATGGGAAGAACTAAATCTAAACCCTCCTTTTGAAATAGAGTAAGGATAATAATTAAATTTACTCTTTCTTTTTAGATACATTGTCTCCCCACACCCAGAAGTGATTATTAGTATACTGACCCACCTAAAGATAGCACCTTCTCTATTGAAATCCAAGATTAGAATATCCACTACAGAAAGAATGAATTCTTTTCAGTTCTAGAAGGGAGCACTAAAAGAAGGAATAAAATAGTTCTGGACTCTTAATTCCATCCTGAATTTTTAGCATATTATGATCTCTTTCTTTATTCAGGATTTCTATAAATGTAACCTCAAGTTTCCTTGAAGCAGGGAATCATTTCAAAGGACTGGAGAACTTTACCAGTTTGACCAACTCCCCCCAGTTAGAATTACTTGGATACAGATTAATGATATACGAAATAAAACTGTTTCCATCCATCTTGAGTCCAAATTGCAGAATATGTTATTATTGATATTAATGTTTTATCTTTGACAGGGGTATGGCTATTCTCTGTAAGACTTCAGTTATCATCAAATATGAGCTGAATATGAAGATAGGACTTAAGTTCTGCTTGCTTCTGTGGTTTTTGCAGTAAAACAAAATTATCTATACTTCAAATCTTGTTAGTTTAGTTTTATAATGTAAAGTCAATTAACTTTTATTACTTTTTTCAGATTTACTTGGGCTTGGATATATAAAAATCTTAATTGTTCAAGAAATATATATTTAGTTATTTTGGACCGGGCTGTCAAACTTGATTATTACCTTTTCAATTTTATCCAGGCTTCCTAGCTCTCACATCATTAGTAAACTGCCAGCTTATGTTAAGGAACATTATGGAAAGTGAGGACAAGAATCCCTAACATACAGAGCAAATACCAAAACTTAATGAATATTCACATTTAACCTACTATTTCTGACCAAAAGCTAAAAGGAGAGATAAATGCTGAAACAAGTGAGAAATCAAATATAAATTTCCCTTGCTTCATAATTTTACGTATAGTTTAAAAGAAATCATAGGATTCAAATTCAAGTTCTATATTTGCCATGTAGTATCTGTGAGATTTTTGAACAAGTCACATCATGGGGATGTCAGTTTTTCCATTTATAAAATGAAGACATTGACCAATAGGGGTTTATTAAGCTGGAATGCGAGAACTTGTTTATTAAAAACTATAATTTTGAAAGTGGTGTTTCAATAGAATTGACTTAACTTGTAGTCATATTTATTTTATTTTTTGCATTTTAAAACATTATTCTGTGAAGAGATCCCCAGGGTTCAACAGGCTGCCAAAGGGGTCTGTTACAAAAGAAAGATTAAGAACCCTGGAACAAGCTGATCTCTGAGGTTCCTTTCTGTCCTAAGTCTATGAAGTAATAACTAGGTTTAAACATGCTACAGGCGTAAATGAGGAAAGCAAACATGCACAACATTATTGTACCTGTGTGATAGGAAGGGCCACTTAATCAGGAAGGGTTAATACCAATTAACTTTTCCTAAGCCTATAGTAATAGGAATAAGGAAAGATTATCATGTGGAAGGAATATCATTGGTAAACATGAGTGGTACCAATGCAAATCTTTGCAGACCAACCCAATGCTTTTTGAAAATGATTTGTGAGGCTGTAAATATAAAAGGGCACCTGATGGAAATTTAGAATGGTAATGAATTTTAAATTGATTCCTCTATGACATGCAATTACAGTAGAGCCTCTTTATAACATTCCACATTGATCACTTTTGTCTCTCTACTCCTATAGTACTTGTAAATCTGAACCTTACACTTTAGCACTTCATTGGGTTTTAATCTTATATTCTCTAACCCCCACATTCATCTGTCTATGCAGTTGTGTTAGTCTATTGAGGCATTATACTAGAATTTATAAATATCCCTGTATTCTCAAAGGTTATGCTATCAAATCATAAGCTCTAGGAGGTTATAATAAAATGGAAGGGTTATGAGTATGAGGCCCAGAGAGCTCATCCTCAGAAGGCTAGTCACCTCAATGAAATTTTTAAAATAGTTTTAAAAAATTTTTTCCAATTACATTAAAGATAATTTTCAATATTCATTTTTATAAGATTTTGAGTTTCAAATTTATTTCCTATCCTGCCTTCCTCTCTTGCCCCTGCTTCAAGATGGCAAGCAATGATACCCAGGGAAATGAGTGTGAACCACTACATAGAATCCCCAATCCCTCTATTTTTGTCCACCTGCATTTTTTATTTCCTTCACAGGTTAATTGTACACTATTTCAGAGGCCGATTCTTTTTGTGCAGAAAAAATAACTATATGGACATGTATACACATATTGTATTTAACATATTTTAACATATTTAACATGTATTGGTCTACCTGCCATCTGGGGAAGGGGATGAGGGAAGGAGGGGAAAAATTGGAACAAAAGGTTTTACAAGGGTCAATGCTAAAAAATTACCCATGCATATAGCTTGTAAATAAAAAGCTATAAAATAAAAAAAGGGGAAAAAATGAATAAAACCTCTTGCTCAAAAAAAAAAAAAAAGATGGCAAGCAATCCTGATATAGGTTATATAAGTACAATCATATTGAACATATTTCCACACTAGTCACGTTATGAAAGAATCAGAACAAAAGGGAAAAACCACAAGAAAGAAAAAAAAACAACAACAACAAAAGTAAAAAGAGTATGCTTCAAGCTACATTCAGAATCCATAATTCTTTTTCTGGATGTGGAAAACATTTTTTCATCACGGTTCTTTTGGAATTGTCTTGGATCACTATACTACTGAGAAGAGCTGACTCTATCAAAATTTATCATTGAACAATGTTCTGATACTATGTACAATTTTCTGGTTCTGCTTACTTCACTCAGCATTAGTTCATGTAAATGATGAACAAATGGATTTCAGAAAAATCTGTAATAACTTGTTCATCATTTCTTATAGTACAATAGTATGAAAGTTTTTTTTTAAAACATGGCAACTCAAGAAGGCATAGAGAGTTTGTGATTTTAATGGTTGGATTCTAGCCCATGTTTTATAGAGGCAATCAAGCATCCTCGAAATATACATGAAGGGGATAAGTGTGAATTCCTAGAAGATAAAGACATAGTATTTTTGCATCCTTCAAAGTGATTGCCTAACAAAACTCTGGATACACACTTAGTGCTTAATAGATACTCAAATGGTTCAGATAAAAAGTAGTATTTGGGGACCCACAAAATTTATAATTTAATAAAGTCTTTTGTAGTTTTTTTGGTGTGTTATTTCACAAGAAAGGAACTCACTCCACTTTGCATCTGTTGCTCTGCCTAATTTCAACTCAAAGGAAAAAAAAATGCTTCTGAATTGGATACTCCTTGCCCCTTCCCTTTCCTGTCTCCTTTTGTTTGTTGTCTCTCCTTTTTAGATTGTAAGTTCTTTGAAATCAGGGACTATCTTTCTTTTTATCAAGTGTATACTAGTACTTAGCAAAATGCCAGGCACATTTTGGGCTCTTAATAACTGTTTATTGGATCAGATGGCTTGGGATATCAAATTCCTCTAAAAATAATCAAGTCCAGGGATTGCTGATAGGCAATTCTGATAGTTTTGAATTTGTTCGTTTATTCTGGAAAACAGGTTGTAATTATGTTTTGAGAAGTGACCAAAATCATCCAGAGAACTCATAGTTAGGCATATCTCCAAGGTGGTCAAAGACACAAAGAATGGACACATATACACTAAATATTCCTGTCAACACTTTTTATGGTAATAAAAAATCAGAAACAAAGTAAGTGTTCATTGATTGTGGAATATCAAATCAAGTCGTGGCACATAAATATACTGTAATATTATTATACCATAATAAATAAATACAAAGAAGCCAATGAAGTCTAGGAAAACATTTAAGATTATCCAGAGTATAATAAGCAGAATTTTAAAATTACATATACAAGAACCACAAAAATGTAAATAGAAAGAACAAAAAAAATTGAAATGAATGCTATGTAATTATGAGGGAAAAGTTGGCCCTGCTCTCTTCAACAATGAGATGATCCAAATTAGCTCCATTGTTCAGCAATGAAGAGAACCAGCTACACCCAGCAAAAGAACTATGGGAAATGAGTGTGGACCACAACATAGCATTTCCACTCCTTCTGTTATTGTCTGCTTGCATTTTTGTTTTCCTTCTCAGATTATTTTTACCTTTTTTCTAAATCCAATTTTTCTCATGCAGCAAGATAACTGTATAAATATGTATACATATATTGTATTTAACATATACTTTAACATATTTAACATGTATTGGACTACCTGCCATCTAGGGGAAGAAGGGGAAAAGTTGCAACAGAAGGTTTTGCAAGGATCAGTGCTGAAAAATTATCCATGCATATATTTTGTAAATAAAAGGCTATAATAAAAAAATTTTAAAATTAAAAAAAAAAGTTGGCCCTGGAAAATAATTGAGAAAATGTATCTTCCTCCTTTTTTTTTTTTTTTTTTTTTTTTTTTGAGAAGTGGGGAACTGTGGGCTTGGAATATTGCATATATATGGTCAGATGGAACTAAGATATTAGTTAATTTACTGAATTATTTTATTTTTTAAAATATTGGTTGAAAAGGATGGGGAAGGCAGAGGAAAGATATATTCTGAAATGAAACTAAAATAAAAACAAAAGATCAAAAATATGTTTCAAAGATAAAAAGAAAATAGACTCAGTTTGTATTAAATAGCTAACTGCATAAAATAACAGGAGTCATCATTGTTACCAGCATAGTGACACAGCTAAATGGCATCGAGGTTTATAGAATGGTGGGAAAAAGATGGCTTTGGCAAAGGACTTGAGTTCTAATCTCATATCGAGATTTACTATCTATTCATTTTTTTAGTATTTACTATCTATGTGACTAAGTCCCTTAATATCCCTGGGTCCATTTTCCTCATTTGTAAAATGAGATTTCACTAACTGATATCTTTTTTAACTGAAAATCTGTGGTCCTGGGATGTGATCTCCAAGGGGACTAAATTGCATAGTAGGGAACTATGAATGTTTAACAATGTATTCTATTAGCTTGTCCAAATCCAGATCAAAATAATTGTTCTATTCTTATTGCAACTCACTCTGGATACCTGAGGGGAACGTGCAGGATGGAGGTAGGAATTGCATGTGTTGCAGGAGTGTGTGTGGTCAGGGATTAATTCTGGGTTGCGGACTTTTTGATTATGGCCGCCTGGCTTGTGCTGCTGGGGCTAAGGAATGGAAGGAAAATCAGAAAGTTCTGCTGGCATCTTCCAAAGCGGATGGGGGAAATGATGACTGGAGACTTGATTGAGACTATGAGAAATACCTGAGGCTATTCCAAGCCCTGGCTTGTGAGTGGGTACCACTGCCATCTGCTGGACAGAATGGATATCAGGCTTGTTTGGATAAGCTTCTCTGTTACCTATAGGAATTGCTGAACATTTTCCTTTGTGGGGAGAAATACGGAGAAATCTTTGTTTGGAATCACACCGGCTGTTCTCCATGCTAAGTAGCCAGAAGCTCTTGCACACTTGAGACTGCTGAGCACAGTTTGTATTTCTGGGGAAGGTGAGATGGGCTTCCATGAAAGAAAGGAGGGAAAGGCTGTTAAATTTGGTGACCACTTAAAAGAAAAGGCGTAAAGTGCTGGAGTGCATCCTACTGTCCCATGTTCCCAAATAATCTACCTGATTAAAAAAACTCAGTAAAACAAAACTATAAGCAGTCTGAATAATGATTTCTTCCTGCTGGATTTGGAATCTTGTGACAAAAGAAGTAATTGCTCACTTGAAAAAAAAATTCTTTATGAGCTGTTATGCTACTTCTGATCTTGTGTGTATTGAAATAACAAAATTTTAAAGAGTAGCACATAGCAGAAAATAGGAGTTTTTATTGACAAAACTTTTTTCCTTATCACAATCCATAAATTTCCAGTAAGCAAACTGCTACAAAAATGATAATAACATTTAAAACACACTTAAATTTGACAATATACCCAACACATATTATGTCTTACAACAATGGAAAGTAAATACAAAACTCATCTTAAAGAAGACTAAACTAAATCTGAAGGAAGTTCAATGATGTGACTGGAGTTATACAGCAAATATATCTGAGGCAGGATTTGAACCCAGGTTTTACAGATACAAATTCCTACATGCTAAACTGCAGTGAGCATATATAAAAAAGATTTTTAGATAGGTTACTCCTTGCTCCAATGTATGTTTATAATATATTTAATATTTCTTCAATTCATAACTTTTCTTCTCAGTGGCAGTCTGTATATGTAGCAACTTCTGAAGTCAGTTTTCAATGAATGAAAAACAAAGCCAAATTTTACATAACAGAGTACATGTTGGGTATTGATTTTTTTTTCCCCTAAGGGGAAGAAAAATATTATTTAACATTTATGGAAGACAAGTCTTTTTTTTTTTTTTTTAATTATGGTCAGGCAAAAGACAACCATAAATATGTTAGGAAGACTTTTTCAGTCACATCCAAATCTTTATGACCTGATTTGAGGTTTTCTTGCCAAATATGCTGGTGTGGTTTGCCATTTCTTTCTCCAGTTCATTTTATAAATGAGGAAACTGAGGCAGACAGTGATGTGACTAGCCCAGGGACACATATTGGGCTCAGACACACTACCCACTGTGCCACATTGCAGCCCTATTTTAATGTCTATGAGGTAGTTTAAGTGTTATATATTGGAAGAAGAGTTTGGAGCCAGAGGACTTAGCTTCAATTCTATCTCTGCTGCTTAACTACCTGTGTGACTTTTGGCAAATGACTTAACTATATGGGTCTCAGTTTCCTCATCTGTAAAAAGAGTAGATTCTATCAGATGATCTCTAAGGTCCCTTCCAGCTCTAAATCTATAATCTTTTTAGGTCATGCATTCTGAGTATTAGGCTACAAATGTTACAGATGAGATGTTAGTTATACTTAGAGAATTTGTTCTTCAAAGTAAGCAGGCAGTACAACAGGAAGATGATGAACCTCCTTCTGATTTTGCTTTTCTTTACCAGATCTGTGTATTTTGAAAGTCTTTTGTTCCATATAGTTTACAGATCATGAGCATCTGGGATGGCAAAGTCTATTTAAAAGGTTGCTCTCCTGTTTTTATAGATCAATGCTGTCCGTATCTAGGTGACTGTGGGCAGCAGCTCAGTTTGAGATAGGTCTGGTTAGAGTATGGTTTATTGAATAAGTTCTCCAGTATCTTTTGGGGTTTGTTTCTGTAGTATGGAGATTTCTTTGTGGTTGATAATCCATGTTTTATATAGGTCTTCTATCTTCTGTTATTCAGTGGTTCTTGGAAAATACCATTTCTGGCAAAAAGAGGGGCCAGTGATTGAAACGATATCATAAATAGGATTTTGGCCAGATGTTACTAGGGTCTTTTGTGACTCTACAATGAAATCTGACTACAATGCATTAACACTGACATGGCAAAATGATATAAGTTTGGGTAACGTTATGCTGGGCTAAATGAGCTATTATTCTATAGAGAGTTAATGGGAAATTGATTTGTATAGATAAAAAGTCAATATCCATTTGCATACTGATAATAAAAATCAACTTTTGTTTAGTAAATACAAAATAAAGATTCTTATATAAATTCTTTTTAGACACAATCAAATGAAAGGGATCCTCTTTATTTCAAATAAATTCAAATAAATAAATATTTATTTATTTAATACTAATTACATTCAAGATGTTGGGTTAGGTGTTGGAAATAGAAAACCAGAAAAAAAAGTACTGGTCTTCAAGGTGCTTATATTCCAGTGGGGAGAGATTATAAATTGCAGAGAGATAAGTAAATGCAAGAAAGAAAGCCACAACTACTGAGAGAATATAGAATGGCTTTAGGTAAAATCTGATCCTTGAGGGAAATTAGGGATTGAAAGGGTGAATGTTTGAGGAAAGGCAGTGCAAAGGGATGTCAATTTAGGGAAATAGCTGGTAGCTAAGTGTGTGGATACAATGAGTATTGAAAGGGAATAATATGAAATAAGTCTGGAAAGATAGATAGGAGATGGGTTGTTAAAGAGCATCACCGTTACAACATTCATAAATGGTCATTCACTGAGGAGGAACCCATTACTATCTTTCAATTGAGGCAGCACATTACACTTTGTATGACTATTTCTTAGAATGTTTCCCTTTATTTCAAGCTTAAATTTGTCTCTTGACCATTTTCACTCAGCACTCTGGGGTCAAGAACAAATTAATTCCTCTTCCATGGAATAGACCTTTAAATACTTAAAGTCTTCCCTTTTCTTTCTTCTTTTTTAAAAGCTTTTTATTTACATACATATATAGAGATAGTTTCAAATATTCACCTTTGCAAAACATTGTGTCCCCAATGTTTTTTCTCCCTTCCTTCTTCCACTCCTTCCCCTAGATATCAATTTATCCAATGTATGTCAAACATGTACAATTTGAAGTCTTCATTCCTTGAGGCTAAACATCATCATTCAAAAGGGTGATATTAGAGAGGTGTAAGGAGACTTCATTTTATACAAGGGTGGAGAAACTAAGACCAAAATACAAATAGTGAATAGTTCAATTTTGCTAGAATGGAAGGTATATAAAGGGAATTAGTTTGAAATAATTCTGGAAAGTTACTTTAGAAGTGGACAACAGATTGGGATAAGAATTCACTATTTGACAAAAACTGCTGGGAAAATTGGAAATTAGTATAGCAGAAACTAGGCATTGACCTATACTTAACACTGTACACCAAGATAAGGTCAAAATGGGTTCATGACCTAGGCATAAAGAATGAGATTATAAATAAATTAGAGGAACATAGAATAATTTACCTCTCAGACCTGTGGAAGAGGAAGGAATTTGTGACCAAAGAAGAACTAGGGATCATTATTGATCACAAAATAGATAATTTTGATTATATTAAGTTAAAAAGGTTTTGTACAAACAAAACTAATACAGACAAAATTAGAAGGGAAACAATAAAATGGGAAAACATTTTTACATTCAAAGGTTCTGATAAAGGCCTCATTTCCAAAATATATTGAGAATTGACTCAACTTTATAAGAAATCAAGCCATTCTCCAGTTGATAAATGGTCAAAGGATATGAACAGACAATTCTCAGATGAAGAAATTGAAACTATTTATAGACATATGAAAAGGTGCTCCAAATCACTATTGATCAGAGAAATGCAAATTAAGACAACTCTGAACATACCTCTCAGATTGGCTAAGATAACAGGAAAAGATAATGCGCCATGTTGGAGGGGATGTGGGAAAAGGGGGACACTGATACATTGTTGGTGAAACTGTGAACGAATACAACTATTCTAGAGAGCAATTTGGAACTATGCTCAAAAAAGCTATCAAACTGCATATACCCTTTGACCCAGCAGTGTTTTTACTAGGATTATATCCCAAAGAGATCTTAAAGGAGGGAAAGGGACTCACATGTGCAAAAATATTTGTGGCAACCCTCTTTGTAGTGGCTAGAAACTAGAAACTGAGTGGATGCCCATCAGATGGAGCACATATGAATAAGTTATAGTATATTAATGTTATGGAATATAATCGTTCTGTAAGAAATGATCAGCAGGATGATTTCAGAGAGGCCTGGGGAGACTTACATGAACTGATGCTAAGTGAAATGAGCAGAACCAGGAGATCATTATACACTTCAACAAGACTAAAAGATGATCAATTCTGATTGATGTGGCTCTCTTCAACAATGAGATGATTCAGACCAGTTCCAATTGTCTAGTAATGAAGAGAGAGGACCATGGGAACTAAGTGTGGATCACAACATGGCATTTTCACTCTTT